>NC_133654.1:89989234-90318726 GCF_009905375.1 Apium graveolens | reverse complement strand
TGGTGATGACAACTAATCAGATAACACGAAACTAGTAAACGCCAACTTTCATTGTACGAATACACTACCAGACATCCACAAAAGAGATAGAAGTTGAATAGACACCAATTATGTTGAGACCCTATATGTCTATAGAATTTGATAACTAAAGGTTTAATGTGCAAGTTATCTATCGTGATTACATAAGGCAAGTAAGATGGTTAAAATTACCTATGAATCATGCATAATAAATACATGAACCTGCTAGCATGGAAAGTTCTAAATCTCTATATTAACTTTCGCTTCAATAGAGATTAACACGCTATCTTATATGTTAACTACACATATAAGACGAATAAGCACAACCAATACTAGGATATCAATCTGTTAGATATATTTGTGATGTCATGTCTAATAATGATTTGTGTTTAGTTTTCAGATCTTGACTAATAGGACAAATCAGGACTCAACTGGAAATCAGACTTATACTGAAGTCAGAACATAAGTTATTAGAACTTAAGATATCAGAAGATATTCATCAGAAGATAATATTAGGACTTAAGAAGACTTTCAGAAAAGGAAGGCGGCTGATTGAAGAGAAAGAAGATCAAGACTAAAACAAGAAGAGATATGCATGGAGAAGATATCTATGAAGAATAAAAGACTTGGAGGAAAAGATAACTAATTGATATATTTTAGGATACATAATTATATTCGATATCAATTAGAGATTGTCTTGTAACTGCGTGGTATATAAACACAGACATAGGGTTTACACTATAAGTGTTATCATTATCGAGAATATTATTCATTGTAACCCTAGCAGCTCTCGTGATATTGTTCATCACTGAGAGAGAACAGTTCCATTGCAACATTTTTTTATTAATAAGATTATTCTTTGTTATATACTTGTTTTCTTAATTCGATTTGATTGTATTATACATTGTATTCAACCCCCTTCTACAGTGTGTGTGACCTAACAAGTGGTATCAGAGCCTGTCTGTTAACACACATACAGTTTAAGATCCAAAAACAATCATGTCTGAAGACGAACAAACTCCGACCAAGCCCACCAAAACTGAAGAAACTCCAAAGACTCAAATCCATAGTCGATATGAGACTATTAGGGTTCCCATGCTGAGACCTTATGAGTATCCCATATGGAAAGTGAGGATGGCTATGTTTCTAGAAGCTACAGATCCAGAATACCTTGACAAAATTATTGAAGGACCACATTAGCCAACCAAGCTCTTTGTTGTAGTTGCAGATCAGCCAGCAAAGATCGTACCAAAGGAGAAAAGTGAGTATATAGCTGAAGATATCTCATATATTGACAAGGATGCAAAGGTAAGGCATTTTTGCATAATGCCATTGATAATGTCATGTCAAACAGGGTAATTAACTGCAAGACTGCAAAGGAGATATGGGATGTCTTAGAGACAAGATGCCAGGGAACTGATGCAATTAAGAAGAACAGGAGGACTATACTCACTCAAGAGTATGAGCACTTTGACTCAAAACCTGATGAGTCATTAACTGGTTTATATGACAGATTTGTCAAACTCTTGAATGAGTTGTCACTGATGTATAAGGAATATGATCTTGAAGATTCAAATCTTAAATTCCTTTTAGCTCTTCCTGAAAGTTGGGATTTGAAGGCAACTACTATAAGAGACAACTATGCTCTTGATGAAACTACTCTTGATGAAATTTATGGTATGCTCAAAACTCATGAACTTTAGATGGATCAAAGAAGCAAGAGACCTAGAAGAAAGTCAAGGACAGTTGCTCTTAAGGTTGGGGAGGAATCCCCCAAAGTGGCTATCTCAAAGAAAGGCAAAGGAAAGGCTCATCATAAAGTCTGATACTAAGTCATCAAGTTCTGATAATGATGAGGATTCAGAAACTGAAAGTCTATCTGAGACTGATGCTGATGAAGATGATGAGATTGTGTGCTCTTATGGTGAAGGGTATCACAAAGATAGCCTACAGGAAATTCAGAAGGGGAAAAAAGTTTTCCAGGAAAAGTGGAAGTTCTGATAAGAAGGGATTCAGAAAATCTGAAGGCAAAGCAGGAAAGTCTGACAAAGGAGATTACTCAAATGTTAAATGCTACAAGTGTGGTGAGAAAGGCCACATATCTCCTGATTGCAAGAAAGGAAAAGGTGACAAAGGCAAGGCACTTGTCAAAAAGAAGAAAAGATGGATAGACACTTCAGATTCTGAAGATGAGGTGAAGTATGCCTTGATGGCAAATGCTGATAGCAGTTTTGATGCTGTTGAGTTAAATGAACCTCAAAAAACGTATGCTTTTCGTACTGATGATATTATTGAGTTGAGATCTTATCTTAAAACCATATTCAGTAGCTATAGAGATCAGACTTTAACATGTGATAGGTTAACTTCTGAAAATTTGGCTTTTAAGAAAAGGAATGACTATTTGGAAAAGTAGTTATGTTTCATCAAACTCAGAAAGAAAGAGATGATGCTTTTTATGTTAGAGATGAAGTGTTAAAATTGAATCAATCTCTAAAAACTGAGTTAGAAAAGGAAAGAGAGATTATCAGGACTTGGACTAACTCTGGCAGAACAACTCAGAATTTGCTAAGCAGTGGAAACTGGAAAGAGGGCTTAGGTTATGGAGATGATAAAAGTGAAATAGGAACTGAACAAATTAAGCCAATTATTGTTAAACAGACTGTCAAGCCAAGGGTAAATGTTGTTAAGTTTGTAGCTAAAACTGTAAAGTCTGATTCTGAAAAGATGAAAGATACCGAGACAGAAGTTAAGGCAGAGTCAACTTCTGACAAATTAAAATAGGATAAGCCAACTAAAGTCAATATAGGCTTAATGACAAAAAGACAGCTTAAGCATAAGCTGTAAAAGATTAAGAATGTAAACAAGGTAAAGCCACCTAGGAAAAATAGGAATGGAAAGGAAGGTGTAGATAAAAGCAATAATTATAAGCCTGTTCCTAATGCTCCTAGAAAAAAATGCTATAACTGTGGAAACTCTAATCATCTTGCTTCTTTTTGCAGAAAGAATAAGGATATAAACTCTTTACCTCCCAAATCAGGAGTTAAGAGTCAGTCTGTTAGGTTTAAACCACAAAATCCTTGTTTTCATTGTGGTAGTTTATTGAATTCAATTTATACTTGTAAGGAATATCATAGTTTGTACTATGATTATTATCAAATAAAACCTTCTTTAAAGAAAGTTAGCATTATTCCTTCTAGTGTAAGTTCTGATGCAAAGTCTGATACTGTAAAATCTGATAAGAAAAATGTTAGCATAAACTCTAAAGTTAAATCCGCTGCAAATGCTAACAAACTTAATAAGGCCAAAGGATCCAATCAAGTATGGGTCCTTAAAACTAATTATTAGTAGTTTTTGTGATTGCAGGGCAACAGGAAAAACATCCTAATTTTGATAGTGTATGTTCAGGAATATGACTGGAAATAAAGCCCTGTTATCAGACTTTGTGGAGAAAGCTGGCCCAGGAGTTTCTTATGGAGATGGCAACATGGGAAAAACTCTGGGATATGGCACTATCAATCTTGGGAATGTCATCATTGAAAAAGTAGCTCTATGATTTCTTTGAAGAACACTGTGAAGTTCTAAGTAAATCTACATGCAAAGTTGTTCTGAAGGGATACAGGCATGGTAATATTTATGTAGCCAAGCTTTCAACAAGTACTGATGGTTCTGCAATCTGTCTGATAAGTAGAGCATCAATTAAAGAAAGCTAGGATTGACACAAGAAACTCTCTCATTTAAATTTTAACAATATAAATGAACTAGTCAAGAAAGATCCTTTGAGAGGACTGCCAAAATCAGTATTTGCTCCTGATGGCCTTTGTGATTCATGTCAAAAGGCAAAACAAAGAAATCTTCATTCAAGAGCAAGACTGAATCTTCAATTCTTGAGCCCTATCACCTACTACATGTTGATCTATTTGATCTAGTGAATGTCATGTTTATTGCACAGAAGAAATATGCTATGGTCATAGTAGATGAGTTTACCAGATACACATGGGTGTATTTCTTGCACACAAAAAGTGAAACTGCATCTATCTTGATTGAATATGTTAAACAACTGGATAAATTGGTCAAAGACTCTGTGAAAATCATAAGAAGTGATAATGGCACTGAGTTCAAGAATTTGATCATGGAAGAGTTCTGCAAAGACCATAGAATAAAGCAGGAATTCTCTACTCCTGGAACTCCACAGCAAAATGGAGTTGTTGAAAGAAAGAATAGAACTCTTATTGAAACTGCACGAACTATGCTTGATGAAGCAAAGTTACCAACATACTTTTGGGCTGAAGCTGTGCAGACTGCTTGTTTTACTCAGAATGCAACACTTATCAACAAGCATGGAAAGTCACCATATGAGATGGTGAAGAAAAAGAAGCCAAACCTGAAGTACCTTCATGCATTTGGATGCAAGTGTTTTGTTCTTAAGACTCATCCTGAACAGCTATCCAAATTTGATTTAAAAGCTGATGAAGGAATTTTTGTTGGATATCCACTTTCCACAAAAGCCTTCAGAGTCTACAATTTAAGAACAAGGGTTGTCATGGAATCTAACAATGTCTCTTTTCATGATAAGAAGATTACTGGACTTGAAGATTTCAATGATCATGATCAGCTGAGATTTGAGAAAGAAGTTTTAAATTCTGATTCTGTAAATTCTGATAGTCTAAATCCTGATACTGTAAACTCTGATGGATTAAATGTTATTGAAACTGTGTTGACTACGCCAAAGGAAAATGCACCTATGCAGGGGGAGCATATTGAAGATCCAACCACATCTCAAGAAGCATCAGAACCTAGAATTGGCTCTTCAAGTTCTGATTCATCAAGTTCTGATAGGCCAAGTTCTGATAATTCTTGAAACTCAAATTCTGAAGGATCCAACTCAGAGAGCATAATTTCAGGGGGAGTATTAGAATATGTTGATGGAGACAACATGGATCATGGGGGAGCATCCAGTTCTAGAGATCACCTTCCATCTGCAAGGAAGTGGATTAAAGCACATACACCTGACTTGATTATTGGACATCCTGAAGCAAGTGTTAGAACTAGAACAACAACATCAAATGAATGTCTCTATCATTCTTTTCTTTCTCAGACTGAACTAAAGAAAGTGGAAGAAGCTCTTCAACATGCTGATTGGGTGCAAGCAATACAGGAAGAGTTAAATGAATTTGAAAGAAATAAAGTCTGGACCCTAGTGCCAAGACCAAAGAATAGATCTGTTGTTGGTACAAAGTGGGTGTTCAGAAATAAAACTGATAGTGATGGCATAATTACAAGAAATAAAGCAAGGTTGGTTGCAAAAGGATATTCTCAACAGGAGGGAATTGATTATGATGAAACATTTGCACCAGTTGTTAGATTGGAAGCCATAAGGATATTTTTGGCTTATGCTGCTCACAAAAAGTTTAAAGTTTTTCAAATCGATGTAAAAAGTGCTTTTCTTAATGGAGAATTGGAAGAAAATGTATATGTTGAACAACCTCCAGGTTTTGTTGATTTAAAATTTCCTAATCATGTCTACAGACTTGATAAAGCACTTTATGGCCTTAAGCAAGCTCCAAGAGCATGGTATGAGACATTAGCTCAGTTTCTTCTGGAAAGTGGATTTAACAGAGGGACTATTGATAAAACTTTATTCTATCTCAACCATGGAAAGGACTTACTTTTGATACAGATATATGTTGATGATATCATTTTTGGTTCTACAAATGACTGACTTTGTAAGAAGTTTTCCAAGCTAATGCAGTCAAGATATCAAATGAGTATGACGGGAGAACTTAGTTATTTTTTAGGCCTTCAAGTCAAGCAGAATGAAGAAGGAACTTTTATTTGTCATATAAGTACACCAGAAATTTGTTGAAGAAATTTGGAATGCAAGACTGTTCAAGTGCATCCACTCTCATGGCCAAAGCAACAAAATTGGATAAGGATATGGTACATTAGTAGATATCACTAATTACAGAGGTATGATTGGCTCATTACTCTATCTAACTGCCAGTAGACCTGATATCATGTATGCTACCTGTCTTTATGCAAGATTTCAAGCAGATCCAAGAGAACTGTAATAACCCCCAAAATTTTCAACTTTTTGTAACCCTTATGAATAGTGTTTTAGCTGAATGAGAAAACTTTTCATGCCACACTATGTAGGGGTTCTGTTATGGATATTCTGAGATTTTATTAGTACTCTAAAGATCGTCAGAATCCAATTCCGAACACTTTGACTTTTCCCGGAAATCCACTAGATACGGAAAGAATTGAGTATAAGGTAACAGGATAAAAATGATTTAAATTAAAGGATTATAAGAGAGGATCATAAAAGGAATATAATATATTGAGAAAGGTTAAGGGAACCTAAGTAATAAGATCCCGGTATGATCCCTCAAACGATGAACGAAAACGAAAGTTAAGCGAACCGTATAACAGATCAGCGGTCATTAGGCAAACAATTAGGAAGTTAATCAAAGGGATTAGAGAGGATGATGTCACCCAACCAATGAGAAGAGGACAAGGAGGGAAAGATGACCTCATAGCATGACATAAGCATGACATGGGAAGGAAGGAAATGTGGTGGATTGTTAACCACACAAAATCAAGGTTAAATTGGTAATAACCAAAAACAAATCAAACATTCAACCAACCAAGCCAAACAATTCATTTTTCATCAAAACAAGAACACAAGGCATTTTATTTTCTTCATGCTCTCGGCTTTTTATTTCAAAGAAAACAAATTTCAAAACTCAAGATCAAGGCTTCCTAAATTGGTAAGATAATTCCCTAGTCATCCTTATGCTTAGTTATGGCTATCTTATGAGTTTAATCCTTAATTTTCTCAATCTTCTTCAAGAAATCAATGAAGAAGACAATGAATAGTGATTTCAAAGTTTTTAACTTGTTTTTTTCTTGTTTTCCTTTAAGATCCAAGCATCCCTAAACTTCTCAAGGCTTCTTAAGGCTTCCTAGCTACTCCCACCACTTCAAGGAAGGTATATCATCTCCAAACCCTAGATTCCTTTGTATAATAAGATGATTTTGATTGTTATGGTGATATAGTAGCTTAATGCTTGTGGTTTAGAGTTTGGGTTGGAGTGGTAGTGAAATGGAATGGTGAATCTTGTTGTTTTGGTTAAAAGAACTTAAGTATAGTTAAATTCAAGCTTAAGCATAAGTATAAATGTTAATATTGGATTTATTGGGGATGTTATGATGTAAAAGGATGGACTTTGGTTGTATGAATGGATTGGGGTTGAATTGTGATGGTTTTGGAATGGTTTAAATTTGGAAATCGCGTAAACATAGCCGTCGTAATGTCCGATTTACTTTAGACTGCTTTTGTTCATAACATTTGGACCCTAGAACTCCCTGCTAGATTATGACCATTGCCATGTTTAGATAGTTCATGTTACGAGCTTCGTTTTGATATGTAGTTCGTTGATTCCGATGCACGGTTTAGGAGAAACGACCGTTTTAAGTAACGGCGTTTCGCGAACAAAACATTTCCCCTCGCCTTACTTTGAAACATAGGTTAAAGACCAAAAAGGGTTAATTAATGTATGAAACAATTATGGTAAGAGTGTTAGGCAGTTGGTAAGACACTCGCGAAGGAATCGCCTTAAAACTCGTAATGGTTAAATTATTAAAAATGGTGGAGCCGAGGGTACTCGAGTGACTTAAGAGAATCATAAGCGCAAAACAAGCGTTAGAGTCTAAGTTGGTTAAAGTATAGATTTACAAGTGACTTTGTTTAATTCCAACTTACTTGTTGTTTATAGGTTACCAGACTCGTCCCGAGCCTTTTATCACCCCCAGTCGCTCAGGCAAGTTTTCTACCCGTTATACTGTTGTTGTGATGTATATGTGTATATGCATGATCTTGCGATAAATGCATATTTGTTATTAGCAAGTTCTTGCGATATTGTAGCATGTGATATGGTATATATGCATGCCTGTTTCATATTCTTGGATTATATATCTGTTGGTTAAAATGCTTACAGTTGCATAATACCTATGCTAGAGATAAGCGGTATTGAGTTTACCCTTAGTATAGGGGACAAAAGTGAACATATTTCTAAACCGGGAGTCGATGTTCCCGAGTATAATATATATATTTTATATATATATGGCTATGTTTTCAAAACTATTAATCGAATAAGATTTATTCGATAACTTTAACTTTATTTTATTATTGAATATTATTTCGAATATTCATCCGAGGACTTATGACTCCTTTATTTTATTATTGAAATTATTTCGAATATTCATCCGAGGACTTATGACTCCTTTATTTTATTATTGAATATTACTTTGAATATTCATTCGAGGGCTTATGACTCAGTTATATTATTAATGATTATTAATTGAATATTCATTTGAGGATGTATGACTCCGTTATTTTATTTAATGAATATTATTTATAATATTCATTCAAGGTATTATGACTCCGCTTATTATTTAATAATATTCTTTATTTTATTAAAGAATAATGTTTCGATAATCAAACTTATTTTCAATTATTCAATAAAGATAGTACTTTCGTATAAGTATATCTTTGGTTATTTAATACTCATTTCAAGTATAAGTCTCACAACTTCTACTTCAATAATTTGTATAAAGATTATTCTTTATGGGAATATTATTTAAATAATATATTCAGACATTTTCTAAATATATTGGGACTGATTACTTCATTAAATCAGCTACTCCAAACACTCTTTAAAGTGTTTTCGAGTCTTCAAAATGATTTTAAAAGTTAGAGCGGATCCCAAAACTCATTTTTATATTTAGATCTTCCTTTTAAAAAGGGGATTTAAATACTCGCTCAAAACCTGAGGGATCCGGCTCTATGGTGTATTTTATATTCGCAACAAGGTTGCAGTTTTGGTAAATGAATTGATTACTTACCCAACGTTCGGGAAGTAAGTCCATCTATCGAGTCGGCATAAGCAACATGGGCTTAGTGGGCGTCCATGATAGTGTAAGTGGCTCAGTGGGAGTCCACCAAATGCATAAGTGGCTGAGTGGCAGTCCAGCAGTCCAGCATAGGGTCCTATTACGACCAGGGTGATGACCAGTGGGGAATTCGTCCATCTACTAGTAGAAAAGGTTACTTATTGGTATCTTTGCCTGATCAGCAAGATATCGGGTTTATGCCACAATTCTTTTCCCTTCCAAAAATTCATTGGATGTTACAAACTCTGTTCATACTTTACATGACAGAGGTTTTCAGGGACTGTATAAGGAAGATGTATATGTGGATATATATATCGGAACTTAATGAAGTATATCATAACTTCATTTCCTTCAATACTACTTCAAAGATTTAATCTATTTCAAATCTGTCTTGTAGTCTCATCTATGTGATGAACTGTTGAAAGCTCGTTATACTTTGAACAGTGGTAGTTCAAGTAACTTTATAATTGATATAAGTATAGTGAAGTATTTGGTAACTTCATCCCTTGTTTTTACTTATATCTAGTAAGTAATTATCTTACACTTGATAAAGGATTCTAGTAAGTATCCATTTAGATACTTGTATTATTATTATCACCATATATTATCTTGCGAGCTGTAAGGCTCACTCTTGCTTTATTTCTTCATCACACAACAACAGTTAGGAAAGATGGCCAGACTCCAGCAGACCCAGCGCAAGCGCGTGGGAAGCATCCCGCGTCTTCCCGTTGATGTTGTAGCTGCTATAGCTGCAGAGGTAGATCTATTGGTAGATCAGGCATTCTACTTTTGAGAATCAATTATGTATAATTATAACTTGTGGCAGATAATGGCAATTAACTGTAAATTTATCAAGTAATCATTTTGGGTTGTAATAACTTTTAATTGTGGATTCAAGGACTTGTACTTATTTCAATTTCATCTCTAAGACTATAACGGGTTGTGGTGTGTGTTAGTGTGGGGTCACAGCATAAGGTTATTATTATTAATTAAGTGAAGTGATATGTGGAAAGAAAGACCGTGAAGACCCGGATCCCTGACCCCGGATATGGGGGTGTTACAGAAATGGTATCAGAGCTAAGCGTTATAAACCTCAGAGATGATGCGACGATATAATAATAAACTCACAAAGATAATAAGAACTCTTGCCAAGTTCATGGTCGGACTACTTAAAGTAGTGCTGACAGTTAAAACCCTTACGGGAACCCTTATAAGTATCATGATAGTAACTTAGCTCGTTTAATGTGTAGGCGCAAGAGATAGAGGACCCTGAGATGTTCGAGCGTGAGCATGATGAGGCACTGCTAGATGTCGAGGATCAGGAGGAGCCTGAGATGGAGGAGGGTGAGGAGGACCCCTCAGAGGAGTCAGAGACGGAGGTCATTGCTATTCCAGATGAGGAGGACCCGGACGAGGTCCCAGTAGCTGAGGAGCGTGTCGGACCTATGGTAGTGTATGCTGGTACCCCTTTACCCACACTTTCGGTGGTCAGAGCTCCTACTCCTCCACCACTATCTTGGATCCCCTATGAGGACAGCTCAGAGACCCATACTTCCAAGCCTAGGCAGACTGAGGAGGCACCCCCAGCGGCTCCAGATTCACCACCTCTTGACCCTGCCCAGAGGCAGTCTTCGTTAGCCCACGGCTATGTTCAGGATGTACTGAGGACCCGAGTGGCTGTTGCTGAGGCCCAACTGGATGAGGCCAGGAGGGAGTTGGATGCGGAGAGGGCGGGTAGGCGTACCCGAGCTTATGAGACTAGGGCTTATATATCCCGATCCTTGAGGAGGGAGCTTACGGGGATAGAGCTCACGTCCCGAGCGAGGCTCATATCGCTCCAGGGGGACAGGCATGGTAGGATCTCCAGGCGGCAGGCCGACTATATCTTCCATCGTGCGATGGAAAGGGTATGGGAGCTGACCCGCTCTGGTGTGTGATTCAAGACTGATGATGGAATAGTCTAGTTGTCTAGTTAGTCGAGGCCTTAGTAAGAGCCAATTTTCCGGGATAGTTGACTTGTATATAGCATCCCTTTTTCTGACTAGACAGATAGACACTTGTGTATCACTTTTGGGACAGATGGTTGTAGTACTGTTGTACTTTTGACCAGATCAAACTATGTATTTCTCGCATTATGTATATATTTGTTTCCTTTCAGTTCAGTTCCTTAGTGACGAGATCACTGTTTTTATCATTATTAGTACTGCACTTCTTATTAGAACTGTCATAATGTAATAGATTTGCGAGATACGTTCTCCCCATTATAAGAGTTGTGCAAGGCACAATGTTGAGTATGATTGTGACCTAACGTTGAATTTCCTAATATTTTTTTTATTATCTGTATCATGCCGCCAAGAAAGATTGGGACTAGGACGAACCCTGGATCTGAGGACCAGGGAAGCCATAATCAGGAAAATAGGAACCAGGAACACAGTGAAGAGGAAGACGAGGATTATGTGGAACAGGATGACTCCCTGTATGAAGAGGAAGAGGAAACATATGATGTTGAGGGATTTGAGATAGAGGCTGAAGAAGAAGAAACTGAGGTTGAACAACCAGTACCAAACCCAGGCATGGATCCCATGGGCCAGTTCATGCAACTACTAACGCAGAACTTGGAACGTCAACCCAACCCACCCCTCAAGGAAATAACAATGTTGTGGCAAACTCTTTCAGGGCTTTTAAGTCCCTTAAGCCCCCTGAGTTCCACGGATCAGCCGACCCAGTTGAGGCAAGGGCATGGTTAAAGGAAATGGAGAAATCCTTTGAGATTCTGAGTATCGATGAGGCACAAAAGACTGTATTTGCTACCTACCTTCTGAAAGGAGAGGCCAACTACTGGTGGGAGGCCAAGAAAAACATGGAGACAGATGCTATTATAACCTGGGAGAGATTCAGTCAGTTGTTTCTGGGAAATTATTTCCCGAGGTTTGTGGAAAACCAGATGGAGCTCAAGTTCTTGGAGCTAAAGCAGAATAACTTATCTGTAGCAGAGTACGAAGCAAAATTTACTGATTTATCAAGGTTTGTGCCGGAGTTTGTGAGCACCGAGGAAAAGAAAGCTAGGAGGTTTCAGCAGGGACTGAAACCGTGGATTCAGAATAGGGTGGCAATCCTTGAGCTTATGGATTATGCCACTCTGGTGCAAAAGGCAACGATTGTAGAAGCCGGAAGTGAACAGATGCAGAAGGAAAGGGAGAAGAAGGGAATAAAGAGGAAAAGTATGAGCATGGGTGGAGGTTCCGCAGGAAGGAGCTTCCCAACTAGATTTAATCGAGGAGCAGTGTCCCTACCGGGAAAGAACACTGGGTTTAAGTGGCCAATGAGCGTGAGTGTGAGCCAGAGCGGCCAGAAGTCAAGAATGTCCTATTCCAACCAGTCTCGACCCCCATTGCCAGCCTGTAACACTTGTGGAAGGATGCACACTAGGGAGTGTAAAGGAAAGCCAGTAACCTGCTTTACGTGCGGTCGGGAAGGTCACTATTCAACTAAGTGCCCTTCATCAACCCCTGCCGTCATTCCAACCACCACGTGTCATCAGTGTGGACGCCCGGGTCATTGGAAGAGGGAATGCCCAATGAACAAACCAGCAGCTTCGGGAGCAAGCAGGGCTGCTTCTAATAAGCCACCTACTGCAAGGACTTTCAATATGACAGTCCAGGATGCTATGAAAGATTCAGATGTGATAGCAGGTACCCTTTCTCTAAATTCAGTCAGTGCAAACATTTTATTTGATTCAGGAGCAACTAAATCTTTTATATCAAAGGACCTTGCGCGTAAGTTAAGACTTAAGGCTGAACCCTTGATAGAACCCTTACAAGTAGAAATAGCCAATCATGAGATTATTCCTGTTAACCAGATTCACCCCGCCTGTGAGATAAGCATAGGGGAACAATCTTTTAGTGTTGATCTGATCCCTTTTAAATTAGGGGAGTTTGATGTAATTTTGGGAATGGACTGGCTATCTAGCAATGACTGTAAAGGGAAGAAAGGTAAGTTAAATATCCCAGGGAAGAAAGAAGTTATATTTAGAGGAAAGAGGCAGACGCAGAAATTTTTGACTATGGCCCAGGCCAGAAGGATGCTATGAAAAGGAAATGAGGCCTACCTAGCCTATGTGGTGGACACACAGAAGGAGGTGCCCAACTTACAAGATATTCCAGTAGTCAACGAATTTGAAGATGTATTCGCACAAGACCTTCCGGGATTACCACCCGATAGAGTGATTGAATTTGCTATTGAATTGGCCCCCGGGATGACGCCAGTTTCAAAAGCACCTTACCGGTTAGCCCCGTTAGAAATGAAGGAATTAGCTATCCAATTGCAGGAACTCTTGGATAAGGGTATGATAAGACCCAGTGTGTCTCCGTGGGGAGCACCAGTTTTATTTGTTAAGAAGAAAGATGGGAGCATGAGGCTGTGCTTCGACTATCGAGAGTTGAATAAGCTAACCATAAAGAACAGGTACCCATTACCTAGAATAGACGATCTGTTCGACCAGCTAAAGGATGCTGTTTATTTTTCCAAGATCGACCTGAGAACTGGATATCACCAACTAAAGATTAAACCCGAAGATATTTCCAAGACAGCGTTCCGTACCAGGTATGGGCATTATGAGTTCTTGGTAATGTCCTTTGGATTAACCAACGCCCCAGCGGCTTTCATGGATTTAATGAATAGAGTATTTAAGAAATACTTGGACAAGTGTGTGATAGTTTTTATCGATGATATTTTGATCTACTCAAGGACTGAGGCAGAACATGCAGAGCATTTGAGGATAGCTCTAGGAATACTCAGAGAGGAACAGTTATATGCCAAATTCTCGAAGTGTGAATTCTGGCGGAATGAAGTACAGTTTTTAGGACATGTGATCAATAAAGAAGGAGTATTGGTCGACCCCTCCAAGATAGAGGCGGTCTCAAACTGGGAAAGGCCAACCATACCCACAGAGGTAAGGAGTTTCATAGGATTGGCCGGCTACTATCGTAGATTTGTACAGGACTTTGCGAAGATCGCAGCCCCTTTGACACGACTTACTCGTAAGATAGAGAAGTTTGAATGGACGGAGAAATGCGAGAACAGTTTTCAGGAATTAAAGAAAAGGTTGGTAACGGCCCCGGTGTTGGCATTGCCGGACGGAAAAGGAGATTTTGTGATATATAGTGACGCGTCGCACAAAGGATTAGGGTGTGTGCTTATGCAGCACGGTAAAGTGATTGCGTATGCGTCGAGACAACTGAAGGAATACGAGATTAGATATCCTACTCATGACCTTGAGCTCGCGGCAATAGTATTTGCCTTAAAAATTTGGAGACACTACTTGTATGGAGAGAAGTGCGAGATTTTCACCGACCATAAGATCCTCAAGTACATATTTACGCAGAAAGAGCTCAACATGCGCCAGAGGAGATGGTTAGAACTAATCAAGGACTATGATTGTGAGATTCTCTATCATCCAGGGAAAGCCAATGTGGTGGCTGATGCCCTTAGTAGAAAGGAAAGACTCAGAATGATAACGACTTCGGAAGAATTGATAAGGGATTTTGAGAGAATGGAAATAGAAGTAAAGGTAACCAGAACCGGAACTGAAAAGCTTTTTGAGATCTCAATGCAGCCAGAGTTATTGGAAAAGATCATATTGTGCCAAGAGAAAATAATGAATGAAGGCAGAGAGTCAATGACTAGAGAAGAGATCCATACTGAGAAAGATGATAATGGGATAATGAGGTACTCCTATCGGATTTGGGTTCCGAATGTTCAAGAGCTTAAAGATGAGATTTTGGATGAAAGCCATAGTTCAAGGTATTCCATTCACCCGGGAAGTACCAAGATGTATAGGGATTTGAAGGAATATTACTGGTGGCCCAACATGAAGAGGGACGTAGCAGAATGGGTAAACAAATGTTTGACTTGCCAAAGGGTAAATGCAGAGCACCAGAGACCCAGTGGACTTTTACGACCCCTGGAGATTCCCGAGTGGAAATGGGAACATATAGCGATGGATTTTATTGTAGGCTTGCCAAGGACGAAAGCCAATCATGATGCCATATGGGTAATTATAGACCAACTGACAAAGTCATCTCATTTCATTCCTATCAATGAGAGATACACAGTCGATAGACTGGTGGACATTTACCTTAAGGAAATAGTGACGCGACATGGAGTCCCAGCGTCCATTGTCTCACACCGAGACCCCAGGTTCAACTCCAGATTTTGGAGGAGCTTTCAAGAATGTGCGGGGACCAAGTTAAATATGAGTACCGCGTACCATCCCCAGACGGATGGGCAGAGTGAAAGGACCATCCAGACACTAGAGGATATGTTGAGAGTCTGTGCAATAGACCTTAAAGGAAGTTGGGATGACCACTTGCCGTTGATCGAGTTTTCTTATAACAATAGCTTTCATGCTAGCATCGGAATGCCGCCCTATGAGGCCCTGTATGGAAGAAGGTGTCGATCTCCCTTATACTGGGATGAAGTAGGAGAGCGGAAGATGCTCGGACCCGAAGTGGTCCAAAGAACCAAAGACATAGTGGATCTTATCAGAGGACGACTGGTAGCAGCCCAAGACAGACAGAAGAAATATGCAGACTTAGCCCGAAAGGACAAGGAATATGAAGTCGGGGACTTAGTACTGCTAAAGGTATCCCCTTGGAAGGGATTAATGAGATTTGGAAAGAAAGGAAAACTAAGCCCAAGATACATTGGACCTTTTGAGATATTAAAACGGATTGGAAAGTTAGCTTACGAGCTAGCCTTACCCCCTAACTTGTAACAAGTTCATAATGTGTTCCGTGTGTCAATGCTAAGGAAGTATCATCGGGATGCCAGACACATAGTGGAGTACGAGCAGGTGGATATGCAACCAGATCTGACTTACGTGGAGAAGCCAGTAAGAATTATCGATTAGAAGGAGCAGGTGCTTCGGAACAAAGTAATCAAGCTAGTCAGAGTGCTATGGCAGAATCATAATGTAGAAGAATCAACTTGGGAACTAGAGAGCGCAATGCTAGAAAAGTACCCCCATTTGTTTTATATTTGATTCCGGGACGGAATCCTTTTAAGGAGGGGAGACTGTAATAACCCCCAAAATTTTCAACTTTTTGTAACCCTTATGAATAGTGTTTTAGCTGAATGAGAAAACTTTTCATGCCACACTATGTAGGGTTTCTGTTATGGATATTCTGAGATTTTATTAGTACTCTATATGGTATATAAGTGTGTGTAAAGATCGTCAGAATCCAATTCCGAACACTTTGACTTTTCCCGGAAATCCACTAGATACGGAAAGAATTGAGTATAAGGTAACAGGATAAAAAGGATTTAAATTAAAGGATTATAAGAGAGGATCATAAAAGGAATATAATATATTGAGAAAGGTTAAGGGAACCTAAGTAATAAGATCCCGGGTATGATCCCTCAAACGATAAACGAAAACGAAAGTTAAGCGAACCGTATAACAGATCAGCGGTCATTAGGCAAACAATTAGGAAGTTAATCAAGGGGATTAGAGAGGATGATGTCACCCAACCAATGAGAAGAGGACAAAGAGGGAAAGATGACATCATAGCATGACATAAGCATGACATAAGAAGGAAGGAAATGTGGTGGATTGTTAACCACACAAAACCAAGGTTAAATTGGTAATTAACCTAAAATAAAACAAATCTAATTCAATCAACCAACCCAAACAAATCATTTCTCATCAAACCAAAATTTTATTCTTCATCACCAAGGCTTGCTCTCGGCTTTTGCCATTTTCAAGAGAAAGGAATTTCAAAACTCAAGATCAAGGCTTCCTAAATTGGTAAGATAATTCCCTAGTCATCCTTATGCATAGTTATGGCTATCTTATGAGTTTAAGCCTTCAATTATTTCTCAATCTTCTTCAAGAAATCAATGAAGAAGACAATGAATAGTGATTTCAAAGTTTTTAACTTGTTTTTTTCTTGTTTTCCTTTAAGATCCAAGTATCCCTAAGACTTCTCAAGGCTTCTTAAGGCTTCCTAGCTACTCCCACCACTTCAAGGAAGGTATATCATCTCCAAACCCTAGATTCCTTTGTATAATAAGAAGATTTTGATTGTTATGGTGATATAGTAGCTTAATGCTTGTGGTTTAGAGTTTGGGTTGGAGTGGTAGTGAATTGGAATGGTGAATCTTGTTGTTTTGGTTAAAAGAACTTAAGTATAGTTAAATTCAAGCTTAAGCATAAGTATAAATGTTAATATTGGATTTATTAGGGATGTTATGATGTAATAAGGATGGACTTTGGTTGTATGAATGGATTGGGGTTGAATTGTGATGGTTTTGGAATGGTTTAAATTTGGGAAATCGCGTAAACATAGCCGTCGTAATGTCTGATTTACTTTAGACTGCTTTTGTTCATAACATTAGGACCCGAGAACCCCCTGCTAGATTATGACCATTTCCATGTTTAGATAGCTCATGTTACGAGCTTCGTTTTGATATGTAGTTCGTTTGATTTTGATGCACGGTTCAGGAGAAATGACCGTTTTAAGTAACAGCGTTTCGCGAACAAAACATTTCCCCTCGCCTTACTTTGAAACATAGGTTAAAGACCAAAAAGGGTTAATTAATGTATGAAACAATTATGGTAAGAGTGTTAGGCAGTTGGTAAGATACTTGCGAAGGAATCGCCTTAAAACTCATAATGGTTAAATTATTAAAAATGGTGGAGCCGATGGTACTCGAGTGACTTAAGAGAATCAGTAAGCGCAAAACAAGCGTTAGAGTCTAAGTTAGTTAAAGTATAGATTTACAAGTGACTTTGGTTTAATTCCAACTTACTTGTTGTTTATAGGTTACCAGACTCGTCCCGAGCCTTTTATCACCCCCAGTCGCTCAGGCAAGTTTTCTACCCGTTATACTGTTGTTGTGATGTATATGTGTATATGCATGATCTTGCGATAAATGCATATTTGTTATTAGCAAATTCTTGCGATATATTGTTGCATGTGATATGGTATATATGCATGCCTGTTTCATATTCTTGGATTATATATCTGTTGGTTAAAATGCTTACAGTTGCATAATACCTATGCTAGAGATAAGCGGTATTGAGTTTACCCTTAGTATAGGGGATCAAAAGGTGAACATATTTCTAAACCGGGAGTCGATGTTCCCGAGTATAATATATATATTTTTATATATATATATGGTTATAGTTTTCAAAACTATTAATCGAATAAGGTTTATTCGATAACTTTAACTTTATTTTATTATTGAATATTATTTCGAATATTCATCCGAGGACTTATGACTTCTTTATTTTATTATTGAATATTATTTCGAATATTCATCCGAGGACTTATGACTCCTTTATTTTATTATTGAATATTATTTCGAATATTCATTCGAGGGCTTATGACTCAGTTATATTATTAATGATTATTAATTGAATATTCATTTGAGGATGTATGACTCCGTTATTTTATTTAATGACTATTATTTATAATATTCATTCAAGGTATTATGACTCCGCTTATTATTTAATAATATTCTTTATTTTATTAAAGAATAATGTTTCGATAATCAAACTTATTTTTGATTATTCAAATAAAGATAGTACTTTCGTATAAGTATATCTTTGGTTATTTAATACTCATTTCAAGTATAAGTCTCACAACTTCTACTTCAATTATTTGTATAAAGATTATTCTTTATGGGAATATTATTTAAATAATAATATTCAGACATTTTCTAAATATATTGGGACTGATTTACTTCATTAAATCAGCATTACTCCAAACACTCTTTAAAGTATTTTCGAGTCTTCAAAATGATTTTTAAAAGTTAGAGCGGATCCCAAAACTCATTTTTATATTTAAGATCTTCCTTTTAAAAAGGGGATTTAAATACTCGCTCAAAACCTGAGGGATCCGGCTCTATGGTGTATTTTATATTCGCAACAAGGTTGCAGTTTTGGTAAATGAATTGATTACTTACCCAACGTTCGGGAAGTAAGTCCATCTATCGAGTCGGCATAAGCAACATGGGCTCAGTGGGCGTCCATGATAGTGTAAGTGGCTCAGTGGGAGTCCATCAAATGCATAAGTGGCTGAGTGGCAGTCCAGCATAAGGTCATATTGCGACCAGGGTGATGACCAATGGGGAATTCGTCCATCTACTAGTAGAAAAGGTTACTTATTGGTATCTTTGCCTGATCAGCAAGATATCGGGTTTATGCCACAATTCTTTTTACCTTCCAAAAATTCATTGGATGTTACAAACTCTGTTCATACTTTACATGACAGAGGTTTTCAGGGACTGTATAAGGAAGATGTATATGTGGATATATATATCGGAACTTAATGAAGTATATCATAACTTCATTTCCTTCAATACTACTTCAAAGATTTAATCTATTCAAATCTGTCTTGTAGTCTCATCTATGTGATGAACTGTTGAAAGCTCGTTATACTTTGAACAGTGGTAGTTCAAGTAACTTTATAATTGATATAAGTATAGTGAAGTATTTGGTAACTTCATCCCTTATTTTTACTTATATCTAGCAAGTAATTATCTTACACTTGATAAAGGATTCTAGTAAGTATCCGTTTAGATACTTGTATTATTGTTATCACCATATATTATCTTGTGAGCTGTAAGGCTCACTCTTGCTTTATTTCTTCATCCCACAACAACAGTTAGGAAAGATGGCCAGACTCCAGCAGACCCAGTGCAAGCGCGTGGGAAGCGTCCCGCGTCTTCCCGTTGATGTTGTAGCTGCTATAGCTGCAGAGGTAGATCTATTGGTAGATCAGGCATTTTACTTTTGAGAATCAATTATGTATAATTATAACTTGTGGCAGATAATGGCAATTAACTGTAAATTTATCAAGTAATCATTTTGGGTTGTAATAACTTTTAATTGTGGATTCAAGGACTTGTACTTATTTCAATTTCATCTCTGAGACTATAACGGGTTGTGGTGTGTGTTAATGTGGGGTCACAGCATAAGGTTATTTATTATTAATTAAGTAAAGTGATATTGTGGAAAGAAAGACCGTGACGACCCGGATCCCTGACCCCGGATCTGGGGGTGTTACAATATCGATAAGTCAAAATCCACTACAAAACTCTGAGATATCGACAAGTCAAATTTGACTAGAGAACTCTGAGATATCGACATGTAAAGAAGCACTAGAAAACCAGAGATGTCGATAAGTCAAAGTGAAGATATGAGGACTAGAGATCTCGACAAGCCAAATTCTCTTATAAAGAACTGGGAGACCTCTACAAGCCAAATTAACTATAGAGTACTAGAGATCTCAATAAGCCAATATACTTATCGAGATGTCAAGTTCTCTATAGATCAAACTGGAGATCTCGAGGTAAAATCTTAAAGTACAAAATTATAGATTAGTTCAATATTCAAGATTAACAATCAACAAACAATCCAAACAGCTGGATTGACAAATCTACAAAAAGCAGCTTAAAGGATGTGCAAGATCAATGGTAAAGATTAACTGACAGAGGAAGATTAAGATAATCACATGATGCTAAAGATATGCTAAGCCAGGAATAGAAGATATACTTTTCTATAAATGGAAATAAGAAGTGACTGTTTACAAAAGTTAATAGAATGTCTTATTGTACACTGTGTAAACTAGCAGTTAACTGAGTTATAAACTTAACACTGGTCTTTTGTTAGTTGTGACAATTTTAATAGAAAATCTTATAACACTCTCAAGAAGAAGTTAAGCTCTTTATCAACAAAGAGCATAGAAATTTTGTAGCAAAACATTCTTAATTTTAATATAAAATTAACTGAGTTTTGAAGATCTGTGTTCTTTATTTTTTGCAAGTTTAATTTTTGTATGAACACACTTTCACTACAAGATTTATTTTACTTTGTTCAACCATAAAAGATTCAAGAAAAGCTTAAAAATAGTAAAACACATTCACCCCCCTGTGTGTTATTCATTTCCTAACAAGTGGTATCAGAGCAAAATTTGAAAGTAAACAGATTCAAGATCTTGGAAGAATGAATACACAGAAAATCAGTAGCATCAAAATTCCTACCTTTGACAAAGCTAACTACACTCTTTGGAAAAACAAAATATTGCTGTTTATCAGGATGGCCAATCCACTCTATATTCAGATTCTCAAAAATGGGCCCTTCACTCTTATGGTTAGAGTTGAAGAATCAACAGATGGTGATATGGCCATTCCAGCTCATTATGCTCCAAAAGATCCTTCTGAGTATTTTGAGCCTGAAAAGGAGAAAGTTTCCCTAGATAGTGGCTTGCAATTGATATTGATTGAGTCACTTGAAAATGTGATGTACAACAATATTGTCAACTGTGACACTGCCAAGAAAATATGGGAAAAGATTGAAATACTCTGTGAGGGTACTGAGGAAGTTAGATCTAATCAAAGAAGGATACTGATTTCACAATATGAGGGTTTCATGGCCAAGCCAAAAGAAAGTATAACTGATGTGTTTGAAAGATTCAATAAGCTGATAAATGACTTACAGCTCCATGAAAAATACTATGAAGCTGAAGAAGTGAACTTAAAGTTCTTGCTTACTCTCCCTGATCATTTGGAACAGAAAATCTCAGCAATCACGGAAGGGATAGACTTGAGCAGAATAACACTAGAAGTTCTATATGGAATTCTTAAAATATATAAACTAGAAATGATTTAAAGGAAATCATTGAGATCTGGTCAAGGACATTTAGTAGATGGCTCAAGTGCCTTAATTGTCAATGAAATCCAAACATCTAATGATGAGCCAAGATCTCAAACTCCAGTTGCCTAAACAAGTGAGCAAAGAACAAATGATTCACAGGAACAAGTTATTCTGGAATTGAAGGAAGATGAGTTCTACACTCTTGATGAACTGGATGAGCTAGATCAGTCAATGGACTATTTGCCTAGAAAATTCTCTAACATTAGAGTAAAGAAACCAAGATATTTCAAGGGTAAAGGACAGTCTTTCAACAAAAACAGCAGCTGGAAAGGAAAAAGGAAGTACACTTTTGCAAGCAAAAATGGCTACAAAACCGGATCTGTTGACGGATCTAAAATAAGGTGCTATAATTATGATGAATTGGGCAATTTTGCTGCAGAATGCAGGAAACCTAAGAATGCAAAAAAGGATAAAGCTTACCTTAAACTGGAAGCAAAGTATGAATCTCTTCTAAAGAAACAGCAAAGTAAAGCTTATATTGCAGAGGGAAAAAGTTGGGATGACTCTGAAAATGATGAAGATGAAGAGTTTGGAAATTATGCACTCATGGCTTTGGAGCAAGGAGAATCATCCTCATCTAAATCACAGGTACCAACTCTTACCACCATTGATTTAAATGTGAGTCAATATAAGGAAACTGTAGAGAAGATGAGCATAGACATGTTTCACATTCACACAAGCATGGTTGCTGCAAATAAAGAAGTGAGCAGACCAGAAAAGATAAATGAGAAGCTTGAAAGTGAGAAGCAAGAAACTGAATTATTGTTGGTGGAGCTTGAAGCTGTAAAACAAGAGAATGCTTATCTTAAGAACAAGCTCAAGTGTGCAAATGAAATTGAAGCAGTGCTAAGGGAGAAGCTGGAAAAGAATGAGGTGGAATTAAAATCCTTCAAGAATGCATCTGAGTTAATTGGATAATATCATGAGAAAAACAAACCTTGTGCAAACATTGCCATTGGTCTTGACTATGATGCTTTGAACAACAAAAAGAAAGACATAGGTGCCAAGGGAAAAGCAACAGAAAATGAAAATATTCTAGCAATGCTGAAAAAGGTTGCCTCACCTATGTTCAAGGCATGTGAAGTCAACTTGAGTGAAGAAGAATTGATTATCAAGCAAGAAATTGTTGATGAAGATAAAGAGAAGAAAACTGTAGAATCAACTCAGTCTTCCAATACTGAAGAGAAGCTCATGGACAAACAAAGTCCCAAGACACCTGTTAAAGAAACCAAAACTGAAGATGCAAGAAAGAAAAAGAAAAATAGAAATGGGAAAATAGGGATAAACAAAAGCAAAAATTTTTGCTTATGGTGCAGATGCTCCAAGAAAGAAATGTAAAAAGTGTGGCTCTATGAATCACCTAACTCACCTTTGTGAAAAGGTAGTTAGCAAGCCAACTGAAGGAGCCTGCAAATACAATGAAGCAAATGCAAATGATCCATACTCCTTCTGTGACAAGTTTGACTACATTCATTGTAACTTGAAAGTAATGAAAAGTTATCACAAACTGAGAGTAGACCTCAAAGAAACAAAATTTGGGTCTATAACAGAAAGGGAAAATTCTCAACAGTCAATGAACTCTATTTTATGTAAACTACTCATTCTACTTCTGCTACATCAGTTAACAAGAAGAAAGTACCCAACACTGCTTGGGTTTCTAAACACACTTAAAACTCATTGTGCACAGGGCAAAGTGAAGAAAGTCATTTGGATCATAGACAGTGGATGTTACAGGCATAAGACAGGTGATAAAGCCTTGCTATTATAGTTTGAGGAGAAAGCTGGCCCTTTGGTGACCTTTGGAGACAACTATTCACAATGGGATATGGCAAGATTGTTTATGAAAATATTGTCATTAATGATGTAGCACCGGTATCTGGTCTTGAAGGGAATCTTCTCAATATTAGGCAATTTGCAGACAAAGGCTTTGAAGCTTTATTCAACAAAGAAGAATGCACTTTTATCAGCAAGAAAACTAGTGAAGTTGCTCTAAAAGGAGCAAGGAAAGGAAGCTTGTTTGTTGCAGACTTAGACTCAACAAATAAGGATGGAATTTGTTGCTTCTACACTAAGGCATCAGAAGAACAAAGCAAGCTATGGCATAAGAAATTGTCTCACTTGAATTTCAAGACAATTAACACCTTGGTCAAAAAGGAGTTAGTAAGAGATATGCCTAAACTGGAGTTTGCTCAAGTTGAAGTTTGCGAAGCTTATTAGAATGGAAAAATGAAAAGATCAAGTCATAAATCAAAAACTGTGAATTCTATAAGTGCACCATTGCAACTTATTCACATGGAAGCAATTTTTCTGGGATATTCATTGGAAAGAACAGCCTATAAAGTTTATGTGATAGATCAAAAGAAGATCATGGAAAGCACAAATGTGTCTTTTGATGATGACAAGTGTTCAGGCTTGGAATGCCTTGATGAAAATGAAGTTGAAGCCCTTGTATTTGAAAATCTCAACATTGATAGTGATTCTGATGGGGAAGATGAAGTTGATGCACAACAGAAGACAAATGAAGAGTCCACTGAACAAGAAAATCATGGAAATGGAAGCTCATCTCAAACACCTAAATATGATAGCACAAACTTAGGGGGAGAAAGAGAAGAAGGATCTAGCAGTCATACCAATAATGAAGAAAATGATGAAGGCACAAGTCAACAAACTCATACAAGAAAGTGGGAATTCACACTAGAGAAGCAATAATTGGTGATCTTATTGTTGGTGTGAGGACTAAAAGTGCAACTGCTAATGAGTGCCTACATGCATGTTTTCTATCTCAAGTAGAGCCTAAGAAAATTGATGAAGCTCTACTGGATCTTGATTTGATATCTGCCATACAGGAAGAGCTGAATTAGTTTGAAAGAAATAAAGTTTGGAAATTGGTTCCTGCACCAAAGAATAGAAGCATTATTGGAATAAAATGGGTGTTCAGGAACAAGATGGATGAAAATGGTATAGTTACCAAAAATAAAGCAAGGTTGGTTGTAAAAGGCTACTCACAAGAAGAAGGAATTGATTATGATGAAACTTTTGCTCCAGTTGCAAGACTTGAAGCAATAAGGATTTTTCTACCATTTGCTGCACACTCAAATTTTAAAGTGTATCAAATGGATGTCAATAGTGCCTTCCTGAATGGTGAACTAGAAGAAGAAGTTTACGTGAAACAACCACCTGGCTTTGAAGATCCAGAATTTCCAAATTTTGTGTACAAGTTACTCAAGGCTATATATGGACTAAAACATGCACCTAGGGCTTGGTATGACATACTGTCAGAATTCCTAATAAAGCATGGTTTTACTAGAGGTACCATAAATAAGAATCTCTTCTACAAGAAATATGGTGAGGATATGATCCTAGTTCAGATCTATATGGATGATATCATCTTTAGTTCTACAAATGAGAAGCTTTTCCAAAGATTCTCTAAGCTTATGCAAAGTGAATATGAAATGAGTATGATGGGGGAACTGAGTTACTTTCTTGGACTTCAAGTCAGTCAAAGAAGTGATGGGATCTTCATCAAGCAAACTAAATATGTCAAAGATTTATTGAAAAAGTTTGGTATGGTTGATTGTTCACCTGCATCTACACCTATGTCTACTGCAACAAAGCTGGATGAAGATAAAAAGGGCAAGAGTGTAGATATTTCAAGATATAGAGGGATGATTGGATCATTGCTTTACTTAACTGCAAGTAGACCAGACATCATGTTTGCTACATGTTTATGTGCAAGATTTGAAGCCAATCCAAAAGAATCACATTTGATGGCTATAAAGAGGATTTTCAGATATTTGAAGGGAACTCCAAACTTGGGATTATGGTATCCTAAGGGAACTGGTTTTGAAGTTGTTGGTTACACAGATGCAGATTTTGCTGGATGCAGGGTTGACAGGAAGAGTACTAGTGGAAGTTGTCAATTTCTTGGACAAAGACTTATATCCTGGTATAGCAAGAAATAACAATATGTATCAACTTCTACAGTTGAGGGTGAATATATAGCTGCAGGAAGTTGTTGTGCTCAAGTGCTTTGGATTAGAAATCAGCTAATGGATTATGGCCTAGTTACACAAAATTCCTATCGTGTGTGACAATACTAATGCTATATCTATAGTAGCTAATCCAGTAAATCATTCTAGAACAAAGCACATTAATGTAAGGTACCATTTTATTAGAGAGCATGCTGCAAATGGTACCATTGAGCTCATTTTTGTTCCAACAGAAAAACAATTAGCTGACATTTTTACTAAACCTTTGGATGAAGCAACTTTCACTAGACTTGTAGTATGAAGCAACTTTCACTAGACTTGTAGGTGAAATTGGAATGCTTAATTCTTCATCCTAAGGCAATAATTCAGCTAATATTTTACAGCAGATTAATTTCTAGTAAATCAATCTTTATTTGATTTAAATTGGAAATTAACTAGAAATATGAATTATAAATATTTCAGAAATCTCTGCATATTTATTTTTCAAAATTCAAAATTCAACTTGGAATTTTTCAAATTCTAAGTAAACTGCTCAATTGTTAATCTACATTCTTAATATGTAAAATTAGCACAAGGCAGAATTACAGTGATCAAAAGTATATAGAGAACTGAGTTCTCGATAAGTCTAATTGACTTCTTGACAAGTCATTTTAGGACTTCTCGAGTGAGTTCTCGACAAGTCAATTTACTAACTTCTCAAGTGACTTCTCGATAGGCTTAAATATGACTTATCGATAAGTCCTTGTAGAGTTCTTTAGTAGTGTTCATTCACAAAGTTCCCTACAAGTACCATTTTTGACTTATTAATAACTCAGAACTAAAATAATTTAATTTAATAAATTATTTTGGTAAAATACTTTTGGAAAATTTATTCTAATTTTACTTTGAATTTATTCAAATAAAAGTTGAAATTAATTCAGTCCATTTTTGGACAAACTGGGTATTTATTTGACATCTCGATAAGTCAATTTTTAGTTCTCTATAAGATTAATTTAAAATGACTTCTCGATATGTCTTTCATTTCCTAAATGACTTCTCGATAGATAAATTCCAAACATCTATTTTTGAGTTCTCGAAAAGTCATTTGCTTTTACTATAAATACCCAGACTTCTCGATACATATACATACTTACAATTTTCGATATCTCAAGTGACCTAGCCTTTCAAGCAAAAACCAATTTCTTTCTCGTTTTTACTCCTTTCTCAAAAATTCTTCCTACCCATTCTTACTCACTAAACTACAATGGCATAAAATAATGTTAGAGCAACCATCCCAAAGAAAGGAACAAACTATTTGGCTTTTACTAATGCTAACCAAGCTCCTGATAGTTTCAAGGGATTTGTAAAATTTATGTCTGAATCTTACATTGCAGGAGCCTTGACTGCTGATCGAGTGTTGTACCTGGATGTGTTGCATGAGTTTTGGACTACAGCTGTGGTAAGGACTATGATGAATGACAATTCTGTATCTATGGAGATGACTTGCTCAGTTGGAGGACAACAAATTGAGTTTAATGAGCAAGATGTGAACATAGCTTTGGGATTGCCCACTGCAAATCTGGTGGAGGTGCCAATTCCTGATGAGCTGACTGAGTTTCTGGACTTCATCAAATATGGTGGAAGAATCAACTTGTCATTCCTAAACATAACTAATCTAAGGAAGGAGTGGTCATTCATCTTTGATTCTGTGGTGAGGGCCTTCACATGTAGGAAGACAGGATATGACAACATTTCAAGTATGGTGCAGAAGCTAGTGTACTTAATAGCCCAAAACAGACACTTGAATGTTGGTCTATTGATCCTGGAAGAGCTAGCAACCAGGCTATCAATGCCCCTGTCAGCTAGAGGTAAGGAAATTTTCTTTCCTAGATTTATCATGCCCACTTTAAATCATAAGGTAGGAGACATACATTTTCTAAATGGCATAGATAACACAAAAATAGGCAATTGTAAGCAAGTGTCCAAAATAATATTTGGTTCACTTACTACAAAGAATAAGGTAAATGTAAGTCTGAAAATCACTCCATTCATGTTGGAGAGGTTTAGGACTTACCCTTACCCTATGCCTGACATGAGGTCAAATGTTCAATCTAACACAACTATGATCCCTGAACCTGTGGAAGTACAAACACAGGAACACCAACAGGAATATTTCCAAGCTACAACCATTTCTTCAAAACCCTTAGTAGCTAGGAAACCAACCACTTCATCTTCTCAAAAGGATGAGTTGAGTAAAAGGAAGAGAAAGGAGGTAACCCTAACAATTCTAACTGAGAGTGGTGAGGATCAAGCTGTAATTGAGTCACCTTTGGTCAAGAGATCTAAAAGAAGTAAGAAAAATGAGCTGACCACTCAAGCCATCTCTGTATCCTCCCAACATGATGCAGTTGTAAAAGCACCCAGTATTGAGTCTGCACAACCTGCACTTGAAACAATTCAAGTGTATGGTAGGAGAAATAAAGATGATACATACTACGAGAGCACGTCTCTTGAAACTCCCTTATCTGCTCAGGAGGAGCTGTCAACACTCTTATCTGAGCAACACTCTCTCAAATTTCAAATTTCTTCCTCACTAACTGCACTTGAATTCAATTCTGAAGTGCAAGGTCACTCAAGTGACTTAGCTCAAGAAGCTTTGCTCACCACCCAGACACTCAATTTAGATGGTGAGAGGCTACATGCTAGGGTAGACCTTGATGACACCATCAAAACTATGGGGGATTCATCAGTTTTTACTGAAGACCCCATGGATGTTTCCAATGCACCTTCATGTGCCAAACAGTCTTCACAGACTGAAAGGTTTGAGGGTAGTACTCCTCAGGGGGAGCTCTCTAAATCCTCTCCAATTCAATTAGAGGTTCCTCATGTAGGAGCAACTCCCCTTATAATCCTAGCAGAAATTGCCTTGGCAGTTGAAGCTAGGATTCCAATTGCCAATGATCCTGTCATAGGGGAGGCAAGTATAGCACATTTAAGTGCTAGTGTGTTGCAAGACACACAAGGGTTTGAGGCTGGTGCACATGGAAGTAACCCACTCAAATCCCCTCCAATTCAATTAGAGGAACAACAACTAGCCATATCCATAGAGCAATCTGTGAGTAAAACTGTGACTTCAGTCATAGGTGTTTCTGAACCATCCACCTCACAACCTCACATTCTCTCTCAGTGGATGCAAGAATCTGGCTCTCAACCCACATCTATAGATGATCTACTAGTAAAGCAGATTTCTGGACTGTCAAACATCTCACAGCATCTTTTGACATCTAACATGAGCAATCAAGATTATCAAGCTATCATGCTTACATACAATGAAGAAGTTGAGAAGTAGAAAGAAAAAACTGTCAATGATAAAGAGCAAGATGGAAATATGGATGCATGGCTCTCTGATGACTATGTCTTGGAAATGGATCAAGTCTTGGCCAGATTTAGGGAAGAATACATCACTATTCTGGGTAGCAATGCAAAGGACTTGACTCCACAGGCTATATATGATGCCATTACAGATGTATATAAAGCTCAGCTCAAAGCATTTAAGCTTTTTGGTAAAGCTCTAGAAGTCAAGCTAACTGGTCATGAAGATAAAGTCAGAATGTTGGTGAATGAGAAGATGGATAAGATTATACCTTCTCAAGAACAGATCACTACCATATTCAAGCACTTTGCTGAGCAAATGTTAAGGATGGATCTTGCTTCTATTGAGAAAGAAGTCAAAAATCTCAAACAATCTTTCATCAATCTCAATACATTTATCCATCAATAAATCACTCACTCAAATGACACTAAGGTCAAGCTGGACCAACTTCACCAGAGCAGATATGAGCCCTCATCTTTACTTATGGAAGGCATCAAACAGGCTGTAGATGAAATATTTGGCACATCTACTAGCTCTTTTCAGCCTGGATCCATCTCCACAAACCTACAAATTCAATCTCTACAAGGCCAAGTCTCAGCACTGCAAGACTCCAACTCTTCTCTCACCGCACAAGTTCAAGCCTTGACATCTCTTGTCAAGAGCCAACAAGCAGACATCCAAACCCTGGTGGACTCATAATCATCTTCAAATGCAAAATTTTATAGCTTTGGGAGCCATCATGGGCAAACTCAACATACCACTGCCTTCTCTACCTGAACAGGTTAGGCTTGAAATCCCTACTCCCCTCCTCATGCCTGCCAACAAGACTAAGGGGGAGATAGAGGCTAGGCTAGCACAATCAAGATCATCTCAACAGGTCCAGGGTGCTGAAAAGATATTAAATAAAAAAGTAGATCTTGACATGGAGAGACTTATTAGGGCTGCTGAAGGACCTAGTCTGAGCAGAGAATTTGATGAACTACTCAAGGCCCTAAAAGCTTCTCTCAATAATAATCACTTCACATACAAAAAGGCCCTGGAAAAGATAATTAATTTCATAAGAGTGATCATGGTCAATCAGGACAACTTTTTGCAAAAGAAGATAATGATCAATGCAAATGACTCAGGGACAGACAGATGTATGCGGGTGTCCCTCAATTACCTTATTTCAAGGAGGGCATATGAGTTGGATATCTTCATCAACAAAGTCAAAGTTATAACTCATGAAGATACCTTGCTATTAACTGAATTGAGAAATGCTGAAGTGGCTGCTTTTCCTGAAGCATATGTACAACCAAGTGAGGGTATAGTATAATATCCGGGATATATCGTGTAATTATTTTTGCTATTATATAATTATTATGTGTGTTCAGTATCTATTCTGTGAGTTAATTATTAAAGTGTTATATGTACTTCGTTATTCAAAAATAATATTAATTGAGTATTTTAATTTTTATATGTCCAAAATAAATTATAGATAATTGTCATATCTTCCTAATTATTTTTATGTTGGTTTATGGATTTATAAGAATCATCTGAAATTTCTAAAATCTTTTTCCGGGTAATTAAAATCTATTTTATAAAAATGGGAACCACCCGACGTCAACCGTTGTTACGTTTTTGGAACCGGAAACTCTTTCGAGAACTCCTTCCTAACCTAATTGAAATATTCCGAGCATTTTCCATATTTCGACTTTTTCGATCCGGCGTACAGTTTGTCCTGCGCGGGTCCCGGCGCAACATTTTCGATACAATATCCGTTTCGGTAAATCAATAAAACCCGTATTTTTGATAAACGGGAGCTTTTTATTAAACTATCACAATTATCACATCGTAATACGTGTAACCAAGCGCTGAGACCAAGACCGCAATACAAATTGTACTGATTTGGATAATTATCCCGAAAACCGATACCGTTTGGATCAGTTTTTACAAATAAACGTACCGTTTTATATCAGGAATGATCCAACGGGATACTAATTTTCCGTAATTATAAATAGCCTTTTACCGTATTTTATTTCATATCAAAATCAATTACAGACAGATAATTATATAATTTTCAGAGAAAAACCCTAATTTCCTAAAACTGTTCTAAGAATCAAACAAGCATTTGGAGGTGTTATTGAATTCGGTTTGGAAAGCTCTAGTAACCAATCTGAAGGTCTTGAAGAGCTCTACCAGATTCTGTAATCCATACACCTGCAGAAATCAAGGTTATTTTTCTAAAAATTTATTTATTTTCGAATTTATTTTATTAAAAATATGAATTTTTGTTCGGATTATTGTTTGTATGATTTGATGATTGCATGTTGTAGAGCTTGTTTTCCTGATGATTTTCATATGTCATACGTCTGATTTGCAGTTCAATAACATGTTCAAATTTGAGTTTGATTTTCGAATTTTAAAATTAGGGTTTATAACCCGTATGAATGTTCTTAATTGAAATTTGGGGGTTTCTTATTCTGTGATAGATTGATGTTGTGTTATAGTGGGTTGTGTTCTCTGTGAAATTTGCAATCTAGTCGTATAAGTTTCATGAACCAACGAGGTCTGTAGAGAAGGGAGTTGTGTTTTGAAGTTTTCCGATGTTCGCCGGAAACTGGAAAATTTCACGGCCAAATTCCGGCCAACTCTGGGATTGTTAGGTTGTTTTGATTGCATGGTTGTGTTCCTGGTAACCTGTAGATGTGATCTGGAGGTGTTGGTGGGGTGAGGACGCCGGGAACGTGTTCTCCTGCCATCCCCGACTGTTTTCCGGCGACCCCCTGTAAATTACAGTTTAGTACCTATAGTTTTGAAAACGATGCAGTTTGGTCCTTGTAGTTTCCAGACTTTGCAAAAATTGGATTTCTGTTTTAAAAATCTTTAAAAATCATATTTCCTATTTATTTTTATTATAAAAATTCGTTTTTAATTTCTGAAAATTCTAAAAATTATTATTTTAATTCTGAAAAATATTTTTAATTCACAAATAAATCTAAATTAATTAGTTAATTAATTTCAGTAAATTTCTAATTGATTAATTGGTCAATTAATTCGAAAATTATTTGATTAATTGATTTAATTAATTATTAATTGATTTTAATTAATTATTTAATTAGATTTAATTATTTAAAAATGATTTAAAAATTCTGAAAAATAGTTTCGAGCTTTAAAATATTATTCTAAATTATTTCCAAGGCTCGATAATTATTCTAAAATTATTTCGGAGCCAGAATTGGCCAACCGAACCCTGTTTATTAACCCGAAATTGATCCAATGACCCGTTTTAATTCTGAAAAATATTTTAAATACCAGAAAGCCTATTTATGACCCGAGACTTCTTTATAAATGATATATCATTGATTACGTGATGTATTATATGCAATATGTGACTTGTTAATTGACTATCGGTATATATATTCTGTGTTTACTTGATTATTGCATAACTTTCAATCCGTTAATCGGATTTGGGTAAAACGAAGGGTAGATAGAAGTATGTGTTAAATAGAATTCAATGAGTAAATTATTGATAGATGCTTATGATATGTGAGCAGAAGGGGCAAGACGTAGGAAAGGGAAACAGATAGTTGAGGAGTAAGACACTTGTGATTGGAAGCGAGTGCAGTGTAGTAAGTTAATATCAGGCAAGTATTCCGAACTTTCTCGAAATATTGTAATACGTGATAGTCTTGTTGATATTGCAAGTGCTTTGAAGCACTGAAACCTAAACTCTGATTCTAGTTATTGTTCTTGAGCCAGGAACCTTATTCTTTCTAGACCATTGATTGTTGTATACCCAAACACGAACCTCAAGTATACGATACTACTCCACAAATACAAGCAAACAAAATCCCAAACACTGAACTGAATTACTTGTACATTCAATCATTGTATCCTATGCATTGAAAGCCCAAATCTTTGAAACCCTGAAATGTTGATTCCTTTGTTATCCAATTCTTTCATTACCCAGCATCTAAGCTTTTAAATTGCCTTATTGATCCTTACAAGGATTGAAACCCTTTCATTGTTAAACATTTATTGTTGTTAATGATTTCAGTTATTATTTATTATTGCATATTCTGTTATTATGTTAGAATTGGATTGTTTTTATAAAATTGTGGACCAGATTCGTGGTCAGACCATATAATGGTCAAGTTAGGCCAATGTGTGCCTTGGATCCAGTAGTTAGAGCAATGTTGTGTGCCTTGCTCGGGGTTAGTGCGTGACTGATCAACAGCCTAACCTTGGTTTTTAAATTAAAAGTATAATATCCAATTCTAAATCATAAGCCAATGTTCACTTGATATCATAATCATATTCACCTGATGATCATTATTCTCAGTTTTGTCATTGTGACTTGCTGAGCTAGTTAGCTCATTTGTGCGATGTTGTTTATATTCTTTCCAGTTAAAAAGGAACCAGTTGGTAGCGAGGATCCCCAGTCCAGCGCGAGAGCTAGGGGTTCAGGTTGAGAAAGCTGAGCTAGTAGGCTTCTTTTGGGATAATTTAAGTTTGTAAAAGTTTGTAATAATGTTTAATACTCAGTTTGAGTTTGAAATAGTTGGGATTTGAACGGTTTGTAATATATTAGTGTGTTTGGCTTGTGTGCATACTTTAACCTGTTGCGGTCCGTGGTGGTTGGTAAGTAGGGTCACTGCATATATTATTATTATCTTTATTATTGTTATAAGCAGGTTATAATTAAGGTGTGTGTGTGGACCCCAAACTTCTGACCCGGGTTTGGAGGGCCCACAGGTTTGGTATCAGAGCTACAGGTTATAAGCCACTGAGACAAGCCTAGGTTGACGGAAATGGGTAGAGGGATAGGATTAGAAATAAGGTATAGGATGATAGAACGTCGAGAGGTTGAGTGTTATGGTATAACCGGTATTAGTATAGTTTGCGTCGTGGTATGAGATTCTTATATTACGGTATGATTTCAGATAGCAGAGATGGCCGACTCTTTTATTTCCGTATCAGCTGATCACTCAGAGCCTTCAGTTGGAGCACCAACATCGGATCCTCGTCCTGTTATTCCACCAGCATTGGCTATTCTACCTCCACCAGTGTTGTAGCCCGTACCATTGCAGGCCATTCCACCTTCAGGCATGAGGCCACCTGTTAGAGGACCCCCACCTGCTGATTCAAGCTTTACTAGTCATTCAGTCACAGGAGTACCTTTCCAGTTCTCTTCCTATCATGTCCCATATCATCAGTTTGAGGCTTGCCTTATGGAGCAGCGATTCCTACAGGGTCAGATCCAGGAGTTATTGCATATCATGCGTACCAGAGAGATGGGGAGTGGTGAGAGGCGACTTAGGGAGAGGCTCCAGGCATTTCGTAGAGCAGCTGCTGTGAGGATTGCTGAGGCTACACATGAGGACATCACCCCTGATTTCCTAGTGGAGTGGGTTAAGTGGGTTCTAGAGGAGCTTGAGGAGATAGGAGGTCCAGATTTGCCATGAGCCAGAGATTCAGAGATAGAGATGCTGAGCAGTGTTGTTATGATTATGTAGTATGTACAGTAGTGTATAGTGTGTATCAGTAGACTTTTGAGTTGTATTTATAGACTAGCGATGCTGACTAGTGAGGAGGTTGTTGTACCCTTTTTGCTTTTACTTTCGAAGCGTCTTTACGCTTGTACTACCTAAAACTTTTGATCTATATATCAGTACCTTTTTCCTTTCCAACACTGTCATTTACTTTATTGCACTTGTTTTACTTTACCTTATTTATTGCACCAATATACCCTGTGATACCATGTACCCTGTTTTCCATAACTGTTTATATTCTGTAAAGAAGCATGCAATTTACTTAGTTACAACTGTTTTCAAAAAGAGATATTCCTGTTTTACAAAACGTTTTTTTTTATATACAAAGATTTGATTCAAAAGCTAAATAAATTGATTGATTCTTTACAGAAAATGTCTCCCAGAAGAAATACCCGCACCAACACCCAGAATGAAGAAACCAACAACAACAACAACAATAACAACCAAGATGATAAAAACCAGAATGTGAACCCAGGACCCATGGACCCAGCAATAGCCCAGATTCTTCAAATCTTGGCCCAACAAACAGTTCACCTAGCACAACAATAGCAGAGACAGACCAATCCCCAGGTAACTTTCAAAACTTTTCAGGCAGTAAACCCACCAGAATTCAAGGGTTCCTTAGAGCCAATTGAAGCAAATGTGTGGTTAAAGGAAATAGAGAAGGCATTTGCCTTGGTAAAAGTGAAAGAGGAGCAGAAGGTTGAATTTGCAAGTTACTATCTGAAGAATGAGGCCACCTATTGGTGGGCGATGGTGAAGACATTGGAAATCACAGATGTTATTACTTGGGAAAGGTTTAAGGAATTGTTTTTAGAAAAGTATTTTCCTCAGTTTGTTCAGGATCAAATGGAGCTGAAGTTTTTAGAATTAAAGCAAGGGAACATGTCGGTAACAGATTATGAGGGGAAGTTTGAGGAATTATCAAGGTATGTGCCGTCGTATGTTGATACTGATAGAAAGAAAGCTAAGAGATTCCAGCAAGGCTTGAAGCCATGGATCAGAGGGAAGGTAGCTATTTTTGAATTGGATACCTATGCCGGGGTTGTACAGAAGGCTATGATCGCAGAGACAGAGAGTGAGATGTTCCAGAAAGATAAGGAAAGTAAGAAAAGGAAAGTTGAGGGAAGTGAGGGTCATTCACAAACAGGGAAGTTTCCAAATTTTAAGAAGGGCAAGTTTCAGCCAGGGAGAAATTTTAATTTCAGGAGACAAAATGCAGGAGACGGAGGCCAGGGCAATCGGCCAGCTAATGTGAATCAGCCGAATCAGTTGAGATTAACTTTTCCAGATTGTCAAGTATGTGGAAAGAAGCATGGAGGAGTTTGTAACAAGTTGAATGTGGTATGTTTTAAATGCAACCAGAAAGGGCACTACTCGAGGGAGTGCCGAAATCAGCCAGTAAGAGAGCCAACAAATAAGGATCAACCTATCCGAAATCCAGCAGTGAAGGTTCCAGCCATTGGATTTACATGCTTCAAATGTGGAAAGCCAGGACATATGGCCAGGGATTGCAAGACACCAGCCCCAGTCAGTAATGCATTAAGGATTATGGGATCTACCCCAACAGTGAATGAGACTCCGAGGGCTAGAGTTTTTGACATGTCAGTGAAGGATGCGATCCAGGATACGGATGTCGTGGCAGGTACGTTTAATGTAAATTCTTTATGTGCCAAAGTGTTAATAGATTCGGGAGCAACTCGATCGTTTGTTTCATAAGATTTTGTTAGTAAGTTAAATTGTCCAGTTGGGTATTTAAATGAAATAATGACTGTGGAATTAGCAAATCAAGAACGTGTAACTGTTAACCAAGTTTGTGGGAATTGTGAGATTGAGATTTCTGGTAGTAAGTTTTGTGTAGATTTGATACCGTTTAAGTTAGGAGAATTTGACATTATATTAGGGATGGATTGGTTATCTAAGCATGATGCTCAGATAGATTGTAGAAATAAGAAAGTAATGGTGAAAATGCCAGATGAAAGAATAGTAACATTCAAGGGACAGAAGCAGGTAAAGAAGTTCTTAACGATGATTCAAGCCAAGAAGTTACTATGACAAGGATGTGAGCATTTCGTAGCATATGTGATCGACAGAAGTCAGGAGCCAGCAAAACTTGAAGATATTCCAGTTGTGAAGGAATTTCCAGACGTGTTTCCCGACAAATTACCAGGACTTCCTCCAGATAGAGAAATTGAATTTGCAATCGACTTAGCACCTGGAACCGAACCAGTATCCAAGGCCCCGTATAGAATGGCGCCCGTTGAGATGAAAGAGTTAGCAAAGCAATTACAAGAGCTGTTAGAGAAAGGAGTAATCAGACTCAACGTATCCCCGTGGGGTGCACCGGTATTATTTGTCAAGAAGAAGGATGGAAGCATGAGACTGTGCATCGACTATAGGGAGCTCAACAAGTTGACAATCAAGAATAAGTATCCGTTACCCAGAATTGATGATTTGTTTGACCAATTGAAGGGAGCCAGGTATTTCTCCAAAATCGATTTAAGATCGGGATATCATCAACTGAAGATCAAACCAGAAGATATACCAAAGACAACTTTCAGAACAAGGTATGGGCATTATGAATTTCTAGTAATGTCTTTTGGATTGACCAACGCCCCAGCAACGTTTATGGACCTGATGAACAGAATTTTCAAGGAATATTTGGACAAGTTCGTTATAGTATTTATAGACAATATTTTGATCTATTCAAAGACGGAGGAGGATCATGTGGAACATTTAAGGACAGCTTTGGAGATTTTAAGGAAAAAGAAGTTATATGCTAAATTGTCGAAGTGTGAGTTTTGGCTACAGGAAGTTCAGTTCTTAGGACACATAGTCAGTAATGAAGGGATCAAAGTGGACCCGGCAAAGATCGAGGCAATTACGAATTAGGAAAGACCGAGAACACCCACTGAGGTAAGAAGTTTCTTGGGATTGGCAGGATATTATCGATGATTCGTTCAGAATTTCTCAAGAATTGCAACACCATTGACAAAGCTTACACGAAAGAATGAAAAGTTTATATGGAATGACAAGTGCGAAGAAAGTTTTCAGGAATTGAAGCGGAGATTAATCACGACACCTATTTTGTCACTTCCAGACGATCAAGGGAATTTCGTAATTTATAGCGATGCTTCTTACAAAGGATTAGGATGTGTTCTTATGCAGCACGACAAGGTGATTGCGTATGCGTCAAGGCAATTGAAACCACACGAACAGAAGTACCCTACTCATGATTTGGAGTTAGCAGCTATAGTTTTCGCTTTGAAGATTTGGAGACATTATTTGTATGGAGAAAAATATGAAATTTTCACGGATCACAAAAGTTTGAAATATATATTTACCCAGAAGGAACTTAATATGAGACAAAGGAGATGGTTAGAATTGATCAAGGATTATGATTGCTTGATTAATTATCATCCCGGTAAGGCGAACGTCGTAGCAGATGCGTTAAGTCGGAAGGAAAGGTTAAATGTGTTATCCGTACCTGAAAAGATATATAAAGAATTTCAAAAATTGGAATTGGATATTAGAATTTACAAGCCTGAGGAAGCAAAAGTGTATAGTATGATTTTCCAACCGGAGTTATTGGAGAAAATAAAGAAATGCCAGAAAGAGGTAATGGATCAAGATATAAATAGTTTGGTAGGTGAGGAATTATGCACGCAACAAGATGATCAAGGTATTCTTAGGTTTTCTTCAAGAATTTGGATTCCACCAGTAACGGAGCTGAAAAATGAAATTTTACAAGAGGAACATAGTTCAAGATATTCCATCCATCTAGGGAGTACCAAAATGTACAGAGATTTAAAGAAGAATTATTGGTGGCCAGATATGAAGAGGGAAATTGCGGAATGGGTTATCAAATGCTATACCTATCAGAGAGTTAAAGCAGAGCATCAGAGACCAAGCGGATTGCTATAGCCATTGGAGATTCCATAGTGGAAGTGGGAACATATTACCATGGATTTCATAGTTGGATTACCAAGGACAAGGACTAATCATGATGCCATTTGGGTTATAGTAGATAAACTTACTAAGTCAACTCATTTTTTGCCTATAAATGAAAGATTTTCGCTCGACAAGTTAGTTCATATGTACTTGAAAGAGATCGTAGTTCGTCATGGAGTTCCAGCGTATATCGTATCTGATAGAGATCCAAGGTTTAATTCAAGATTCTGGAAGAGTTTTCAAGAATGTTTGAGAACAAGATTGAATATGAGTACGGCCTATCACCCCCAAACGGATGGCCAAAGTGAAAGAACGATCCAGACAATCGAGGACATGCTACGTGTTTGTGCTATTGATTTCAAAGGAAGTTGGGATGAGCATTTACCCCTGGTAGAGTTTGCTTATAACAACAGTTATCACGCCAGCATTGGGATGCCACCTTATGAAGCCCTTTATGGACGCAAATGTAGATCTCCAGTATATTGGGACGAAGTAGGAGAACGCAAAATACTCGGACCCGAATTGGTACAGCAGACAAAGGAAGTTGTTGAAATTATCCAGAAAAGATTAATAGCCGCACAAGATCGTCAAAGGAAATATGCAGACCAGTCAAGAAAAGACATGGAATTTGAAGAAGGAAGCTTGGTATTATTGAAAGTATCACCGTGGAAAGGACTAACGAGGTTTGGGAAGAAAGGGAAGCTAAACCCAAGATATGTCGGACCTTTTGAAATCCTAAAGCGTATTGGCAAAGTAGCTTACGAATTGGCGTTACCTCCGCACATGGAGCACATTCATAATGTTTTTCACATATCAATGCTTAAGAAATATAATCCATACTCCAGGCATGTAATAGAATATGAGCCAATAGAACTTCAAGCAGATTTGTCATATATAGAGAGCCCGGTAGAAGTTCTAGAAGAGAGAGAGAAAGTATTGAGAAATAAAGTGGTAAAGTTAGTAAGAGTATTATGGAGAAACCCAAAGGTTGAAGAGTCAACCTGGGAGTTAGAAAGTGATATGAGAGAAAAGTACCCTCATTTGTTTTCTTAGGAGATTCTGAGGACAGAATCCTTTTAAGGGGGGAAGGATGTAATATCCGGGATATATCGTGTAATTATTTTTGCTATTATATAATTATTATGTGTGTTCAGTATCTATTCTGTGAGTTAATTGTTAAAGTGTTATCTGTACTTGGTTATTCAAAAATAATATTAATTGAGTATTTTAATTTTTATATGTCCAAAATAAAATATAGATAATTGTCATATCTTCCTAATTATTTTTATGTTGGTTTATGGATTTATAAGAATCATCTGAAATTTCTAAAATCTTTTTCCAGGTAATTAAAATCTATTTTATAAAAACGGGAACCAACCGACGTCAACCGTTGTTACGTTTTTGGAACCCGAAACTCTTTCGAGAACTCCTTCCTAACCTAATTGTAATATTCCGAGCATTTTCCATGTTTCGACTTTTTCGATCCGGCGTACGGTTTGTCCTGCGCGGGTCCCGGCGCAACATTTTCGATACAATATTCGTTTCGGTAAATCAATAAAACCCGTATTTTCGATAAACGGGAGCTTTTTATTAAACTATCACAATTATCACTTCGTAATACGTGTAACCAGGCGCTGAGACCAAGACCGCAGTACAAATTGTACTGATTTGGATAATTATCCCGAAAACCGATACGGTTTGGATCAGTTTTTACAAATAAACGTACCGTTTTATATCCGGAATGATCCAACGGGATACTAATTTTCCGTAATTATAAATAGCCTTTTACCGTATTTTATTTCGTATCAAAATCAATTGCAGACAGATAATTATATAATTTTCAGAGAAAAACCCTAATTTCCTAAAACTGTTCTAAGAATCAAACAAGCATTTGGAGGTGTTATTGAATTCGGTTTGGAATGCTCGCGTAACCAATCTGAAGGTCTTGAAGAGCTCTACCAGATTCTGTAATCCATACACCTGCAGAAATCAAGGTTATTTTTCTAAAAATTTATTTATTTTCGAATTTATTTTATTAAAAATATGAATTTTTGTTCGGATGATTGTTTGTATGATTTGATGATTGCATGTTGTAGAGCTTGTTTTCCTGATGATTTTCATATGTCATACGTCTGATTTGGAGTTCAATAACATGTTCAAATTTGAGTTTGATTTTCGAATTTTAAAATTAGGGTTTATAACCCGTATGAATGTTCTTAATTGAAATTTGGGGGTTTCTTATTCTGTGATAGATTGATGTTGTGTTATAGTGGGTTGTGTTCTCTGTGAAATTTGCAATCTAGTCGTATAAGTTTCATGAACCAACGAGGTCTGTAGAGAAGGGAGTTGTGTTTTGAAGTTTTCCGATGTTCGCCGGAAACTGGAAAATTTCACGGCCAAATTCCGGCCAACTCAGGGATTGTTAGGTTGTTTTGATTGCATGGTTGTGTTCCTGGTAACCTGTAGATGTGATCTGGAGGTGTTGGTGGGGTGAGGACGCCGAGAACGTGTTCTCCGGCCATCCCCGACTGTTTTCCGGTGACCCCCTGGAAAATTACAGTTTAGTACCTATAGTTTTGAAAACGATGCAGTTGGGTCCCTTTAGTTTCCAGACTTTGCAAAAATTGGATTTCTGTTTTAAAAATCTTTAAAAATCATATTTCCTATTTATTTTTATTATAAAAATTCGTTTTTAATTTCTGAAAATTCTAAAAATTATTATTTTAATTCTGAAAATTATTTTTAATTCACAAATAAATCTAAATTAGTTAGTTAATTAATTTCAGTTAATTTCTAATTGATTAATTGGTCAATTAATTCGAAAATTAATTGATTAATTGATTTAATTATTTATTAATTGATTTAATTAATTATTTAATTAGATTTAATTATTTAAAAATGATTTTAAAATTCTGAAAAATAGTTTCGAGCTTTAAAATATTATTCTAAATTATTTCCAAGGCTCGATAATTATTCTAAAATTATTTCGGAGCCAAAATTGGCCAACCGAACCCTGTTTATTAACCCGAAATTGATCCAACGACCCGTTTTAATTCCGAAAAATGTTTTAAAAATCATTTTAAATACCAGAAAGCCTATTTATGACCCGAGACTTCTTTATAAATGATATATCATTGATTACGTGATGTATTATATGCTATATGTGACTTATTAATTGACTATCGGTCTATATATTCTGTGTTTACTTGATTATTGCATAACTTTCAATCCGTTAATCGGATTTGGGTAAAACGAAGGGTAGATAGAAGTATATGTTGAATAGAATTCCATGAGTAAATTATTGATAGATGCTTATGATATGTGAGCAGAAGAGGCAAGATGTAGGAAAGGGAAACAGATAGTTGAGGAGTAAGACGCTTGTGATTGGAAGCGAGTGCAGTGTAGTAAGCTAATATCAGGCAAGTATTCCGAACTTTCTCGAAATATTGTAATACATGATAGTCTTGTTGATATTGCAAGTGCTTTGAAGCACTGAAAGCTAAACTCTGATTCCAGTTATTGTTCTTGAGCCAGGAACCTTATTCTTTCTAGACCATTGATTTTTGTATACCCAAACACGAACCTCAAGTATACGATACTACTCCACAAATACATGCAAACAAAATCCCAAACACTGAACTGAATTACTTGTACATTCAATCATTGTATCCTATGCATTGAAAGCCCAAATCTTTGAAATCCTGAAATGTTGATTCCTTTGCTATCCAATTCTTTCATTACCCAGCATCCAAGCTTTTAAATTGCCTTATTTATCCTTACAAGGATTGAAACCCTTTCATTGTTAAACATTTATTGTTGTTAATGATTTCAGTTATTGTTTATTATTGCATATTCTGTTATTATGTTAGAATTGGATTGTTTTTATAAAATTGTGGACCAGATTCGTGGTCAGACCATATAATGGTCAAGTTAGGCCAATGCGTGCCTTGGATCCAGTAGTTAGAGCAATGTTGTGTGCCTTGCTCGGGGTTAGTGCGTGACTGATCAGCAACCTAACCTTGGTTTTTAAATTAAAAGTATAATATCCAATTCTAAATCATAATCCAATGTTCACTTGATATCATAATCATATTCACCTGATGATCATTATTCCCAGTTTTGTCATTGTGACTTGCTGAGCTAGTTAGCTCATTTGTGCGATGTTGTTTATATTCTTTCCAGTTAAAAAGGAACCAGTTGGTAGCGAGGATCCCCAGTCCAGCGTGAGAGCTAGGGGTTCAGGTTGAAAAAGCTGAGCTAGTAGGCTTCTTTTGGGATAATTTAAGTTTGTAAAAGTTTGTAATAATGTTTAATACTCAGTTTGAGTTTGAAATAGTTGGGATTTGAACGGTTTGTAATATATTAGTGTGTTTGGCTTGTGTGCATACTTTAACCTGTTGCGGTCCGTGGTGGTTGGTAAGTAGGGTCACTACATATATTATTATTATCTTTATTATTGTTATAAGCAGGTTATAATTAAGGTGTGTGTGGACCCCAAACTTCTGACCCGGGTTTGGAGGGCGCCACATATAGCATACATTTGTCCAAACACCAAAAATTTTAAACATTTCCAGATCCCTAAATAGTGTGTCATGAGCAACAAGAAGCTTATCATGATCCTAGAAACTGGCTTAAAACCAAGAAGAACAAGAACTTTGATGACATGGAAATGATAAAGCTATTGGGGAGATACTTGAATAATGCAGAAGCCAACTTGCCCAAAATTCAAATCAACAAGGATGATTTGGATGATGATGAGCATAAGAAAGATGATCAACAACCTTCTGGCTCAAATCCAAGTCAATCGAGTAAGCCATCTGGCAACAAGGGTGGAGAGAAAAAGAAGGAGGATGATAAGAAAGATGAATAGAAGAAGAGAAGAAGTGAGAGGATGAGCAAAAAGAACCATGATGGCTCAGAAACACAACAATCCCTAAAAATCCAAACAGACCTAGCTCAACCTTTATCTCAACCTTCAAAAAATATCATCTCAAACATTATACCATCTCAATCCTCAAAACCCAAATTTCTAAACAACAAACAGCAAACTCTTTCATAAAAATTCCCATCACCTAAAGCCAAACTAATCTCAAGAAAATCTCAACCCTACCTTTAACCAAGCCTTCACTAAAAGTCAATCTTAAATCCGTTGGAAGAAAAACTAAGAAATTCAAATCTTTTGAAAAAGTTGAAGTCACTGAAAGGGCCATTTGGAACTGTTTCAAGCAATCAGACTTCCTACCTTTAAATTGGTGCATCTCAGATGAAGATCATTTTTAACAACTTGCTGAGGAAATAATCAGAGTCTGGGGGAAGTCAGAATTTTTTATGAAGATAGTTCTTTCACCTTTTTTGGCAGTGATCTAATGGATTCTCTCTCTCCCATAGAAATTAAGAGAATAATAATTTTGTTAAAGGATAAGGATACTGCCACAAGGGCATAGAGATCAGTTATAGCTGAGTGGTTGATTGAAAGGGAAGAAACAAGAAAAAGGAATGAAGTTGAAGCTGAAGAGAGAATGAGGACGTATGATGAAGAAATTGAGATGTTTATAAAAAGATCAGAAGAGCTCAAGGCAAAAGGAATGAGCAGAATCTCTAAAGATGGGAAATTTATAAACATCAAAACTGGTGGATTCTCAAGATTTAGAATAGATTTTCTAGACAATGGTTATCCAAAGGTAGCAAGATAAAAGCTTGTAGAAGCTCTAAGTGGAACACTTATTATAGAAGAACTGGAAATTCTTGATCACTTGAAGGATGTTCTTAGGGAAGAAGCAGATATAAAAACTTTCTTTCCTTGATACTTGTAACCATTGAACTCTGTAAATCTTATGTTGTACAAAAGTTGTAATTCTATCAAGCTTTGTGTATCAATTTTATTTTCCATCATTTTAAACTTGGGGTTAGTCTTGTTAACATGCATGAATTTGTGTTAAGCAATCTTCTCACAAATTGGGGGAGATTGTTGTGTAAGACATGCCTGTACTTTAACAAGACTAAGACAATTTGTCAACCCTAAGTAAGTTGTATTGTTATCTTAATTTGTATTTTGTACTTGTAACACTTAAAATCTGTAAAAATGTCAAAGGAGCAGACTTGAGTCTTTTTCGATAAACAGTGTCAAGCCTAAGAATTGTATCTGGGAGAAGATCAAGAAGATCATGCCTCAGAAGAATTATGAAGAAGCTTGGAGTTGAATAAATCTGTTTTAGGAAAAATATTTTAAGTCAAGATCTCTACAAGTCACGGATTTAGTGTTATAGAGAAGTCATTCGAGAACTCTAGAATGACTTATAGAGAACTTAGGAAAACTTATAGAGAACTCAGAGATATTGACAAGACAAATTGAAGACATGAAGATTGGATATATCGACAAGTCATTTCTTCACTAGAGAACTCAGAGTTATCGACAAGTCAACATTCATTAGAGAACTCTGAGTTATCGATAAGTCAATTCCACTAGAGAACTCAGAGATATCAATAAGTCAAAATCCACTAGAGAACTCTGAGATATCGACAAGTCAAATTTGACTAGAGAAATATGAGATATCGACAAGTCAAGAAGCCACTAGAAAACTCAGAGATATCGGTAAGTCAAAGTGAAGATATGAAGACTAGAGATCTCGACAAGCCAAATTCTCTTATAAAGAACTGAGAGACCTCTACAAGCCAAATTAACTATAGAGTACTAGAGATCTCGATAAGCTAGTATACTTATCGAGATGTCAAGTTCTCTATAGATCAAACTGGAGATCTCGAGGTAAAATCTCAAAGTATAAAATTGCAGATCAGTTCAATATCCAAGATTAATAATCAACAAACAATCCAAACAGCTGGATTGACAAGTCTACAAAAAGTAGCTTGAAGGATGTGCAAGATCAATGGTGAAGATTAACTGACAAAGAAAGATCATGATAATCACAGGATGCTAAAGATATGCTAAGCCAAAAATAGAAGATATACTTTTCTATAAATGGAAATGACAAATGACTATTTACAGAAGCTAATAGCATGTCTTATTGTACACTATGTAAATCAGCAGTTAACTGAGTTATAAAGTTAACACTGGTCTTTTTCAGTTGTAACAATTTAGATAGAAAATCTTGTAATACTCTCAAGAAGAAGCTAAGCTCTTTATCAACAAAGAGCCTAGAAATTTTGTAGCAAAACATTCTTAATTTTAATATAAAATTAAGTGAGTTTTGAAATAATGTGTTCTTTATTCTTGCAAATTTAATTTATGTATGAACACACTTTCACTACAAGATTTAATTTACTTTGTTCAACTATAAAAGATTCAAGAAAAGCTTAAAAATAGTAAAACACATTCACCCCCCTCTGTGTGTTATTCATTTCCTAACATTCTGTACGAGAATAAAACAACAGTTTATTCATATATACTGAACCATAAAAGAATGGTCAAGGGTACTTGCCTTGCAACGCTTTATCAGAAACCCTAAGTAGCATTTACGCTGACTTCAGTCCTTGCGAGACTCGACTGGGATCTACAGTAACAGAATAACCTAATTAGTTATACTGACTTGCTTGATATCCTCGGACCTAACAACCCAATCCGATAACCCGACTCGTATAATGTATATACACATAATCACGATATCAATATTCATATAAGGGTAAAACGTTTTATATTGTAAAGTATGCTTCTCGTATTTTAAAATAAATTTTAGAAAAGTTTTGACAGTTACTCCTCTGTTTATAAGCCTACCCGTCGAAACATAATCGACGTCAATTCCCAACAAATCATAATACAATTTTTACAATAAAATTTTCACGATTAAACAACTAATTACGTACGAAAAATAATAATATGGATTATTTTATTTATTTTAAATATTTAGGAATCATAACATATCATCACGGTCCACCGTCGACTCGCCGTGGCTCATCGTCGACAACGACGAAATTTTGCGGGTACCCGATTAAATTCCGGGTTTCCAACACGAAAATTCCACCAGTTTAAAATTTAATTCCCGCACGAAATATGTATATTATGAATTATATTAAATTCTTTATCTTCAGAAACAGTTAAATTGAATCAAAATTACAGGATCAACAGAACTGAACTACACAGCAAGAACATCACAAACACAACAACACACATGCGCGGCTCATGCACACAAACACACTCACACTCACACACACACAACATACTATACACACATAATCCACATATATATACATATATACGGACGCACATATGAATACAAAGCAACAAGAAGCCAACTGAAGGTGAAACCGGAAATAACCGGAAGAACAGGGAATAAGGCGGCGACCTGAACACTGGAAAATCGGCCGGAAAATTGAAGAACAGAAAGACAGCCGGGACCGGGAGGAAAAGACGGAAGAAGGGAAGGAGAAAAGAGGAAGAACATGAGAGATGGCGAGAGAGAGACTGAAATGAGGGAGAGATTGAGATTGAGACCGAGAGAGAAAGAGATTGATGTTTGGGGAAATAAACTGCAGCCAACACGTATCATTTAAATGGATACGGGTCAATATCTTTTATAACATTTTGACACGTGTCCCTGAACCCGGGGACCGAAATTTTACCTCGAACTACATAATTTATCGGACAAAATTGCGGTAAAAAATAAACCGAAAAATTACCAAACAAGTTTTAAAATTATCAGAATAATGAAGTATTAATAAAATAAAAAAATTTTAGTTTTAAAACCATTTTTGGAACGCAATTTATATTTGCATTTAATGATTACACGGATCAACGCGGGGTGAGATTAATCCCAAAAATTTCCAAAATAATTTTAAAATTCTCAGAACATTATAAACTTCATAAATATGAGTTTCATAATTTTTGAAGCATCGTGGAATTAAATACTGATTTTATAGATAAATACAATCAGAAAATCATTTAAAGATAAATAATTAATGAAATATTGATTTCTAAATTTTATAAAATCATAAAAATAATTATTGAAATTATAGAGATAATCCAAATATTTATGAAAATAAATCTGCCATAAAAATCACTTTTAAAGTGAAAACAAATCAGTACAACTCAATAATTAATTACACAAATAAACCCTGTATATCAATAAATCACATATACATAATAACAAACAACACACAACTGCCGAAACCAATATGCATATTTTATGTCATCAATTATTCGACAAATATACTTTTAAATAATATAAAAATATACGATTCATTATAAATGCGGTCAAAAATACCTATTCCATATGCATTATTATGATGCGTACCCTTTCCTTTAAAATATGATGCGCCCATCTATTATATAAAGATGATGCGCCCAACTATTACCAGGATGCAAGCAAAAACTTCTATCTCCCACCTCAGAATCAAGTTCCTGACCCCGACTGGAGTCGGAGAAGTCAAAGGAGATTATGAAGTCGCAGAAAGATGTTATAGCCAGGCTGCGGTCATTGTAAAAACTTACCAAGATAACAAAAGGAAGGTCACAGTCTTTCGGAAACAGCAAATCCATAAGGAACACCGCCCCCATTCGAGGGAAGGAATGGGAAAAGAAGTTCAAGTTATTGAATCCAACCTGGATCCAAAAGAAACGAAGCCAGGTTCAGAGGAGCCAAAAAGAAACCAAGCCATGGTAGTGATTGAAGTAGACCCGGATCTAAGCCAGAGAAATCCTACTATGCAAGCAACCAATATCAGAACAAATGAACTAAGGCAAAGTAACCAAGGAAGGGCATCAGAACAGGCTCAAGTCTACATGAAAAAGAATGTTGAAGCCCAGATCCAGCAAATGGTCACCACCCAGGACCAAGAAAAAGTTGAGACTGCAGTAAAGAAAGAAACAATTCTGATTGACGAAAGCCAGGGTCTGGGCTTGAAACAGTCTTCAAAGAAGAATTGATATCATTATCCAAAAGTATGCTGATGTATTTGCTTGGAGTCCCAAAGACATGCCCGGGCTCCATGAATCTCTAGCAATGCACATCTTGGATGCCAACCCGAACAGGAAGCTAGTTACATAAAAGAGAAAAAAAAATTCCCCAGAGAGGCAGAAGGCGATAGATGAAGAAGTGGAAAACTACTCAAAGACAGAATCAAATGTGAAATCAAATACCTGGCATGGCTGGCTAATGTGAAGAAGCCCAATGGCAAATGGAGAATGTGTGCTTACTACACCGACCTGAATGACGCATGCCCAAAGGATCCCTACCCTCTGCCATACATAGATCAACTAATAGATGCCACATCCGGATACCTCATGCTAAGCTTCATGGACGCCTTCTCCGGGTACAACAAAATCAAGAAGAATCCAAAGAACATCAAAAGATAGCATTCATCACCAACAGAGTAGTCTGTGATTATATCATGCTACTTTTTGGATTGACGAAAGCAGGCTCAATAAACCAGAGAGTAATGAATAAAAATTTTAAGTCTCGGCTTGGAATAAACTTGGAATCCTATATTGATAATATGCTTGCAAAGTCCACAATCATCCTGAGTCACATTAGAGATCTTAACGTATACTTTCCTAATTTGAGAAAGCATGCACCAAAGCCGAATCCGGAGAAATGCACCTTCAGAGTGGGAGCAGGCAAATTCCTTGGATTCATGATAAGCGGAAAAATTCCTCTAAGTCAAACAATATATTCCATTTGAATCCGGATTGGTGCATGCACACCATATCCGGATTGGGGGGGGGGGGGTAAGAAAGCGTCAAAATTTTCCTAAGGCAACCAATTTCTTCTACTTGAACCCGGGTTGGTGCATACACACCATACCCGGATTGGGGGGCAAGAAAGAGGCTAAATTTCTCTAAGTCAACTAATATCTTCTATTTGAATCCGGCTTGGTACATACACACCATACCCGGATTGGGAGAAAGAAAGCAACAAAATTTCTGTAAGTCAACCAATATCTTCCATTTGAATCCGGCTTGGTCCATACACACCATATGCGAATTGGGGGTAAGAAAACAACAAAAAAAATTTAAGGCAACCAATTTCTTCTACTTGAACCCGACTTGGTGCTTACACACCATACCCATATTTGGGGGCAAGAAAGAAGCAAAATTTCTCTAAGTCAACCAACGTCTTCCATTCAAATCCGGCTTGGTGCATACACACCATACCCGAATTAGGGGGCAAGAAAGCGGCAAATTTTTTTTAAGGCAACCAATTCCTTATACTTCAATCCGTCTTGGTATTGGGGAGCAAGAAAGTGATAAATTTTTTTATGGCAATCAATTCCTTCTACTTTAATTCGGCTTGGTGCACACACACCATACCCGAATTGGAGGGCAAGAAAGTGGGCAAGCAATTCCTTCTACTTCAATCCGGCTTGGTATTAGGGGCAAGAAAGCAAAAAAAATTCTAAGGGCAAAACTATTATATATCCTTGCTCTACTCCCTTATTTAGAAAGTCTACATAAGGGAGTGGTAGGAAAATGATAGGATATGAGCACTCTAGCTAATATCCAACCCAACTCTAGGGTGAGGCAGGCCCGGTTGGAGAGCCAGGACCCCCCAACTTGGAACAAGATAATAGAATGCGTCGGGCTCACATGGATAAACGGGCCCAAGCCCAACCTAGGATCATAATCACCTCTCAGCTAGAATTTAACCCTGTCATCAGGAGAGCCGGGCTTAAGGAGGTTCCAGACCCAGCCCAGCTCAGCCCAGACATAAGCCTACCCTACAACCGACCATGGAGGGGCACATGGGCACGTGATAATGACAGCTATCAACAACCAACAAATGAGATAAATATGATACGTGTCAGCACACCTTTGATGCATCCTAAAGATGGTCCTTACCTGGACACGTGTATGGAATCCAGTTGAGCCATCCATCCTCCACCTTCAACAACGAACGACCCTTATCTAAAGGTACCAATTCCTAAACCCTACCTTTCGGCTATATATACCCCAAGGGGAGGGGAATTATGGGTTACGCTCTCTTACACACTCATATACATACACAACCATCTTGCATTCCTATCTATCTTCATCTTCCCAAAACAAGTTCTTACTCTCACACCAGAGGCGTCGCGGGCTCAAACCCCCCTCCGGTGTTATTTTGTAGACGCCCCACAGCAGCTACACCACAATCCCGAGAAGGGTCCAGGAGCGGCATCGGAAGGAGCAACCCGCATACCTCAGTTATCAAGGGGGATTTGAAATCCAGTTCAGAGGAACAAAATCAAGAAAAACTTGCTTTGTAATTCATGAGCTGCATCATTGCAATAACGAGATATAGAAGAAAAGGATATATAAAACAGATGCCATAACTCTATATTCTCTAACTCTGATATCCTTTATGATAACAACAGAGTCCTAAGGAGGAGCAGAATCAGATTGTACAAGCTTAACAGCAACCTTGCAATCAGATTCAACAATATTGTGAGAAAAACACTGCTGAGTAATGATTGTGCATACTTCACGAATTGCAAGAAGCTCAGATTAAAGAGAATATGTAGCATTTACTTTACAACCTAAGCCATCAATGAGCCTTCCATCCGAGTTTCTTCCCAGAATACCAATAATTGCTTTAGAAGATTGACTTGGATTTGATCCTGAAGATTTGTGTTCATCCTTGTTCTGCTCATCATCATCCAAATCATTTGTAGTATAAATTTGGGATCTAGGAAACATGTCATTAGCATTTCTCAAGTATCTGCCCAATATCTTGATTACTTCTTTATCTTCTACAGTATTGTTCCTCTTTGTCTTCAAATCAGTCTCCAATGTCATATTCAACCTCAAGTTTCCCATGACACAGTGCTTTAGAATCATGAAATGTCTACACTTTTTGGTTGTTGAACAAATGTAGGTCACTCCCTTAATAGGTTGGAGATATGCTTCTGGAAAATTATATACTTGAGCCTTCTTGAGTTCATTTAGCAATAGAGTGTCTTCTGGAATCACCCTGTTGACTTTTTTGATTAAGATGTCCAGCTCAGATGTTCTTTTAGATATGAGATAATTGAGAGACACCTACATACATCTATCTACACCTGAGTCATTAATGTTTGCAATAATCCTCCTTTCCTGAAAGTTGTCTACTGTCACCATTATCACCCTTAGAAACTTGATATTTCTGTCCAAAGCCTTTTTGTAGGTGAAGAAGTTGTTGGTTAGAGAAACTCAAAGCCCCGACCAATTCATCAAACTCTTTGTCTAAACAGGGCCCCTCATATGCTTTCTGTAGTATTTCTTTCCCAACAATATCTTGATTTGTTTGAACTGTGGCTTGGCTGGATGATGATTTTAGCAGTGTGGCTTCTATTTCCCCTTAGTCTTGGCAGCAGGTAAGATGAGAGAAGTAGGAACTTCAGGCCTAACTGCTTCTGGAGATGTTGGAAGAGAAATGTTCAAAGCACCCATAATAGCTCCCAGAGATACAGAATTTTACGTTTGGAGGTGTTTCTCGGAGTCTACAAGGGACTTGATATCATTCTGTTGAATCTTTACCAAAGCTGTCAGTTAGGAAACTTGAGTTGTCAAAGAGGCATTGGAAGACTGTAGAGAAGAGAATTGAGCTTGCAGATATTGGGTTCGTAGGTTTTTTTATGTAGACAAGGGTTGTTGTGAGCTTGATGATGTGAAAAAACCAACAGAATTCTACATAGCATTCTTCACCTCCTCTATGACCAAGGCTGAATGTTCAAACCTAGCTTTGTAAAGTTGATCCAGCTTGACCTTTGAGTCATTATATTGAGTGATTTACTTCTAGATTACTTCATATAGAGCTATGAAAGACTCCATTAGCTTGGACATATTTTCTTCTTCAGGATTGAGAGAGGGGGATTAAAGTCTGTCTGAAAACTTATTGAACTTGGTCTTAATGTCTTGAAATGTTGGCATCAGCTCATCAATCCCGTCATTTACCAATTTCTTCACTTCAGTTTGATGCTTGACCAGAGTGCTTTCCATGGCACTTCCAATGTGATGAAATGCCTTTAACCGTGCTTTATACACCTATGTCACTGCATCATACACAATCTGAGGAGTGAGAACCTTAGCATTACTACCCAAGGTGGTGACCATATTCCTCTCTGAATTTTGTTGAGGCCTCCTCATAGTTGTTGTGAAGTCCTTTGAGAGCCATAGTTGTTGTGAAGTCCTTTGAGAGCCATGCATCCACATTACCATTTGCTTCATCTGCAATTTTCTCCTTATGCTTCTCAACATACTCCTCGTATGAAAGCAATATGGCTTGATAGTCTTGTTTTGCCATATCTGTGGTAATGAGTTATTGGGTAATATTGGCTAGGCCTGCAAGCTGCTCAACCAAAAGATCATTAACTGTAGAAGGTTGGGCTTGAGCATCCTACAACCATTGAGATATGAGGTGAGAATGGTGTGGTGTAGTGTTTGAGGTTGATGTTATGTCTATTTAGTTTGAGGTGGAGGGGACAACGGTGGTAGGTAACCCTGTGACAGGAGTCATAGTTGAACTCACAGTTGGAACTGTGGTTATGACACTGTGTTGTTCACCAATAATGGGAACCTTCATTTGAATTGGAGGGGATTTGACCAGGTTAATGTCATGTACCATGAACTCAAACCCTTGTTCTTCTTGCAAAGAACTGGCACTTGAATGTGCTATACTTGCCTCCTCAATTGCTAGATCATTGACAATTTTACTCCCAACTTTAATTGACAGAGCAATTTCAGTTAGGGTTTTGAGGGGAGTTGTCCCTACGTGAGGAACCTCCAATTGAATTGGAGAGGATTTAGATAGCTCCCCCTCAAGAGTACTACCCTCAAACCTATCAATCTGTGACGATTGTTTAGCACATGAAGGTGCTTGACTAACATCCACAGGGTCTTCAGTTGAAACTGATGAAACCCCTGTAGTTTTGATGGTGTCATCAAAATATACCCCAGCTAGTAACCTATCACCATTTAAATGTGGTTCCTGGGTGGTGACTACTGTTTCCTGAATTATGTCACTTGATTTTGGCCACACTTTCGAAGTGGATTTAAGTGTTCCATTATATGAAAAAGAAATTTGAGATATGAGATTTGTGATCTTAGCATTGAGTATTGATAGCTCCCCTGAATGGATGTGAGAGCTTCAATTGATGTGCTCTCAGTGTGTGTGCCAATCTTATTTATGTTTTCATCAACTCGAGAATGCTCAAGTTTGGGTGCAGACTCTTTACAAATTGCACTATGGAGAGTGTTTTGTTCAATAGAGATACCCTGTTGAGAGGATGCCTCTAGAGTCTGTTTAATTCCCTCTTTTACAACTGCATCCTTTTGGGAAGATGTAATGGTGGCTTCATGAGCTGTCAGGTCAATTTTTTTAATCTTTATTGGTTTCTTGACCAGGTTATAGACTCCAGTTGTATTTGATCCTCACCACTCTCATTATGACAGTTAAGGATGCCTGCTTTCTCTTCTTTTTACTCACTCCATCATTTTGAGAGGATGAAGTGGTTGGTTTCCTAGCTTCTAATGATAATGAAGAAAGGGTCTTAGTTGTGGAAGGCCCCTATTGGTTTTCCTGTATTTTTACTTCCAAAGGTACATGAGCCATAACTGTATTAGATATGACACTAGACCTCATGTCAGGCATTGGGTATGGGTAGGTCCTGAATCTTTCTAACATAAAGTCAATGATTTTCAGACCTACTAGTACCTTATTCTTTATAATTGGTGGACCAAATAATATTTTGGACACATGTTCACAATTGCCTATTTTAGTCCTATCATTACCATTAAGTACATGTATGTCTATAACTTTATGATTTGAAGTAAACATAATAAACCTAGAAAAAAAAATTCCTTACCTCTTGTTGCCAAAGGCATTGTGAGCCTTATGCTGAGTTCTTCCAGGATCAATAGCCCCACATTAATGTTCCTGTTGTGAGCCATGGATAACACTAGGTTTTGAACCACACTGGATATATTATCATACCCAGTCTTCCTACAGGTGAAGGCTCTCACTATTAAATTAAACAAGAATGATCATTCCCTCCTTAGATGCTTCTTGTTCAAACTGGCAAGGTTAATCTTCTCACTGTAATTTATGAAGTCCATAAATTCATCTAACTCCTGTTGAGTTGGTACCTCCACCATGTTGTCAGTAAGGATTGCCGGGGCCTTGTTGACATCATTCTCATCAAAGTCCATTTGTTGGCCTTGGATTGAGCAGTTTACCGCCAAAAACACAGCTTAAGACTCATGCACAACATTCCTAACCACAACTGAATTCCGGAAGTCATTGAGAACATCCATGTATAGGATAGGATTAGAAGTCAAAGCACCTGCAAAGTAAGTCTCAAACAAAAATTTAACAAAGCTCTAGAAACTGTTAGAAGCTTGGTTAACATTAGTGAAAGCTAAGTAGTTGGTACCGTCCTTAGGGATAACTATAACGACTCGTACATTTCTATAATATTTAAATGTATAATTACTAAATAAATAAATAAATAAATATATTATGTGTATGGGCTCTGTCAGATGGAAATTATTTTTGTTAATATTTTATTAATTATGTGTGATTGTTAGTGTTCAAGAATCATTTGTTTATTTAGTTAAGACGTTGTGTTGATTGTTTTATAGTTAAAGGTGATGTTGTTCAAAATTTATTCTCATAAATATTTGGATTACCTTTAAAACTATTTTTATCGCTTTACAATTTTAGTTATTATTTTTAGGAATTTATAAAATTTAAAAATCAATATTTTATTATTTATTTATCTTTAAATAATTTTATGATTGCATTTAATTATAAAACCAGTATTTAATTCTAGAATTCTTCAAAAATTATAAAATTTATATTTTATTAAATTTGGAATATCTCAGGAATTTTAAAATTATTTTGGAGATTTTTAGAATTTATGTGATCCGCACGTTATTTCGTTTATTTATGAAAATGTGGATTTAGGGTACGCCTTAAAAATGATTTAAAAAAAATCTTAAAATTTTGTGTAGTTAATTTTTAATTATCACGATAATGTTAAAGTTATTTTGGTAAAATATTAGAATTATTTTATTCGTAATTGCCATTTCGATATACGTGTTTCGGGTTTTGCGGGTATTTCAGAGTTCGTGTTGCGGATAAAAAAAGAAAAAAGAAAACAATACACAAAAATAAAACCCTCCCCTGTAACCCCCCCGGTCTCTCATCCCTACTGCCGCTCTCTCTGTCCCTTTTCATCATCTCGGTTCTCTATTTCCTTGTCCTCTCAATCTCTCTAGTATTCTCTCTATTTTTCTCTCCTTCTCCGCCCCTGATTCTCTATTTTTCTGGTAAGTCTATGGCCTTACTCTCGCCGCCGTACTCTCGCCGCCGCCGCCTTCCCTCGCTTTTCCGGTGAGGTGATAGTGTTGCGTGTGGTTCGTGTCCATATGTATATATATGATTGATGTATGTCCCTTGTAATTACTCCCTGTTTCTCTATTTTGGTTGTTGTGTTGCTGATTCTCCTCCCTGTTCCGGTGAAACACACCGCTGCCGCGCGTGTTGCACGTGCTGGTAGCGGGGCCCGTCCCTGGTTGTTGCCGTGACTGTTATTGCGTATTTGATTTATATTATTTTGATGAAATCATTTAATTTCTGAAATAAATTAGTTATGTGATTGGTGATTCGTTAAATAAAATATGTAATTACGAGAATTATTATAATTAATTGATGAAATTTACGAAGGATGCCCGGTAAGTACGGGAACCCATAAATTTTATCGTCGTCGGCGATGAGCTTCGGTGAGCCGACGGTGGACTATGATGATTCGATTTGAGTCCTACAATTTAAAATATAAAATTCGATTAAAATTATAAAATCCAACATAAAACATGAAAATGCGGATAATGGCGATTAATAATTGTATTTATTTGGTATTGGTGAATTTGCGGATTGACGTTGTTGTCTAAAGCGGTGGTTGGGTTTTGAATTGTGATTGATTGTGGTTGTGGTTGTTTTGGCGTCAGGATTTTCGACCGGTTAGCTGATAATCAAAGGAGGTGCTGCCTGATTTCCGGAAAATTTAACTACGGAAATACGAGGCCGTACCTAGTGACTATCGGGACGTCGATTGGTTATATATATAAGTACTATTCGCGAAACCTGATTATGTGTTGTGATGAAATACTTTGCGAAAACCGATAACTATAATTTCATAAAAAGATAAATATACCTATTTCCTAAAAATGAACACCGAACCGACTTTCGAAGATGCGAACCCTAATTGATGTGTATTATTATAATGAGAATGTTTCGAGTCGGATTTGTTGACGTACGGGTAGATTGTTAGCGAGGATAGTCAAGCATATTCAGACATCTAATTTAGGGTATTTCGATTCCTGTAGGTCCCAGTCGAAATCCTTAGCATCCCGGTCGGTGCAAGGCCAGACAAAAATAGTTGTTAAACCGTATTGAGGCAAGTACCCATGACCATATCTTTATGGTTCAGCATATATGAATATACTGTTGTTTTATTCTCGTAGTGGAACAGAATGATTTAAGTTACGTATCCCCTAGGTTTCAAATTGTTTTGTTAACTTGTGTTTTGGGGGAAAAGTAACTTCTGAAATACCTATCTCTAAATTTTAAATAAAATGAAAATGTTTTGGAAGTGTGCTGTGATATAATTATTTTGACAAGAGATAGGTAAGTAATTCGGAAAACTAGATAAAAATGATCAGATAATTGGATGAGTGTGCGCAGGAGGCCCGTAACGGCCTGAAAGATAGCGTAAGAGGTGAAGTGGTTGCGCACCCTATTATAACCACCAGCCCAGCGTGACAGGGACCTAGCTAGTCTCTGAGTTCTGGAACAAGTTTTCATAGGATAGCCAAGATAGAGTTATCCTATGGAGATAGCCTGATCAGCTGTCTCACCAGGGATCATCCAATACTTTTATATCTGAGCAAGTGATTGTGAGGTTCCCGGAGAGGAATAAGTTTTATTGGTCTTGTGATGGGACAAGTTTTATGGTTTCCGTAACGGAACAAATGATTTTGGGTCCCCATAACGGGACAAATGGTTTTATAGGTCCTGCGATGGGACGAACGATTTGAAAATGAAAGTAGCATGCTAAAATTTAACTATGGTACTTACACAGCACAGTTAATAAAATGTTCACTACACCATATATGGCCTCTAGCAACACCACAAAAAAGTGTAAAAATGGCCAAAAAGTGTTACCTAAAGCAAAAAATTAGGCTATAGTTACATTTTTTGAAAATTTGGTGGTGTTGAATTTGCTCGTGCTACAATAGGAGTCTATGGTAACACTTTTATAACCTTTTGTAACATAGATAAAAGTGTAAATATAGACCCCCTATGGTTACAATATCAGTATCTATGGTAACACCAAAAATGTGTAACCATAACTCTATTACAACACCCCTAAACCTTTAGTAACACCAAACAATATGTTGTAATAAACTCTTTTGCAACATCATTTTTCTATTGTAACACAATAATCTAAAACAACTACATTCTTTTGGTTACATATTTATAGCTTATTGTAACACTTTTTTTATAAACATTTTTGTGTTTACTGTAACACTCTTGTATTTATTGTAATACTTCTTATTTTGACCAACATAAAAATATCTATTGTTGACATTTTTCAACATTAAAAACTGAAATACATATTTAACTTAAAAACTGTTAGTCAAAGTTTAAATTTAACAAATACAAATTTCCAACTCAATCAAAATAAACAAAGTTCTAAATAGACCAAAAGTCGAACTCTTTCATCACGGTTCTCAATAAACCCATGCTATTCTTTTTATATTTGGTTTTTCATTTAGTTCTAAAAAGTCCTTTAATCTTTAGAATCTTTAGAATATTGGTAGGTTCTCATTTGAATGCAGGTTTTTCTTGAGAAGTAGACTTTAAAGGATGTACTCCTATTTGCAGCTTCCACCAGGAAGTTTGGAGGTTTCCAAAGATTAGCTTTCCCCTTCCTTGCGCTAGCACCATCATCTGTTCTTATATAATACATATACACAATACACTTAATATTAAAAAACACCAAGAGAGAAGCATATGCGCTAACAATTTTAGTGCTCCAGAAAATAAAAGTCTTAAGAGTATAAAAATAAGGAAAAGAGGACAAACTTCTAACCTGCCTTATGGTGTTGGAAAACTTGGTCAATCGAGATACATAAGTGGTAGATTACTCTGTAAAGCTGACTTTAAATGTTTGAACAGAACCGGTCGTAGACTTCTGAAAATCACGACCTTTCTTTGAACCCTTTCTTCAACCTGCAAATATTTTAACCAAGAAAAAATAAATTGATCAACCTGAAGAAGATTTTGATCTAAATTTAAGCAAAATCACAATCATCAGGATAACCATAATAAACTAAATCAATCACAAAAAGTCTAAAATTTCTTTAACCAATTTACCACCCTTCCTCCCGGGATAAACTTTGGCAATGATTGGAGACTGCATTTCAAACTGTGAGTTCTAGTCCAACTAAAATACAAGAAAAGAAAAACTAAAATGCTAAGCAATCTGTTGTATACCAGGATGTTGTTGAAAGAACTACAAATTTAATACACCTACTTTTGATGAACAGCCCCTCACATTACTTAAATGATGAGTTTTCCAGATACAAGATTCCAATATACTATCATGTCAACGTTCTGCACCTGTACAAATTCAGAAAAAAGTGTCATGAGTTAGCCTTGATAATGTATTAGGTAGCTAGTAATTTCGAATCTTGATTTTACAGATTATATCACTATAAAAGAATTACATGGGGAAATTTGGATTATTTTAATAAAATTATATAGTTTACTAGTATAGTAAAGCCAAAAAAGTGGAAAAGTGGAGCAATTTATTAATTACTAATGCAAAAAAAAACACACAGTAAGCATCTAATAAAAATAGTTTCAATCACCAAGATATGTCTTTCATAATTTTTTTGTTATTTTAATCATGTCATAATTTTTTTATATATTTTATTCAATAAATGAATTAAATGTAATATATTCTATTTTTCTAAAACTTTAAATTAGAAAATTAAAATATCAAATTTTTTAAGCAGGTATCGACTTTATACAAGGTAATTAAAATATATTTGATATTACTATGAATCCTTATTCTTTCCTAAATAGTATATCAATATTATAATTAATACAATCAAATATAGTATAATCTTAAAATTAAAATAACTTATAGCAAGATTATTTTTATACCATTATTTTAACGTGATTTTTAATTTTAGTTATTAAGGGAATTTTTTTAATAATTATCAATATTTGACACCTGAAACATCACTGGTCATAAGAAGACCACTGTTTGGTTGCCAATGTTGTGGAACAAAATTAGTATTAATACATAGCATACATATCACACATATCAGACACAAACTATACACTAAACCAACTGCTGGAAAACTATACACTAAAGCAACTACTCGAAAACTGTGAGCATACTACGGTGCTTACCTTGTTAGTAATATCTGAGTTGTAAGGCAATGTCACAAGGTGACAGTGAGCATGATCAAGAATGTGCCTCTACTTGGATTTTTCAATCACATCATCAACATTCTCAGGCTTTTCCAGCTTCTAGTCACAAAATCAACTCCATTCTTGGTAATGGAATAAACAGGCATCAATAATGGTACGTAAAGAGAAAATTAAGTAGCTAACCTCTGTTTTTAACCTTGAACTTTGTAAGTTTTTAACCTCTGTTTTGCTTCTTATGACAATATTATCTCTCCACAAAATTTAATAATAAATTCTCCACAATACTATGTAGACTATTTAAATATTAAAGAAGAATGCATAAAAATTCAACCACGGCCTAACAAGATGCAGTATGCAAAATTATAACCGAGATTTGCCTAATACAACCAAGTTACTATGCTTGTATGGTACACTATATAATTATCAAAACATATCATTAAACGAGCATATATTTTTATTTTCTTTATAGTTTTGGCCAATAGCGGGCTAGCGGCAGTATGTCATACAATCATGTTGTCAGGTGGAGATCCTAAATAAAATAACAACCATTCAATCCAAGTACTTATAGCATATTTTTAAAAAGTAGAGCAATACAAACATGTAAATTATCATTGTCAGCTGAAAGTTCTATCGATAACAAGGCAAGGAAACCATGAACCATCTATTATTTTTATAAAAAATTCTATAGTGCAAAACATACAAAAAATGGTAAATAAAATTATCCCACTAAAAATAAAATCTTTATGCAATTATAAGCAAATTAATAAAGAACCAATATAAAAAGGTAGAATCTTGAAATGAACAAACAACAACTATTTAAATTATCATTTTATCGTATTAAAAAAACAAATTACCCGAAAAAAAATGGATGAAGTTGAAGATAAACACCTTGCTTCCCTCTTGTCTGACCAACAACAACACAATTATAGTTAAAATAGAAAGATATATATATATATACATATACAGAGAGAGAGTTAACGATAAGAAAGCCCCAAATTACTTCTTATGAAACCCTAATTTATTCCAAGAACAAACCCTAATTACAAGTTATAAGACCAATTCAAAGAAAGCCCCTCCAACTCCTAATTACTATAACCCTAATTTACTCCAAGTCCTTGATTACTATAACCCGATTGAACTCAAGCTCTGAAGTATTTTGTTCTAAACCGAATTGATGAGAAGAGAGTGTGTTTGAGAGATGACTGGGTTCCAAGAGGATTTGTATTCGAGAGTGTTTATGTTAGAGTGTTTTATGATAGAATTTTCACTTTTATTTAGAATTGATAAAATAAAGTGAGCGGGTTTACATTTTAGTTGTTTGCGGCCCAAAATTTGGTCAAAAAATTGGCCCGCCAAATATCCCGCCTGATTTTTTTAGTTCTATGGTAACACATTTTTAATTATAATACTAACACTAAATTTTGTGTTACGATAGTAATATGATCATGTCTATGGTAACACCCTTTCACCTCTGCTGCAACGCCAAAATAAAGTGTTATCTCATATCAAATTTTATTAATTTAAGGCAACATTTTTTCTTGTAACACCAAAAAAAATGTTGGTAAAAGCCAAATATGGTGTAATGGTTTTAGAGAGCATGCTAGCTATTGAGATCCAGTTTTCAACAGTTCATCAATTATCATCTGTTTACGTTTGTTTTACTTTTTTCTACTAACAAGTTATGATTTCTGTTTCTACAATTATTTAACATAAATTGTTTAAATTAATATTTATATAGTGGTACTGCTGAGCGATTGATCGCTCACTCTTGCAAATATGTTTGTATATTTTCGCATTGCAGATGTCTAGGAGATGCTGCTATCATTGTAAGGGCCAGTTTCTAGTTCCCCCTGTGTTGAGCTCCTCTGAGTGTGTTGTGTCCGACCAAGTGTGGTCTGTGAGTTGCATTAGAACAATAGTTAAGTCAGGTTGTTTTCGTTAAGTTGGGTTGTAGTAAGTATGTAACCTAAATTATACTTGAACCTGAAAAAGATCTTGTGGAAGAGTTGTTTATATTGTAATAAAAGTAAGTGGGTTGTATTATAATTATAGTTTAATATTGTTAGTGACGTCAACTCCTGACCCGGGTTTGAGGCCGTCACAGGTTGGTATCAGAGCTACAGGTTTGAGTCCCTGATTTAGGTTATGAATAGAGTCAGAAAGGGGTAATGTTGGTATGTAGGATGTGAATCAGCAACTCATATTTAGAGGAGCAAGTTTAAGAGTCTAGTCAAGGGTTCGAAGGTGTAACCCTGACATATTTTGAGGATTCTGGAACTGCCCTGATCTTTAGTGTGTCTCCCTGGTATAGGTGCCATTGGTAATGGCCTATAGGGATTCCTAGGCAGTTTTTCCGCGATAACGAGTCCGACCACATGAATTTAGTTAGTAGGTTGCGATATTAGTTGGTGGTTGTTATAAGTATTGGTGCATGCTGTTAGTGTCATGCTGTTATTATTGTTGTTATTTTTATTATTGTAATTGTTGCTGATTTTTTTAAATCTACCCACTCATTACAGTCGGACCCCAATTAAATGAGGGTGGGAATATTTTATTGCGGCAGCATTCTCTTGGCACATGAAAATGTTGCTACCCGGGGGCAATTCTTTTAAACTAAAACCATTTGTTATGTTTCAGGAAAATGCCGCCCAAGAAGAATATCCTATCCAATTTCTCTAGCAGAGCTTCTGTAGGGGGCCCAGTTATGGGTGAGTTGCTAGATTTGATGCGCCAACAGTCTAATCAAATGACTCAGCAGCAAGAACAATTTCAGTAGTAGCAGCAATTTCGGCAACAATAACAACAGTTCATACATCAACAACAATAAATTCAACAGCAATAGCTACAACTTCAGCAACAGCCTCAGCAAAGAGAAGTGAACCAAACTATGAGTTTTAAATCTTTTCAGTCAGTAAAGCCCCCAGAGTTTAAGGGCGAGGTGGACCCAGTTGCTGCCAGAATTTGGCTAAAGGAAATGGAGAAAGCTATCACCCTCACGCAAGTAAGTGATAATCTTAGATCAGACTATGCGAGTTATTTTCTCAAGGGTGAAGCGAATTATTGGTGGGAATCCACCCGTGCCGTGGAAGGAGAAGGCGCTGTCTCTTGGGCCAGGTTTACAGAGTTATTTTTGGAAAAGTATTTTCCGAATTGTTTGCAGAACCAGTTGGAGGTCGAGTTTTTGGAATTGAAACATGATGAATGGAGTGTGGCCTAGTATGAGGCCAAGTTTACGGAATTGGCCCGATTGGTGCCTATGTATGTGGGTACTGAAGCTCCGAAAGCGAAGAGGTTCCAGCAGGGACTGAAGCCAGAAATTCGTAGTGGGGTTGTAGCCTTACAGCTCAAGACATATCCCTCTGTAGTTCAGGTTGTGCTAGTAATTGAAAGTGATCAGAAGTTTGCTGCCAAGGAAAAGGGTGATAAGAAGCGAAAATCTGAAGGTATTACTGGTGAAACGAATCCAGGAGGATCCAGTCAGAGGTTTTCGAAGCGGTTTGGCCAAAACAGGAATAAAAGATTTAGAAGACAGAATTTTCCTCAGGCTAGGCCTGCTACCACCTCAGTTGCTTCCACTCCAGCTTAGTCATCAAACTCAGTAGTGGATTGTAAGGTATGTGGGAAAAGACATGGTGGCCCATGCAAAAGGGATGTTCAGTGCTTCAAATGCCATCGAAAGGGTCATTACGCATCAGAATGTAATACAGAGAAACCCGCAGTTACTTGCTACAACTGTGGGAAGGTGGGACATGTTGCTCGGAATTATAAGACAGCTACTCAAGGTACTGCATCTCAAGGACCGACATCCAGCACAGCTAAAGCCGGAATTTTCAAAATGACAAAAAGGTCCAATGCTCAAGACTCGGACGTAGTGGCAGGTACGCTCTCTCTCAACTCCGTACCTGTTAAAGTTTTATTTGATTTGGGAGCATCTAAGTCTTTTATATCAAAGGATTGTGTGGTTAAAATGGACTTAATGTTAGAAGATTTGGCTGAACCTTTGACTATAGAAGTAGCCAATCAGGATAGAGTTTCAGTGAGTCAGTTTTGCCCTAAGTGTCAATTGGAAATCCACGGGTATTCTTTTTCAGCCGACCTAATACCCTTCGAGCTAGGAGAGTTCGATGTGATTTTAGAAATGGATTGGTTGTCTCGGTATACGGCTAATATTGACTGTAAGAAAAAGAAAATTTTGATGGTTACTGTGGATAATATTAAGGTGACTTATTAAGGACAAAGGCAAGAAAAAAAATTTCTCTCGATATTACAGACCAAGAAATTGTTAAGACAAGGATGCGAAGCTTACTTAGCACATGTGGTAGACATGGAGAAAGAAGTACCTGACCTAGACAAGATTCCAATAGTAAGGGAATTTCCAGACATTTTTCCAGATGAATTGCCCGGATTGCCACCAGATCGTGAGATTGAGTTTTCCATCGATTTAGTTCCCGGAACAGAACCAGTTTCAAAGGCTCCTTATCGCATGGCCCCAGTAGAAATGAAAGAACTAGCTAAGTAACTTCAGGAATTACTGGACAAAGGCGTGATTAGGCCAAGTGTGTCTCCGTGGGGTGCTCCAGTACTATTTATAAAAAAGAAGGATGGGAGTATGAGACTGTGTATTGATTATCGGGAGTTAAACAAGTTGACCATTAAAAATAAATATCCCCTACCAAGGATAGATGACCTGTTTGACCAACTTAAGGGAGCGTGCTGTTTCTCGAAGATTGACTTGAGATCGGGATATTATCAATTAAAGATTAAGCCTGAAGACATACTAAAGACTGCGTTCAGAACCAGATATGGACATTATGAGTTCATAGTGATGTCATTTGGATTGACCAATGCACCAACTGACTTCATGGATTTAATGAACCGGGTGTATAAAGAGTACTTGGATAAGTTTGTGATTGTATTTAATGATGACATCCTCATCTATTCGAAGACTAGAGAAGATCATGTTAACCATCTGAGGATTGCCCTGCAAAGGCTAAGAGAGAAGCAGTTGTACGCAAAGTTTTTGAAGTGCAAATTTTGGTTGGATGAAGTTCAATTCTTAGGTCATGTAGTAGGAAAAGATGGAATTTGCTAGGTCACACACACACTGTAGAGGGGGTGAATATAGTGTATAGTACACTCAAATCGAACTTTAAGAACTTAAGTAACAGAAAACAAACTTTATTGAAACAATAAACTCTGTTACAGTATGGAACTGTTACCTCTCAGTGATGAACAAATATCACGAGAGCTGTTAGGGTTACAATGAATAATCTTCTCTAATAATGATAACACTTTTAGTGTTAACCCTATGTCTGTGTTTATATACTACACAGTTACAAGATAATCGCTAATTGATATGGAATATAATTCTGCTTCCTAAAATATATCAATCAGATATCTTTTCTTCCAAGTATTCCATTCTTTACAGAATTCCTTCTTCATGCATATCTCTTCTTATGTTTATCTTGATCTTCTTTCCTTTAATCAGCTACTGTCCTTATCTGATTGTCCTTCAGAACTTAAGTTCTGATATTTATCTTCTGATGATTATCTCCTGATAACATAAGTACTGATATCCTTAAGTCCTGACTTCCAGTATAAGTACTGATCAACAGTTAAGTACTAATTTATCCTGTTCAAGTAAGATCTGAAAGCTAAACATAAAACATATTAGCCATGACATTATCAAATATATCTAACAATCTCCCCCAACTTGTAAATTAACATAATATACAAGTTTAACAGATATTTGATGATGTCAAAAACATTAAGTACAAATGCATGAGAATTAGACTAGATATCTACAACTTACAGTCCTTAAAGCTTTTACCAATTTCAACTTCTGATAACAACTTCAGTCTGTATAAATATCAGAATTTAAGCAGTTGTAGATCTTCGACTTGGCTTCATCATTTTCTGATCTCCCTGATGTCAGGAGTTGTTCTGAGATAGTTCTTCAACAAACATTCCTCAGCATATCTTAGTTCATCAATCATTCTCCTTTTGACATCTTTAAGCTCTGTAGTATCTTCACCAGTTTGAAAGATTGCAGCTCTGAGATCATTGATCTTTGCTTTTCTCAACTCCTGATCTACTCTTATGACATAAGCTTTGTCAGACTCAAGATTGAATTCAAGTCCCTTAATACCAAGATATGTTCTGATCTGTGCAGTATTAGGCTTCATATCAATAATATCACCATTGTGATCTCTATACTTTGGAACATATATGCTGTCAGACTTAACATAATAAAGCCTTTTATGTCTCTGAATCTGTTCTTTTAAGTAGTTTGCAGCAGTCTCTGTTATTCTGTCATCCACTTGAAGTAAGAAAAGTACATGCTCCAATTCTTCAAAATACTTCAATGGAATGGCATTTTGTCTTATATGATAAACCCTACCATCTGTCATGAAATACAACATGATGTATTCTTTCAAGTAGGTATGGTAAACCATCTGTACAGATTCCAGTTGATTCAATCTCTCAGGAGTTGCTCCAATACCTGGTTCACTCAAGGAAGTTGGATCATTGGTAGTGTTGTGTACTCTTCTTTCATCAGCACTTCCCAATCCAGTTTTATCTTTAGCTTCCTTTCCAGTAACTACTCTTGCTTCAAAACCACTTGCAGTAGTCTTCAAAGATTGAGTCTGTTTTGCTTTAGTGAATCCTGGTAGGAGTGTCTTTGATCTATTTTCTGATATCAAGTTAACTTGAGCTCTGTCAGAGGTTACTTGCTTCTTCTGAATATCAGAACTTACAATTTCTTGACTCTGAACAACTTGAGCCATGTCAGAGGTTGTTTTAAGAACTTTTCTTGAAGTCAGAGCAAGATCATCCTTTTCATCAGTAATTTCTTCTTCCTCAGGAGGTACATAAACCTTGATAGGTTCACCAACCTTTTCTTTACCCTTGGATCTTGGATCTATCTGTGGTTGTGATCTAGCCAACGTTGCTTCAGTATGTGTCCTTTCTTTGATCACAATGCCTTTGAGTTTTGGCAGTGAATTTTTACCAGAACTTCAGATTTAGATGTGACTTTCTCTGATTTAAGTGTAGCTTCTTCTTCCTTTAAACTTTCCAAGTCCATTCCTGGATTTTCTTGAAGAAATAACTGTCTTGACATTTCCTCATCAAGATCTAGAAGTTCATCAGAACTTATCCTTTTACCAGCAGCAGAACTTATTCTTTTCCCAGTATCAGAACTTGTCCTGTGACTAGCTTGTCTTGATGTAAACCTTCTACCTTGACTATGACCGCTACCCATTCCAGAGTATCCTCGATCATCATTTCCATCATCCTTTCCTTGCAGTGTCTTGTTAGTGTTGCATTTGGACTTAATTACCTTCTCCCCCTTTTTGGCATCAGCAGGTAGTAAAAGAGAGATAAGTAATTCCACTGAGGATTGGATTTCAGTAAGTTGCGATTGCTGAGAAGCTTGATTTGTCAGAATTTTATCAATCTGAGCTTGTTGTTTCTCTTGAGTTTTCTCAATATAAGCAATCCTGTCAATGGTAGGTTTAAAGAACTTTTTCTTATCAATTTTCCAAACTTGTTCTTGTTTGATAAAGTTCTCCTGAATCTTGTGTAGCTCTGCATGAGTAGTTGAATGAAGACCTTGTAGATGTTTAGTACTCAATGCAGTGACTATAAGCTGAGTTTTTAAATCATCAGAATTTAACATTTCATCAGCTTTAGTCAAGTGCTCAGCAAGATGTATTGCAGTTGGAACACATGAAACTGAGTTCCATTCCTTAGTCCACTCCTGACCTGCAGGAGTTTCACAGTAGGTGCTGAAGATGAAGGTCGAGCAGTCTGTGAAGTGGAGAGATAGGATTTGAGATATGTTCTGAGGGTAGGTTGAGTAGAATGAGAGGTAGGTACTGAGGTTGATGGATTTTGGGTGTTTGGAGTTGGTTGGACCAGAGTAAACAGATCTATAAGTATCAGGATCAGCATTTACCAGGATCTGTTTTACAGACTTAGGAATCTGTAATGGTCTAACCACTTTTTTCTTAGTATCAGCATTTACCAGGTCATTAAAGTATCATTTTGCAACCTTAAAATGCGGGGTTTGAGTGCTGACTAAATGAGGTTCATCAGTACAATAAGTGTAAATAAGTTGACAGAATCTAGCAAAATAAACAACATCTCGATCCTCTGTCATCCTATCCCCAATAAAACCAATTAAAGCAGTTGCAAAATCAAAATGAGTTAATTCTACCTCGTCTCCCTAGACTTTGAAAAAGAATAACATTCATTGGAAAGAGGAATCATGGTTTAAAACGCACAAGAAACAAGAAACAGTGAACTGTTCAAGTACGAATACCATTAATCCTAATCAAAGTGACTATTAATATTCCAGATCAACATATTCTAGTTCGAACTGAGACCGTTATCAAATTTTATTCACAGATAAGCCAAGTAAAGGATTAGACTGAGAAATCAGAACTTAGACCTATACCAGAACTTAACAGTCATTAGAACATAATTTCTTAACTCGAAAAAGGAATGCCCATCTTAGTAAATCCTCATACAAGTTCTGAGTTATAGATTTCAGAACTTAATCATCAGAACGTGTAACTAGAACTTGTCCTCAGAATTTGTGCAATAATGACACAATGACTGTTTATCTAAAATAACATAGACCACCACAGAAATTTTCATCATTCAGATGGAGTGATTAGTGTGTGCATTAAGCTAAATAACATACAAAGAGTAAAGTCTGATTCACTTCAGTACATCTTAGAAATAAGGCATAACTAAAATTTTGCTAAAGAGCTGTCATTGTCCTGAAACCTACTGATGAATGAGTTCATGCTTGAGTCCACCTCAATTGTTTTGTGCTAATTTTATGCATCTTTTGAAATTCTATTTTACAGTGGCTTCTCAGTGTAAGTGAGTCACGACTGTTTATCAGAATTTATGCTATTATTAGAGTATTTCTCCAGTAATCATAGAGTGTGAAAAGTCACCAAGAAAATATTTTGCTTTTCTAATGCATATATACTTAATACTAGCAATGCACTTGGGTCGTCCCTTCCACATTTTTACTCTAGACCTCAAAGGAGTACCTGATTTTATTCTTTGATCTTTCTGCTTTTTCTTTTGATAAGTGAGGTTTATCAACACTTAGTACATTCAGCAGTTTTACTAGTATCAGAACTTAATAGATGAGTAGCATTATTCTAATTTGTGACTTAGTAATAAGATATACAAAGTAAACTTAACTAAGCTCAATTATCAGAATTTGCTAGTGTCATAGGGTTTCCACTAAAATAATTACTTCTTACATGGAATCATTTGTTTATTGAAGACTACTAGGTCAGTATCTAGCACAGTTATCCTCATAGAATTGAATAGGTACTTGAACAGACATATCACTTATCAGAGTTTAGAAACATATATCAGACAACAGTCAGTACTTAAAGACATTTATCAATTAAGCACAGAATACACAATGAGATTAATTCTGTAAATACTGAGCATAAAGTCTGATAACACAGAACAAGACTAAGCAGATTTAGAGAAAGAACCTGAAACCATTCCAAGTTCATTTACCAATCTTGTAAAAGTAGCTTCACACAGTGGTTTTGTGAAGATATCTGCTAGTTGTTGATCTGTGGGAACAAAATGCAATTCCACTGTACCTTCATCCACATGTTCCCTGATGAAGTGGTACCTGATGCTGATGTGCTTTGTCATAGAGTGTTGAACTGGATTACCTGTCATAGCAATAGCACTTTGATTATCACAGTAAATAAGGATTTTGAAATATGTTAACCCATAATCTAGTAACTGATTCTTCATCCAAAGAATCTGTGCACAACAGTTTCCTGCAGCAATATACTCTGCTTCTGCAGTTGATGTGGAAATTGACTTTTGTTTTTTGCTGTACCAAGAAACCAATCTGCCTCCAAGAAATTGACAGCTGCCACTTGTGCTTTTCCTGTCAATTTTGCAACCTGCAAAATCTGCATCTGAGTAACCTATTAGTTTAAAATCTGATTCTCTAGGATACCATAATCCCAGAGCAGCTGTTCCTTTAAGATAATTAAAGATTCTTTTTACAGCTGTTAAGTGAGGTTCTCTTGGATCTGCTTGAAATCTTGCACAAAGACAGATAGCATACATGATATCAGGTCTACTAGCAGTTAGATAGAGTAGAGAGCCAATCATACCTCTGTAGTCAGTAATATCTACTGATTTACCGGTATCCTTATCCAGTTTTGTCGCAGTGGCCATTGGAGTGGATGCACTGGAACAATCTTGCATTCCAAATTTCTTCAGCAAGTTTCTGGTGTACTTGGTTTGACAAATAAAAGTGCCTTCCTCATTCTGCTTGACTTGAAGGCCCAGAAAATAGCTAAGTTCCCCCATCATACTCATCTGATATCTTGACTGCATTAGTTTGGCAAACTTTTTGCAAAGTTTGTCATTTATAGATCCAAAAATGATATCATCAACATAAATCTGGACCAGAAGTAAGTCCTTTCCATGGTTGAGGTAGAACAGTGTTTTGTCTATTGTCCCTCTGTTGAATCCACTTTCCAGAAGAAACTGAGCTAAAGTCTCATACCATGCTCTAGGAGCTTTCTTAAGTCCATAAAGTGCTTTATCAAGCCTGTAGATATAATCTGGATGTTTGGTATCTACAAAACCTGGAGGTTGTTCAACATATACCTCCTCCTCCAATTCTCCATTGAGAAAAGCACTTTTCATATCCATTTGAAAGACAGTAAACTTTTTGTGAGCAGCATAAGCCAAGAATATCCTTATGGCTTCTAACCTAGCAACTGGTGCAAATGTTTCATCATAATCAATTCCCTCCTGTTGAGAATATCCTTTTGCAACCAGCCTTGCCTTATTCCTTGTAATTATGCCATCACTGTCAGTTTTATTTCTGTATACCCACTTTGTACCAACAACAGATCTATTCTTTGGTCTTGGCACTAGGGTCCAGACTTTGTTTCTTTCAAATTCATTCAACTCTTCCTGCATTGCTTGCACCCAATCAGCATCTTGAAGAGCTTCTTCCACTTTCTTTGGCTCAGTCTGAGAAAGAAAAGAATTGTAAAGACATTCATTTGAAGTACCTGTTCTAAGTCTGACACCTGCATCAGGATTTCCAATTATCAAATCAGGTGTATGTGATTTTGTCCACTTCCTTGCAGATGGAAGGTTTTCTCTAGAACTGGATGCTCCCCCATGATACATGCTATTTTCATTTTCATTTTCTGATGCTCCCCCTGAAACTATGCTCTCTGAGTTGGATTCTTCAGTATTTAGATTTTCAGCACTATCAGAACTTGGCTTATCAGAACTTGACGAATCAGAACTTGAAGAGCCAGATGCATGTTCTGATGTTTCTTGAGATGTGGTAGGATCTTGAGTATGCTCCCCCTGCATAGGTGCATCTTCCTTTGACGTAGTCTCCACAGTTTCAATAACATCAGAGTTTAATCCATCAGAGTTTACAGTATCAGGACTTAGACTGTCAGGATTTTCTGTATCAGAATTTGAGTCTTCATTTTCAAATCTCAGCTGATCATGGTCAATGAAATCTTCAAGACCAGTAATCTTTTTGTCATCAAAAGAGACATTGATAGATTCCTTGACCACTTTTGTTCTCAAATTATAGACTCTGAAGGCTTTTGTAGAAAGTGGATATCCAACAAAGATTCCTTCATCAGCTTTTAGATCAAACTTTGATAGCTGTTCAGGATGAGTCTTGAGAACAAAACACTTGCATCCAAATACATGAAAATATTTCAGATTTGGCTTCTTTTTATTCACCATCTCATATGGTGTTTTTCCATGCTTGTTAATGAGTATTGCATTTTGAGTAAAATAAGCAGTCTGCACAGCTTCAGCCCAGAAATAGGTTGGAAGCTTTGCTTCTTCAAGCATTGTACGTGCAGCTTCAATGAGAGTTCTATTCTTTTTTTCAACAACTCCATTTTTCTGTGGAGTTCCAGGAGCAGAAAATTCCTGCTTTATTCCATGGCTTTTGCAGAACTCTTCCATTATCAAATTCTTGAACTCAGTGTCATTATCACTCCTTAAAACTTTCACAGAATCTTTGACCATTTTATCCAGATGTTTGATATGATCAATCAAGGTTGATGCAGTTTCACTTTTTGTATGCAAGAAATACACCCATGTGTATCTGGTGAACTCATCCACTATGACCAACGCATACTTCTTCTTTGCAATAGACATGACATTTACTGGACCAAATAGATCAACATGTAGTAGATGATAAGGCTCAAGAATTGATGATTCAGTCTTGCTCTTGAATGAAGATTTTCTTTGTTTGGCTTTCTGACATGAATCACAAAGACCATCAGGAGCAAATACTGTGTTTGGCAATCCTCTCACAAGATCTTTCTTGACCAGTTAATTTATATTGTTGAAATTTAAATGAGAGAGTTTCTTATGCCAATTCCAGCTTTCTTCAATTGATGCTCTACTCATCAGACAGATTGCAGAACCATCAGTACTTGTTGAAAGCTTAGCTTCATAAATGTTACCACGCCTGTATCCTTTCAGAACAACTTTGCCTTTAGATTTACTCACAATTTCATAGTGTTCTTCAAAGAAATCAACATGATAACCTCTATCACAGATTTGACTTATACTCAGTAGGTTATGTTTAAGTCCTGAGACTAGAGCTACTTGTTTAATTATGACATTTCCAAGATTGATATTTCTATATCCCAATGTTTTTCCAATGTTTCCATCTCCATAAGAAACACTTGGGCCAGCTTTCTCCACAAAGTCTGATAGCAGGGCCTTATTTCCAGTCATATGTCCTGAACATCCACTGTCCAGAACTAGAATATTTTTCCTGTTGCCCTGCAATCACAAAGACCACTAATTATTAATTTTAAGGACCCAGACTTGCTTGGATCCTTTGGCCTTATTAAGTTTATTAACATTTGCAGCGGATTTAGCATCAGAGTTTATGTTAACAATTTTCTTATCAGAACTTACACTATCAGACTTTGAATCAGAATTTACACTAGAAGGAACAATGAAAACTTTCTTCAAAGAAGGTTTTATTTGATAATAATCATAGTACAAGCTATGATATTCCTTACAAGTATAAATGGAATGCCATAAACTACCACACTAAAAACAAGGATTTTGTGGTTTGTATCTAACAGACTTACTCTTAACTCCTGACTTTGAAGGTAAGGAGTTAATATTCTTATTCTTCCTGCAAAAAGAAGCCAGATGGTTAGAACTTCCACAGTTATGACATGTTTTCCTAGAAGCATCAGGAACAGGTTTATAATTATTGCTTTTATTCACACCTTCCTTTCCATTCCTATTTTTCCTAGGTGATTTTACCTTGTTTGCATTCTTGACATCTTTCAGCTTATGCTTAAGCTGCTTCTTTGTCATTAAGCCTATGTTCACTTCAACTGTCTTTTCTTGTTTTAGTTTGTCAGAAGTTAATTTCTTTGTAACTTCTGATTTTTCATTTTCAGACTTTACAATTACAAACTTAACAGGTTTTAACTTTCGCTTTTGCTTATCAACAGACTTAATTTCTTCAGTTCCTTTATCTTTCTTATTTTCTCCATAACCTAAGCCATCTTTCCAGTTTCCACTACTTAGCAAATTTTGAGTTGTTTTGCCAGAGTTAGTCCAAGTCCTGATAATCTCTCTTTCCTTTTCTAACTCAGTTTTTAGAGATTCATTTAATTTTAGCACTTCATTCCTAACATAAAAAGCATCATCTCTATCCTTCTGAGTTTGATGGAACATGACTAACTCTTTTTCTAAGAAATCATTTCTTTTCTTAAATGCAAGATTTTCAGAAGTTAATCTTTCACATGTTAAAGTTTGATCTCTATAACTAACAAACATGGTTTTAAGATATCTTCTCAACTCATTAATATCATCAGTATGAAAAGCATAAGTAGTCTGAGGTACCTTTGTTTCAGCAGCTTCAGAACTGCTCTCAGCACTTTCTTTATCAGCATTTTCCATCAATGCATAGTTTTCCTCACTTTCAGAGTCTGAGGTGTCTGTCCAGCTTTTCTGCTTTGTGACAAGAGCCTTGCCTTTGTCACCCTTTACCTTCTTGCAGTAAGGAGATATGTGGCTTTTTTCACCAAAGTTATAGCATTTAACATTGGTGTAATCTCCTCTGTCAGACTTTCCTCCTCTGCCTTCAGATCTTCTGAAATTCTTCTTATCAGAACTTATGCCTTTCCTGGAAAACTTCTTTCCCTTCCTGAACTTCCTGAATGCAATCTTTGTGATTCCTTTCACCATAAGAGCACACAGCTTCATCATCTCCTCATCAGCATCAGTCTCAGGCAAGCTTTCAGAATCTGAGTCATCATCACTCTCAGAACTTGATGACTCAGTATCAGAGTTTATGAAAAGAGCTTTACCCTTATCTTTCTTTGAGGAAGCTGCTTTGGGGAATTCTTCTTCAGCCTTAAGAGCAACTGTCCTTGACTTTCCTCCTTTCCTCTTGCTTCTTTGTTCCATCTCCAGCTCATGAGTCTTGAGCATTCCATAGATTTCGTCAAGATTTGTTTCATCAAGATTGTAGTTGTCTCTTATCGTCGTTGACTTCAAATCCCAGCATTAAGGAAGAGCTAACAGGAACTTAAGGTTTGAATCTTCAAGATAATACTCTTTATCAACCAATGACAAATCATTCAAAAGTTTGACAAATCTATCATATAAATCATTCAATGACTCATTAGTCTTTGAGTCAAAGTGTTCATACTCTTGAGTGAGTATTGTCTTCCTGTTCTTCTTAATTGTGTCAGTTCCCTGACACCTTATTTCCAGAGCATCCCATATTTCCTTAGCAGTCTTGCAGTTGATTACCCTGTTTGACATTACATTATCAATGGCACTATGTAGTAAGTGTCGTACCTTAGCATCCTTAGCAATTGATGTTATGTCTTCAACAGTATAATCACTCTTCTCTTTTGGTACGGTCTTTGCTGCTTCACCTGCAACTGCAACAACGAGCTTGGTTGGTTTGTGAGGGCCTTCCTTGATTCTATCAAGGTATTCTGGATCTGTTGCTTCCAGGAACATGGTCATCCTTACCTTCCATATGGGATATTCAGATGGTCTCAGTATGGGAACTCTGATGGTCTCATACCGACTCTGAATTTGTGTCTTTGGTGATTCCTCAGTTTTGGTAGGCTTATTTGGAGTTTCTGTGTCCGACATGATTGTGTTTGGATCTTTAACTGTATGTATGTTAACAGATAGGCTCTGATACCAATTGTTAGGTCACACACACACTGTAGAGGGGGTGAATACCGTGTATAGTACACTCAAATCGAACTTTAAGAACTTAAGTAACAGAAAACAAACTTTATTGAAACAATAAACTCTGTTACAGTATGGAACTGTTACCTCTCAGTGATGAACAAATATCACGAGAGCTGCTAGGGTTACAATGAATAATCTTCTCTAATAATGATAACACTTTTAGTGTAAACCCTATGTCTGTGTTTATATACTACACAGTTACAAGATAATCGCTAATTGATATGGAATATAATTCTGCTTCCTAAAATATATCAATCAGATATCTTTTCTTCCAAGTATTCCATTCTTTACAGAATTCCTTCTTCATGCATATCTCTTCTTATGTTTATCTTGATCTTCTTTCCTTTAATCAGCTACTGTCCTTATCTGATTGTCCTTCAGAACTTAAGTTCTGATATTTATCTTCTGATGATTATCTCCTGATAACATAAGTACTGATATCCTTAAGTCCTGACTTCCAGTATAAGTACTGATCAACAGTTAAGTTATGATTTATCCTGTTCAAGTAAGATCTGAAAGCTAAACATAAAACATATTAGCCATGACATTATCAAATATATCTAACAGAATTAAAGTGGATCCTATTAAGATTGAGGCTGTATCCAAGTAGGTTTTCCTCGAGGATATGGATTCCTAATGTGACTGAACTAAGGAATGAGATATTGCGGGAAGCTCATAATTCCAAGTTTTCCATTCATCCGAGAAGCACTAAGATGTACCAAGATTTGAAAATGAACTTTTGGTGGCCAAGAATGAAAAAGGAAATTGCAAATTGGGTTAAAAAATACCATGTATGCCAGATAGTGAAGGAAGAACATCAGAGACCAAGTGGATTGTTGCAAACTTTGGAGATTCGACAGTGGAAATGGGAAGAAATTGCAATAGATTTTGTAGTAGGACTACCAAAGACGAAATCGAATCCTGATGCTATTTGGGTAATTATTGATAGATTGACCAAGTCTGCACATTTCCTTCCGATCAATGAAAAGTATTCTTTGGACAGGCTAGTCAAATTGTATTTGGATGAAATTGTAACCAAACATGGAGTCCCTGTTTCAATTGTGTCTGATCGAGATCCAAGATTTAATTCCATATTTTGGACAAAATTTCAAGAATGTTTAGGGACTAAGTTGAAAATGAGTACCGCCTACCATCCCCAGACAGATGGCCAAAGTGAAAGAACCATTCAGATGATAGAAGATATGTTAAGGGTTTGTGCTTTGGTTTTTAAAAGAAATTGGGACGAGCACTTGCCGCTGATCGAGTTTTCTTATAATAACAGTTATCGTGCCAGTATAGGAATGCCGCCCTACGAAGCTCTGTATGGACGTAAGTGTAGGTCCCCTCTTTATTTGGATGAGATAGGAGAAAAGACATTATTAGGCCCTGAGTTGGTTCAACAAACAAAGGATGCAGTTATATGATTCGAAAAAGGTTAGAAGTAGCCCAAGATAGATAGAAAAAGAACGCGGACCTTCATCGAAAAGACATGGATATGGAAATAGGGTCATTGGTATTGCTGAGAGTATCACCCTGGAAAGGATTCGTTAGATTTGGACAGAAAAGTAAGTTGAGTCCTAGGTATATCGGACCCTTTGAAATATTGAGGAAAGTTGGTAAAGTTGCCTATGATTTGGCATTGCCACCGCAGTTACAACACATTCATAATGTGTTCCACGTGTCTATGCTGAAGCGTTATATCCCCGATTCGAACCAAGTTATTGAATATGAACCGATCGAGCTTCAGCCATATTTGTCCTATGTGGAACGGCCGATCCAGATCCTCGATCGTAAAGAGCGAGTTCATAGAAACAAGTCTATTTACTGCGGCAGAATCCTCGAGTGGAAGAGTCCACTTGGGAACTAGGATCGGATATGCTTGACAAATATCCTCATTTGTTTAATTAGATCAGATTCTGATGACATAATCTTTTTAAGGGGGAAGGATATAACGACTCGTACATTTCTGTAATATTTAAATGTGTAATTACTAAATAAATAAATAAATAAATTATGTGTATGGGCCCTGTCAGCTGGATATTATTTTTGTTAATATTTTATTAAATATGTGTGATTGTTGGTGTTCAAGAATCATTTGTTTATTTAGTTACGACGTTGTGTTGATTGTTTTATAGTTAAAGGTGATTTTGTTCAAAATTTATTCTCATAAATATTTGGATTGCCTTTAAAATTATTTTTGTCTCTTTATAATTTTAGTTATTATTTTTAAAAATTTATAAAATTTAGAAATCAATATTTTATTGTTTATTTATCTTTAAATAATTTTCTGATTGTATTTAATTATAAAATTAGTATTTAATTCTAGAATTTTTCAAAAATTATGAAATTTATATCCGCAGTTACAACACATCCATAATTTGTTCCACGTGTCTATGCTGAAGCGTTATATCCCCGATTCGAACCAAGTTATTGAATATAAACCGATCGAGCTTCAGCCAAATTTGTCCTATGTGGAACGGCCGATCCAGATCCTCGATCGTAAAGAGCGAGTTCTTAGAAATAAGTCTATTCCCATAGTTAAAGTACTGCGGTGGAATCCTCGAGTGAAAGAGTTTACTTGGGAACTAGAGTCAGATATGCTTGACAAATATCCTCATTTGTTTAATTTAATCAGATTCTAAGGACAAAATCTTTTTAAGGGGGGAAGGATATAACAAGTCGTACATTTCTGTAATATTTAAATGTGTAATTACTAAATAATTAAATAAATAAATTATGTGTATGGGCTCTGTCAACTGAATATTATTTTTGTTAATATTTTATTAATTATGTGTGATTGTTGGTGTTCGAGAATCATTTGTTTATTTAGTTACGATGCTGTGTTGATTGTTTTATAGTTAAAGGTGATGTTGTTCAAAATTTATTCTCATAAATTATTTTTATCGCTTTATAATTTTAGTTATTATTTTTAGGAATTTATAAAATTTAGAAATAAATATTTTATTGTTTATTTATCTTTAAATAATTTTCTGATTGCATTTAATTACAAAATCAGTATTTAATTTTAGAATTTTTCAAAAATTACGAAATTTATATTTTATTAAGTTTGGAATATCTCGGGAATTTTAAAATTATTTTGGAGATTTTTAGAATTTATGTGACCTGCAAGTTATTTCGTTTATTTGTAAAAATATGGATTCAGGGTACGCCTTAAAAATGATTTACAAAAATCTTAAAATTTTGTGTAGTTAATTGTTAGTTATCGCGATAGTGTCCGTATGTATATATATGATAGTGTGGCGCGTTCCCTCACTTTTCCGGCGAGGAGATAGTGTGGCGCGTGGTTCGTGTCCGTATTTATATATATGATTGATTTATATCCTTTGTAATTAGTCCCTGTTTCTCTGTTTTGGCTGTTCGATTTTGGCTGTTGTGTTGCTGATTCTCCTCCATGTTCCGGTGAAACACACCGCTGCCGCACGTGTTGTGCGTGCTGGTAGCGGGGCCCGTCCCTGGTTGTTGCTGTGACTGTTATTACGTATTTGATTTATATTATTTTGATGAAATCACTTAATTTCTAAAATAAATTAGTTATGTGATTGGTGATTCGTTAAATAAAATATGTAATTACGAGAATTATTATAATTAATTGATGAAATTTACGAAGGATGCCCGGTAAGTACGGGAAACCGTAATTTTATCGGCGTCGGCGATGAGCTTCGGTGAGTCGACGGTGGACTATGATGATTCGATCTGAGTCCTATAATTTAAAATATAAAATACGATTAAAATTATAAAATCCAAAATAAAACATGAAAATGCGGATAATGGCGATTAATAATTGTATTTATTTGGTATTGGTGAATTTGCGGATTGACGTTGTTGTCTGAAGCGGTGGTTGGGTTTTGAATTGTGATTGATTGTGGTTGTTTTGGCGTCGGGATGTTCGACGGGTTAGCCGATAATCAAAGGAGGTGCTACCCGATTCCCGGAAAATTTAACTACGGAAATACGAGGTCGTACCCAGTGACTATTGGGACGTCGATCGGTTATATATATATATATAAGTACTATACGCGAAACCTGATTATGTGTTGTGATGAAATACTTTGCGAAAACTGATAACCATAATTTCATAAAAAGACAAATATACCTATTTTCTAAAAACGAACACCGAACCGACTTTCGAAGATGCGAACCCTAATTGATATGTGTATTATTATAATGAGAATGTTACGAGTCAGATTTGTTAACGTACGGGCAGATTGTTAGCGAGGATAGTCAAGCATATTCGGACATCTAATTTAGGGTATTTCGATTCCTGTAGGTCCCAGTTGAAATCCTTAGCATCCCGGTCGGTGCAAGGCCAGTCAGAAATAGTTTTTAAAGCGTATTGACGCAAGTACCCCTGACCATATCTTTATGGTTCAGCATATATGAATATACTGTTATTTTATTCTCGTAGTGGAACATAATGATTTAAGTTACGTATCCTCTGGGTTTCAAATTATTTTGTTAACTTGTGTTTTAGGGGGAAAGTAACTTCTGAAATACCTATCTCTAAATTTTAAATAAAATGAAAATGTTTTGGAAGTGTGCTGTGATATAACTGTTTTGACAAGAGATAGGTAAGTGATTTAGAAAACTGGATAAAAATGATCAGATAATTGGATGAGTGTGCGCAAGAGGCCCGTAACGGCCTGTAAGATAGCGTAAGAGGTGAAGTGGTTGCGCACCCTATTATAACCACTAGCCCAGCATGACAGGGACCTAGCTAGTCTCCGAGTTCCGGAACAAGTTTTCATAGGATAGCCAAGATAGAGTTATTCTATGGAGATAGCCTGATCAGCTATCTCACCAGGGATCATCCAATACTTTTATATCTGAGCAAGTGATTGTGAGGTTCCCAGAGAGGAACAAGTTTTATTGGTCCTGTAATGGGACAAGTTTTATGGTTTCCGTAACAGAACAAATGATTTTGGGTCCCCATAATGGGACAAATGGTTTTATGGGTCCTGCGATGGGACGAATGATTTGAAAATGAAAGTAGCATGCTAAAATTTAACTATGGTACTTACACAACACAGTTAATAAAATATTATAGAGAGCATGCTAGCTATTGAGATCCAGTTTTCAACAGTTCATCAATTTTCATCTGTTTACGCTTGTTTTACTTGTTTTCTACTAACAAGTTGTGATTTTTGTTCCTACAATTGTTTAACATAAATTGTTTAAATTAATATTCATATAGTGGTACTGCTGAGTGATTGATCGCTCACTCTTGCAAATATGTTTGTATATTTTCGCATTGCAGATGTCTAGGAGATACTGCTGTCTTGGTAAGGGCCAGTTTCCAGTTCCCCCTCTGTTAAGCTCCTCTGAGTGTGTTGTGTCTGACCAAGTGTGGACTGTGAGTTGCTGTAGAATAATAGTTATGTCAGGTTGTTTTTGTTAAGTTGGATTGTAGTATATAACCTAAATTATACTTGAACCTGGAAAAGATCTTGTGGAAGAATTGTTTATATTATAATAAAAGTAAGTGGGTTTTATTATAATTATAGTTTAATATTGTTAGTGACGTCAACTCCTGACCCGGGGTTGAGGCCATCATAATAACAGCTCTAACAGTGTTTGAAACCATTGCAAGTGTTTGAATTTGAGTGGGTAAGAAATTTGAAAGAGAAATAACCCGAAATGAGAGGGAACGGTTAAGGTTTGAAAAAAAATAGGTCAATTGAGATCTCGAAAGCGTAAAGAGGGGTTATATCGAGATGTCTGGGTATTTATAGAAAAAGGTAAGTGATTTTTCGAGAAGTAGGAATAAACATATGAGATTTGCTTATCGAGAAGTCACGTGAATGAATATATACATATCGAGATGTCACTTTCTTGACTCTTGCCGAGAAGTAGATAGTGACTTATCGAAATGTCAAATAAATACCCAGTTTGTCCTAAATGGACTGAACTTTTCCAATTTTTATTTGAATAAATCAAAATAAAATTAGAATGATTTCATATCAAATATATTTTACTAAAATAATTTATTAATTAAATTATTTCAATTCTAAGTTATCGAGAAGTCTAAAATGTATACTTGTAGAGAACTATATGAACAAACATATGTCGAGATCTCTACAAGACTTTTTGAGAAGTCATACTGAGACATGCTGAGAAGTCCTTCGAGAAGTCAGGGAAATGACTGATCGAGAACTCTGTCGAGAAGTCTCATAATGACTTGTCGAGAAATCAGTTAGACTTATCGAGAACTCAGTTACATATATACTTTTGTTCTTTTTAGTTATGTCTTATTTTAATTTCATATATTGAAAATGTAAATTAACTGTTAGGTAGTTTATCTTATAATTTAAAATATTCCAAGTTGAATTTCGAAATTTGAAAAATAAATAAACAGAGAATTCTGAAATATTTATAAATCATATTCTAGTTAATTTTCATTAAATCAAATTAAATTTGATTTATTAGAAATTAATCTGCTGCAACATATTAGCTGATTTCTTGCCTTTACCATGAAAAAATTAACATTCCAATTTCACTAACAACTCTAGTGAAAGTTGCTTCATCCAAAGGTTTAATGAAAATGTCAGCTAATTGTTTTTTTGTTGGAACAAAAATGAGCTCAATAGTATTATTTGCAGCATGTTCTCTAATAAAATAGTACCTTAAATTAATGTGCTTAGTTCTAAAATGATTAACTGGATTAACAACAATAGATGTAACACTAGTATTGTCACACATAATTGGAATTTTATGTAACACTAGGCCATAACCCATTAATTGATTTCTAATCTAAAGCACTTGAGCACAACAACTTCCAACAGCTATGTATTCAGCCTCAGCCGTGGAATTTGACATAAATTGTTGTTTCTTACTGTACCAAGATATAATTCTTTGACCAAGAAATTGACAGCTTTTAATATTACTCTTTCTGTCAACCCTACATCCAGTAAAATCTGCATCTATGTATCCAACAACTTCAAATCCAGTTCCATTATGATACCATAATCCCAAGTTTGGTGTTCCCTTTAAGTATATGAAAATCTTCTTCACAACCATCGAATGTGATTCCTTAGGATTTGCATGAAATCTAGCACACAGACATGTTACAAACATGATTGTTAGGTCACACACACTGTAGAGGGGGTGAATACAGTGTATAATACAATCAAATCGAACTTTAATATATTAAGTAACAGAAAACAAACTTTATTGAAACAATAAACTCTGTTACAGTATGGAACTGTTACCTCTCAGTGATGAACAAATATCACGAGAGCTGCTAAGGTTACAATGAATAATCTTCTCGAATATGATAACACTTATAGTGTAAACCCTATGTCTGTGTTTATATACTACACAGTTACAAGATAATCGCTAATTGATATGGAATATAATTCTGCTTCCTAAAATATATCAATTAGATATCTTTTCTTCCAAGTATTCCATTCTTCACGGAACTCCTTCTTCATGCATATCTCTTCTTATGTTTATCTTGATCTTCTTTCCTTTAGTCAGCTACTGTCCTTATCTGATCGTCCGTCAGCACTTAAGTTCTGATATCTAACTTCTGATGATTATCTCCTGATAATATAAGTACTGATATCCTTAAGTCCTGACTTGCAGTATAAGTACTGATCAACAGTTAAGTACTGATTTGTCCAGTTAAGTAAGATCTGAAATCTAAACATAAATCATATTAACTCTGGAGTTCTTCTTCAGCCTTAAGAGCAACTGTCCTTGACTTTCCTCCTTTCCTCTTGCTTCTTTGTTCCATCTCCAGCTCATGAGTCTTGAGCATTCCATAGATTTCGTCAAGAGTTATTTCATCAAGATTGTAGTTGTCTCTTATTGTCGTTGCCTTCAAATCCCAGCATTCAGGAAGAGCTAACAGGAATTTAAGGTTTGAATCTTCAAGATCATACTCTTTATCAACCAATGACAAATCATTCAAAAGTTTGACAAATCTATCATATAAATCATTCAATGACTCATTAGTCCTTGAGTCAAAATGTTCATACTCTTGAGTGAGTATTGTCTTCCTGTTCTTCTTAATTATGTCAGTTCCCTGACACCTTGTTTCCAGAGCATCCCATATCTCCTTAGGAGTCTTGCAGTTGATTATCCTGTTTGACATTACATTATCAATGGCACTATGCAGTAAGTGTCGTACCTTAGCATCCTTAGCAATTGATGCTATATCTTCAGCAGTATAATCACTCTTCTCCTTTGGTACAGTCTTTGCTGCTTCACCTGCAACTGCAACAGCGAGCTTGGTTGGTTTGTGAGGTCCTTCCTTGATTCTATCAAGATATTCTGGATCTGTTGCTTTCAGGAACATGGCCATCCTTACCTTCCATATGGGATATTCAGATGGTCTCAGTATGGGAACTCTGATGGTCTCATACCGACTCTGAATTTGTGTCTTTGGTGGTTCCTCAGTTTTGGTAGGCTTAGTTGGAGTTTCTGTGTCCGACATGATTGTGTTTGGATCTTTAACTGTATGTGTGTTAACAGATAAGCTCTGATACCACTTGTTAGGTCACACACACTGTAGAGGGGGTGAATACAGTGTATAATACAATCAAATTGAACTTTAATATATTAAGTAACAGAAAACAAACTTTATTGAAACAATAAACTCTATTACAGTATGGAACTGTTACCTCTCAGTGATGAACAAATATCACGAGAGTTGCTAGGGTTACAATAAATAATCTTCTCGAATATGATAACACTTATTGTGTAAACCCTATGTCTGTGTTTATATACTACACAGTTACAAGATAATCGCTAATTGATATGGAATATAATTCTGCTTCCTAAAATATATCAATCAGATATCTTTTCTTCCAAGTATTCCATTCTTCACGAAACTCCTTCTTCATGCATATCTCTTCTTATGTTTATCTTGATCTTCTTTCCTTTAATCAACTACTGTCCTTATCTGATCGTCCTTCAGCACTTAAGTTCTGATATCTAACTTCTGATGATTATCTCCTGATAATATAAGTACTGATATCCTTAAGTCCTGACTTCCAGTATAAGTACTGATCAACAGTTAAATACTGATTTGTCCTGTTAAGTAAGATCTGAAATCTAAACATAAATCATATTAGCCATGACATTATCAAATATATCTAACAATGATCTCAGGTCTACTAGCAGTTACGTACAACAAAGAACCAATTATTCCTCTATAACCTGAAATGTCTACACTTTTTCATTTCTTATCTTCATCCAACTTTGTAGCTGTAGACATATGTGTTGATACAGGTGAACAATCAACCATTCCAAATCTCTTCAATAAATCTTTAACTTACTTGGTTTGGATGATGAAGATTCCATCACTTCTTTGGCTGACTTGAAGTCCAAGAAAGTAACTTAGTTCTCCCATCATGCTCATCTCATATTCATGCTTCATGAGTCTTGAAAATCTTTAACATAATTTTTCATTTTTAGAACCAAAAATGATATCATCCACATAGATTTGAATTAGGAACATATCACCAGCAAGCTGTTTGTTTTTTTTGATAAAATGCATGAATTTTATTAATGAACTGAATCCAAAAGCATACAATCTTTAACTTTGATAGAAATAGAGACCCTATCAAACTCACGATCAGGATACATATGTGACAAACGAGCAAGCTCATGTGCCGACCTATTCGCGGACCGTTTAATGAAATACAACTCTATATTGTTCAACTCCTTAATCATCTTCCTGCACTCCTCTATAACTCGACCAAAAATCGACCTCATCCGAACCGAACTGCGTATGTTTTGAATCACCACCAGGAAGTCGGATTCTACTATAGTATATGTCCACTTCTTGTCTTTCAACCAGCTCAAGGCTTCCTTGATAGCTAGAGCTTCCGCCATACTTGGATGCACTGTTCCAGTAAGAACTTTCATTTTTGCTCGAATCAAGTCTCAAGTATGGTTCCTGGTTAACACTCCAATGCCTGTGCTATTTTTGTCCTCAGGGATTGATGCATCTACTATGATCTTGACTGTATTATGTTGAGGTTTCACCCATTGTTCTGCCCTGTCTCCTTGAATAGATGGTTGAAGAGGAATATTGTAAAATCTACCTTGGGTCGTCTTCCATTGTGAGAGATATTCTTTAGTAGTTGCAATCACTTTGTTTGGCGTGGAGTATTTCTGATTCCAAGTAACATCATTCTGTATTCTCCAAATAGCCCAACATATCATAACCATGTTGACTTTATTATCCATAGTCTGTTGCATTAGACACTGATCAAACAAATCTGTAAACTCCCAGTTTGGATCAGATATTAGCATAGGGTTATGAAGATTCCAACAGCTAGCTGAAACGGATAATGCAATTAGATATGACATATGGTTTCTGCTCCACTTTTGCATACATCACACTAGTTATCAATTTGTACCTTCTTCTGTTGTAGCTGTGATTTTGTAGGTAAACACCTAGATAGTGCTCTCCACATTACATTGAGAGCCTTCGGGGGAGCCTTGATTTGCCAAAGAGATTTCCAGGTGTTATCAGAGTTCTCCCTTTCAAAAGCACCTTTCTGAACTTATAGTAGTCGATATGCACTTTTGATAGTATATTGCCCAGAAAGCTCTCTATTCCATTATAACACGTCTCTGTCCAAATCAGCTTCTATAAGAGTTGCTCTAATATGGTTCTGATCTTGCTCATGAAAGATGTCTGTTATGATCTCCCAGTCCCATTCTTATTTATCAGTATGCATTAGAGCTCGAACTGATTGATTTTCTATAGCCGGAGACCTTGTCATGATGTAAGGGTTCTCTTTATTGTCTAACCATGGCTGGTCAACAATAGCAGTATCATCTCCCGGACCCATTCTCCACCTTGATCCCTCCAGAATCAGTTTCTTAGCCTCCATTAAACTTCTCCAGATAAAACTCGGTCTGTTCCCTATTTTGCATCTAGAAAGGTTATATATTTAAAATATCTAGCCTTATAAAGACGAGCAGTCAGGCTATCCGGATCTGTGATCAGTCTCCGGCATTGTTTCCCAAGCATTGCTAAGTTGAATTCTCGAAAATTCCGGAAACCTAGCCCTCCAGAGTGTTTATGTATGGTCATATATTCCCATGACATCCAGATAATTTTAGAATTATCTGCCTCATTTGTGCTCCACCAAAATTTTGCAAGCATTCCTTCGATCTCCTTCGTGATCTTCATAGGTAACAAGAAGACATTCATTGCATATACAGGTAAAGATTGAGCAACTGTTTTGATCAGAATCTCCTTGGCAGGTCGAGATAATTTCCTTTGCTTCCATCCCTGGATTTTTGCTCTCACCCTTTCTTTTAAATACCCCAGAATCACTGATTTTCGTCTGCCTAGTATGTTGGGAAGTCCCAAATACATAGCTGCTTCATCTGCTTCCTGCATACCTAGCTTCTGAATCACCTCGAGCTTATTGTATTGGATTACATTAGCACTGAAAAAAACTGATGATTTGTCTTTATTAATTTTCTGCCCTGACACTTTTTCATACACTTCCAACAGCTCCAATACTCTTTATGCTTCACTCAGATTTGCCTTGCAATATATATAACTGTCGTCCGCAAATAACATATGTGTGACGATTGGAGCTCCATTACAGATTTTTATCCCCTGCAAGCACTTTCGTTCCTCGTATCTGCGAATTAATGCAGATAATCCCTCTGCACATACAATAAAAAGATAAGGAGACAATGGGTCTCCTTCTCTTATACCACGGCTAGGGACAATAAGGCCTATAGTATGCTCTCCGTGAACAATATTGTAAGATACTGAAATTACACATTGCATTATTAAATATGTCCACCAACTTGAGAATCCCATTTTTAGTTATATACCTCGCAAAAAATTCCATTCAACTCGATCGTACGCCTTGGACATGTCTAACTTGAGAACCATACAGCCTTCCTTTCCAATTTTTTTGCGTTTCAGGTAGTGCATCACTTCAAAACTGACCATGACATTATCTGAAATGAGGCGTCCAGAAAGAAATGCACTCTGTGAGCTTGAAATGACAGTGTCCAGAACTGTTTTCTTATGATTTGTAATTACCTTGGTGATTATCTTCGTCACCACATTACACAGGGCTATTGGCCGCAGCTCTGTCAAGCTTGATGGATTCTTCTTTTTTGGTATAAGTATAATGTTGGTTTCGTTGAGCTCTTTCTCTATTTCTCCTGTATTAAAGAATCGTTCAACTAGCTTAAACACATCTTGGCCAAGGATTTTCCAGTACTTTTGGAAGAACGCCGGGGTCATACCGTCTGGCCCCGGGGCCTTATCTGGATGCATTTGATAGCTGGCATGTCTAACCTCTTCAACAGACACTGGTCTTAGCAATTGAGTGTTCTGCTCATCCATTATCGTGGTTGGAACACAGTCAAGAACCTCCCTTTATCTGCACCACTGGTTGTAAATAGACGCTGATAATAATTCTTAATAAGCTCATGTAGACCATGGTCCCAATCAAACCAATTCCCATTCTCATCCTTCAATCGCTGGATTCTGTTTGTACGTCTACACACATTACAAGAGGCATGAAAATACTTGGTGTTTTTCTCCCCTGCATGGAGCCATAACTGTTTGGAGCGTTGCCTCTAAAAAATTTCTTTTTGATCCAACACCAGAAAAAGTTGCTTTTCTGCATTCTTATATTCTTCCATTGAGAACTGATCTCTTTTTCCTCTAGTCAATTTTAGCCTCCGTTTACACTCTTTAATTCTTTTGTTAAAACAGCCCGTGATCTCCTGTCCCCAACCTTGCAGAGTTTGAGCACACTTGTTTATTTTGTTTAGAACGTTGTCACTAATATCCTCTGTCCAACAGTTGTTCAATATCAGCTCACACATTGGCTCTATGAGCCATGCATTCTCAAATCTGAACTGAACTATTTTCTTACCCAAATCCTTCACTTCTGGGATCATTAGAAGGGGGCTATGATCTGATGGAGACCCCTCCAAGTTGTACACTGTAGTCATTGGGAATATACTCATCCATGATACATTTGTCAACACTCTGTCGAGTCGAATCTCAGTTCAATGATCTGTGTTTCTGCAGTTCCAAGCTAGGAAATTCATAATGAACGGCGAGGCTGCATTGCAGTCCCCGCCAAAACTTCGTTTTTTGACTGAGTTAAACTCTCATTCGATCCATCCATTATGATATCGTCCCCGTCTTCATTTCTTTCTTCTGGGTTGTCCTCAAGGCCCAAACGACGTCTTTTTAAGTCCACTACTACAATTTCAGCTGAGTACAGCCCACTAAAGTTTCCCTCCAAATTGATTTTAAAAGATTGATTCATTGCAGAGTTTGTTGCGATGTGATTATCTGTTCCTCCTATAATTTCTCTCTGAATTACTGCAAGATCTTTTCCTTTATTTCCTCCCGTATTATTAGCATTGTAATCTCCAATCATATCCATTATAGTTCCTTTTTTCATGCTAGTCTGTTGAATCGTTCCACCAGTTACGGGACTCGTCTTCTCCGAGCTAGTTCTTCCTCCTCCATCGGAATTCATTGCCTGAACTGAAGTTGGAAGTTAGTTCCTTCCCTTTAAGTTTGGTAGTATAGAGTCTTGTTAATTATTCCTCTAATGATTCCATGTTTAAATAAAAATTCTGACAATATGTCATACCAAGCTCTAGGTGCTTGCTTCAATCCATAGAGAGCCTTTAACAGTTGATAAACAAAATTTGGAAATTCTGGATCTTAAAAGCCAGGTGACTGTTGCACATAAACTTCTTCATCTAACTCACCATTAATGAATGCACTCTTTACATCCATTTGATAAACTTTAAAATTTGAGTGTGCAGCAAATGCAAGAAAGATCCTTATTCCTTCAAGTCTTGCAACTAGAGCAAAAGTTTTATCATAATCAATTCCTTCTTGTGAGTAGCCTTTTGCAACCAACCTTGCTTTGTTTCTTGTTACAATTCCACTTTCCTTCATTTTGTTCCTGTACACCCATTTTGTTGCAATTATGCTTCTGTTCTATGGGGAAGGAACCAACTTCTAAAATTTATTTCTCTCAAATTAATTTAGCTCTTATTGCATAAATGATATCCAGTCAGGATCAAGTAGAGCTTCCTCATTTTTCTTAGGCTCAATTTGTGAAAGAAAGCATGCATGTAGACATTCATTTGCAGTTGCAGATCTAGTCCTTACTCCAGCATTTAGATCATCAATAATTCCATCTCTTGTCTGACTCCTTTCCCATTTTCTGGTGTGATTTTGTTGACTTGAATTTTTTGCATTTTCTTCACCATTGGCATGACTTGCAGAACATTCCCCTCTTTCTCCCCTTGAGTTTGTGCCATCAAATTCAGGTGTATGAGATGAGTTTTCATCCTCATGATTCACTTACTCAGTTGACTCTTCATTCATTCTGTTACTTGTGTTGATCTCAGCTTCATCTTCAGAATCACTATCAATGTTTATATTTTCAAACTTAAGGGCTTCGGCTTCATTCTCATCAAAGCATTCCAAGCATGGACACTTGTCATCATCAAAGGTCATATCTAAGATATCCATAATTTTCTTTTGCTCAAGCACATAAAATCTATAGGCAGTTCTCTCCAATGAATGTCCCATAAAATTGCTTCTAAAATTTTAGAGTCAATTTTTCCCACATATTTAGAGTTGTCTTTTAGCACAAATCACTTGCTTCCAAACACATGTAGATGCTTCACAATAGGATTCTTTTTTTATGAAATTAAGGTGACTTGCCAAGATTTTTATTGATGAGATATTTGTTTTGAGTGTAGCATGCAATGTTGACAGCTTCTTCCCCAAAACAAGTTGGCAAATTGGCATCTTACAGCATTTTTCTAGCAGCCTCAACTGGAGTTCTTTTCTTCCTTTCAACTACCCCATTTTGCCGAGGTGTCCTTGTAGCTGAGAACTCTTGAACAACACCCTTCTTTTTGTAGAATTCATTTAAAATTGCATTCCTAAATTCTGTGTCATTGTTACTCCTCAATCTTTTCACACAATTTTGATCTTCGGCCTGCTTCTCAATCTTCTTGATGTGTTCAATAATGATGTGTGGAGTTTCATCCTTTGAATGCATAAACTCCACCCATGTATATCTTGAATAGTAATCCACCATCACAAGTGCATATTTCTTTCTAGAAATAGATAAGACAGTAACAGGTCCAAACAGGTCCTTGTGAATAAGTTGCAATGGTCCACTTATGGAATTCACACTTTTGCTTTTATGACTAGACCTTTTCATTTTGCCTTTTTGACAAGCCTCACAAACTTCATCTTGAGCAAATTCCAGATTTGGCTTGTCTCTCACTAATTCCTTCTTTACCAATGTATTAATTGCTTTGTAATTCAGGTGAGAGAGTTTTATGTGCCATAGTTTGCTTTGCTCAATAGATGCCTGGGTGTAGAAGCAACATATACCATCCTTATTTGCTAAGTACAGATCTGCAACAAAAATCTTCATTTCCTTGCTCCTTTCAAAGCAACTTCACCAGTCTTTTTACTGATAATTGAGCAGTCTTCTTTGTCAAATGAAACCTTAAATCCTTTATCTGTGAATTGACTGACACTCAGGAGATTCACCTCAAGACCAGCTACCAATGCTACATCTTCAATGACATCATTCCCAGAAATTAACTTGTCATATCCTATTGTGAACCATTTCATGTTATCTCTAAAAGTCACCAGTGGGTCATCCATCTCCTCAAATTGTGATAGTAGCGCTTTAACACCTTTCATATGTCTAGAGCATCCACTGTCAATGATCCATATGACTTTCTTTATTTTTCCCTGCACACAATGAGGATTAAGTGTGTTTAGCTACCCAAGCAGTTTTGGTACTTTCTTCCTTTTAACAAAATTTGCATAAATAGAATTTGATAACTCAGAAAGAACAGTGTTCAGTGATTGATTTGCATTTTCCTTTTTAGTTATAGATCCAAGGTTAACTTCTTTGAGATCTACTCTCAGTTTAAGACAGTTTATCATTACTTTCATATTGCAAGGAATGCAATCAAATTTATCACAGAATTAATAGGGATCTTCATCCTTTGCTTCATTCAATTTGCATGCTCCCATTTTTTGCTCACTAACAGCCTTTTAACTAAGGTGAGTTAGGTGATTGGTTGAGCCACACTTTTGACATTGTTTCCTGGGAGCATATGCAACAAATGCAAAGTTATTGCTCTTGTTCACTCCAACTTTCCCATTCCTGTTCTTCTTTTTCTTTCCTACATTCTCATTTTTGATTTCCTTGATTGGTGTCTTAGAAACTTGATTGACCATGGATTCTTCTCAATTGCAGTAGTAGGAGTGGTTTCTTCATTTTTCTTTTCATTATCTTCATCTGCAAGTTCTATCTAGATGATCAACTCAACCTCACAGAAATTAACTTCACATGCCTTGAACAAAGGTGCATCAACTTTTCTCAGCATAACTGGGACATCTTGATCGCAATTGCCTTACCTTTGTCACTTTCATTTTTCTTGTTGATGTTCAAGGCATCATAATAAAAACTAATAGCTATATTAGCACATGACTTGTTCTTCTCATGGTATTGTCCAACCAACTGAGATGCATTTCTGAAAGACTTCAATTTCACCTTATTCTTCTATAATTTTTCCCTCAACATAGCTTCAATTTCACTAGCACACTTGAGCTTATTTTTCAGATATTTATTTTCTTACTTAATTGTTTCAAGCTCAACAAGCTACAGTTCCAATTCTTGCTTTTCAATCTCAAATTTCTCATTTGTCTTTGACAGTCTACTAACTTCCTTAGTAGCCACCACCATGCTTGTGTGGATATGAAACATCATTATACTTATCTTTTCAACCGTTTATTTATATTGGATTGTATTTAAATCAATGGTAGTTAGAGTTGGTACCTATAATTTTGATGAGGATGATTTTCCTTGATCAAGAGACATGAGTGCATAATTTCCAAATTCTTCATTCTCATCATCTTCATCAGTCTCATCCCAACTCTTTCCTTCAGCTATGTAAGCCTTTCCCTGTTGTTTCTTCAAGAGAGCTTCATACTTTGCTTTCAATTCCAAATAGGCTTTATCCTTCTTCACTTTCTTTGGATTCCTACACTCAGTTGTAAAGTGGCTCAACTCATCACAGTTAAAGCACCTTATTTTTTATTTGTCAACAAATCCAGTTTTGTAGACACCTTTTCTAGATGACTTAAACTGAGTTTTTTGTTTCCAGTTGTTTCTATTTGAGGACTATCCCCTGTTCTTGATAAACCTTGGCTTTTTAACCCCGATTTTAGAAACTTTTCTCGCCAGGTAAGCCATTGATTGATCCATCTCATCTATCTCATCAAGGGTGTAGTATTCATCTTCCTCTAGCTCCAAAATAACTTGTTTCTGAGGTCCCTTATTCTTTTTCTCAATAGCATAAATGACTGGAACTGAGCATCTTATTCATCTTCACTTGCTTCACTGTCATTAACAACTAAGACACTGGATCCATCAACCACATGTCCTTGGTTTTCCTTTAATGACTTCCTTTGTAACATCTCAAGCTCAGATTATTTCAAGATCCCATACAAGACTTCGAGTGTCATTCTGTTCAAGTCTCTTTATTTTCTAATAGCTGATATTTTTTGTTCAAGATGATCAGGAAGGGCTAGAAAATAATTTAGGTTAACCTCCTCAGCTTCATAATATTTATCATGAAGTTTCAAATCATTTATCAACTTGTTGAATCGTTCAAAAACTTCAGTAATTCCTTCTTTAGGCTTGTCCATGTAACCCTCATACTGAGACACCAGTATTCTCCTTTGATTAGATCTAACTTCCTCTGTACCCTCACACGGAATCTCAATCTTCTCCCAAATCTGTTTGACTGTGTCACAGTTAACAATATTAATGTAAATAACATTGTCAAGTGACTCTATCAGAATTATTTGCAGGCTACTGTCCAGGGAGACCTTTTCCTTTTGAGGCTTTATGTGTTTTAAAGGGTCCTTGGGGGAAAAATAAGTTGGAATGACCATATCTCCATCAGTAGATTCATCAACCCTTTCCATGGGGATAAAAGGGCTATTCTTGAGAATTTGGATATACATGGGGTTGGCCATCCTTATAAATAACATCATCTTTTTCTTTTAAAGTGTATAGTTAATTTTATCAAAGGCCGGTATCTTGATATTGCTTATCTTTTGTGCACTCATTCTTGCAAGATCTTTATCTATTTACTTTCAGATTTAGCTTTGATACCACTTGTTAGATATTGAATGCAATACCGGGGGGTGAATGTGTTTCTTGGATTTTTAGCATTTTTAAACTTGTTTGGATTTTAGGTAAACAAAGCAGTTTAGATTTTGCGGAGATATTGTGTTTACAGAAATAATCAATAAGCACAGTATTTTCAAACCTCACTTAATTTGTATTAATAAAGTTGGTCTTGCTAAAAATTCTGTATTCTTAAGAAAATAAAAACTCGACTTCTATCTTGAGAGAATACAAGAAAATATAGATCTATTTGTTACATGTGAACTAAGGACCAGTGTATGCTTTATAGACTAGCAACACGGGTTTACAAGACTTGCACTAAAATGTACTAAACTACTTTTAAAACAACCTTTTTCTATTTCCATTTCTAGCTTAGCAAATCTGTGTAGAATCTTGCAGGTCTGTGACCATCCTTTGTCCAGTTAATCTTGGCCCTTGATTTTGTATTCTTATAGATGCTTTATAGACTTTTCAATCTTGTGAATAGATTATTTATTGACTGATAATCTTGAATCTTGAACTTGTATGCATTCTGTATTTGAGAAGTATGTCAAGATCTACAGTTTGTTCTATAAGGAAGTGACATCTCAATAAGTATAATGACTTATCAAGATCTCTGAGTTCTCATAGGTATATTTGACTTGTCGAGGTCTCTAGATCCTTGCATGTGAAATGACTTATGGATATGTCTGAGATCTCTACATGTTGAAATGACTTGTCGATATCTCTGAGATCTCTATATACATTTTTGACTTGTCGATATCTCTGAGATCTCTATATGAGAAATTGGCTTGTCGATATCTTCAATTCTTCACATCTTCATTTGACTTGTCGATATCTCTGAGTTCTCTACATGCAGAAATGACTTGTCGATATCTCCAGTTCTCTACATCTTTTTTTGACTTGTCGCTATCTCTGAGACCTCTTTATAAGCCATTTTGGACTTCTCGCGAAGTCATTCTGGACTTCTCGAATGACTTCTCGATATAACTTGATCTATGACTTGTCGATATCTTGAATTAGAACATTTTTCATAGAACAACTTTATTCAATTCCAAGCTTCTACGCTTTTCTCTGAGGCATGATCACGTTTGATCTTCTTTCAGAGTTTATTCCTTAGCTTGAATCTGTTCACAGAAAAACCCCCCAGTCTAATGTTCTAACCATTTTACAGATTCAAGTAACATAATACATAATACAAATTTAGACTATCATATAACTTAATCTTAGGGTTGTCAATGTGACTTAGTCTTATTATTGTAGAGGCATGTCTTGCACAACATGGAGGTATCTATGGTAACTCAAGGTATGGATCTGAGAGAATAATGGGCAAACAAATAATGTACCAGACCAGAAAATCAACAATGCCAGATGGGTAAATAAAAAGTGTCATACGGGCAAATAAGCAACGTGTCAGACGGGCAAACAAATGGCTAGACGAGCTAAGTATAAAAAGCCATATGGGCTAAATTGAAGTGCCAAACACGTAGAGTAGTTGAAAGCCAAACGAGCTTAGATACAAGCCATACCGGCTGATGAAGAAGTTTCCAGACGGGAAAATGATCTAATCAAATGGGCAAGGTAACGTAATATCATTGAGTGGGATAGTTGTGACGCCCTCAATCTCGGGGTTAGGAATGCGGACCCACAACACCAATAAACTAATATAATAGCAGCAGAAATATATATATATATATATATATATGTATAATAAATCCCGAAACTAAAAGTATCCAAATAGGATAAAGTATGAGACAAGATTACAACTACCAACCAGAATAATATTATCATTACAACCCTTAATATAAATAAAACCAAATTATTCGATTCTGACTTAGAATTGACAGATAACCCAAAAGTATATGTTGCAGCTATTACACTTCCCACTAACTTATCGTCGCATTCTCACACAGCATCTACCTGATCTAACAACTGGAATCCCACGACATAATAGGGACCGCCAGGAACGCTCTTGCGAGCAGTGCGCCTAAGTCTGACCATTTTCTTGCTTAATTACTATGGTTAGATCAACACAAATTAATGAGCAAAGGAGCTCAGCAAGTAACTATCTTAAAAGTTCTAAATATCAGCATAACACAATAACTAAGGAATTTTATAACCATTAACTAGGTGTCAACATTCTATCAAGTTTCTGGAAAAAGGGTTTTAAAAGAAGGTTTCAAAGCTTTTAAGATTCAAATTCGTATAATCAATGTTTCTCAAGATCAATCGATATGGTTCTCAGAGAGTTTCACACTTTGAGAGATAAATCGCTCTAAACTATGAGCATCAATATAAAAGTAAAGTAACAGGGTTCTCGAATAAGATTCTCAAGTCTATAAAGAAGATTCAATTCAAACTATTCAACTTCAAATCAAAAGAAAGACATAACGCTTGTTGCAACAATTATAAAACTTTTACTTTCGTTATTTAATAACAAAGAACCCTTGATTGGAATATCCATCATTAAATATAATATGGGTGATTAGCCCATACTGACCTCCATCTGGTCATTAAGGTACCTATGACATTATTTCAGCCTTATATTGGATTAGCCCCACTAGTCTCTTATGTGACTGGACTAGTCCGGTAGTCCCACTAGCCTCTTACTTCTCTATCCAATCCTTAGGAATTCATTTTGGAAAACCTTTATATTGGAAAACAAGGAAGTTTGGATAAATTCATTTTAACATAACCTATATGTGAAATCGTTTGGACTCATTTAAGTCGAAAGTCATTCTTAGGTTCAATTCAAGAATTCAAGGAAAATGAACAAATTGGAAATAAACAGGGATCGTAAGTTAAGGAAATGATCAAACATTAAACATGTATAACTAGGCTGTTATCAGGATAGTTCCAAAGAATGACATATAAACAAAGCACAAGTTTGGTATCAAAGGAATCTAGGTTAATAAGGTATAAAATATAAGGTTCATTTCATCGCTAGGGTCAATAATCACAAGGATAGCAAAATATAACAACAGGGTATAAATTATTGAAACAAGGGATTATGATCATGGTTTATCACAAGGTTAAATAGCAATATTATGAAAATTATTTACTCTATCAGTACGTAACATCAATAATATCTCTATAATCAATTCATAATAGAAGGTAGAGTTACTTGCCTCAAAAAAGCTTTCCTGTTTTGCAAAACTTGAGCTACTGCCACATAATATCCCTTTTCCTTTTCTAGCCTGAATGTTTCTGTTTTCAAAATCTATAATCATAAAGTAAACCCTAATCAGAACCTCATCAAGACTTGACGTATCTCAGAACGTCTAACTTTCTACCCCAATTGTGGTATTCGCTATCTTATATACATATACCACACATAACACATAATAGGTTAATACATTTATACGCTTTAAATCATCGATTAACTCGATACTTTACACATAGGAAGTAATCACATATTCACATAATCCGACACCTAATCTCATTAAATCATATCGACTATATTCCTTATACATATCTATATACTTTCTTTTCGAAATCGGGAATGACGCATTCGTAACTACGCTTACCTGTAACACCCCCAGATCCGGGTCGTCACGGTCTTTTTTTCCACAATATCACTTAACTTAATTAATAATAAATAACCTCATGCTGTGACCCCACACTAACACACACCATAACCCGTTACAGTCTCAGAGATGAAATTGAAATAAGTACAAGTCCTTGAATCCATAATTTAAAAGTTATTACAATCCAAAATGATTACTTGATAAGTTTATAGTTAATTGCCATTATCTATCACAAGTTATAATTATACATAATTGGTTCCCAAAAGTAGAATGCCTGATCAACCAATAGATCTACCTCTGCAGCTATAGCAGCTACAACATCAACGGGAAGACGCGGAACGCTTCCCACGCGCTTGCGCTGGGTCTGCTTGAGTCTGGCCATCTTTCCTAACTGTTATTGTGTTATGAAGAAATGAAGCAAGAGTGAGCATTACAGCTCGCAAGATAATATATAGTGTAAACAATAATGCAAGTATCTAAATGGATAACTTACTGGAAACCTTTATCAAGTGTAAGGTAATTACTTACTGGATATAAGCTTAAAGGAAGATGAAGTTACCAATTACTTCACTATACTTATACCATCTTATAAAATTACTTGAACTACCACTGTTCAAAGTATTATAGGTTTCAAAAGGTCATCCCATAGATGAGACCACAAGTTGAGACTTGAATAGATTCAATCTTTGAAATATTATTGAATGAAATGAAGTTACGAGATACTTTATATAGTCCCGATATATATATCCACATATATATCTCTTATACATTCCCTGGAAACCTCTGTTATGTAAAGTATGAACAGAGTTTGTAACATGCAATGAATTTTGGAAAGGAAAAGAATTTTGGCATAAACCCGATATCTTGCTGATCAGGCAAAGATACCAATAAGTAACCTTTTCTAGTGTAGATGGATGAATTCCTCGCCGGTCATCACCCTGGCCGCATTAGGACCTCGCGCTAGACCGTTACCTGGCCACTCACGCATGGATGGACTGTCACCCAGCCTCTTACACCTTCATAGACCGCACCCCGGCCTGTCGCTTCTGACGACTCAATTAGATGGACTTACTTCCCGAACATTGGGCAAGTAATCAAATTGTTTTCTCAAAACAGCAACCTCGTTGCGAATATAAAATACACCACATAGCCGGATCCCTAAGATTTTTGAGCGAATATTCAAGTCTCCTTCGAAAGGAAGATCTTAAATCTGGAAACGAGTTTTTGGGTTCCGCTCTAACTTTTAAAATCATTTTGAAGACTCGAAAACATTTTTAAGAATATTTGGAGTAATGCTGATTTAATTAAATAAATCAGTCCCGATATATTAGAAAATATCTTAATATTATTATTTAAATAATATTCCCATAAGGATAATCCTTATAAAATAATTGAAGTAAAAGTTTTAAAACTCATACTTGAAATGAATATTAATAACCAAAGATATACTTATACGAAAGTATGATCTTTATTTGAATAATCGAAAATAAGTTTTATTATCGAAACATTGTTCTTTAATAAAATAAAGAATATTATTTAGTAAATAAGCGGAGTCATAAGTCCTCGAATGAATATTCAAAATAATATTCATTAGATAAAATAAAGTTATCGAATAAACCTTATTTGATTAATAGTTTTGAATACTATATCTATATATATATAAATATATATAAATATATATAATATACTCGGGAACATCGACTCCCGGTTTTAGAAAATATCCACCTTTGGGTCCCATATACTATGGGTATACGCAACTACTGCTTATCTCTAGCATAGATATTATGCAATTATAAGCATTGGAATCAACAGATAGATATCAAGGTTACGAAACAGACATGCATATAAACCATATCAGCATGCTCCAATATATCACAAGATTTGTTAATTAACCATCATGGATTTATCACAACATAATGCATATACATATATACGTCACAACAACAGTATAACGGGTAGAAAACTTGCCTGAGCGACTGGGGGTGGTAAAAGTCCTCGGATGAGTCTAGTAACCTATAAATATTATATAAGTTGGAATTAAACCAAAGTCGCTTAAGAATCTATACTTTAACTAATTAGACCCTAACGTTCGCTTTTGCGCTTAATGAGTCACTTAAGTCGCTCGAGTACCCTCGGCTCCACCATTTTTAATAAATTAACCATTAAGAGTTTTAAGGCGATTCTTTCGCGAGTATCCTACCAACTGTCTAACTCACTTTACATAATTGTTTCATAATCCAATTAGTCATTTAAGGCCTTAACCAATGTTTCAAAGTAAGGCGAGGGGTAATGGTTCGTTCGCGAAACGCCGTTACTTAAAACGGTCATTTCTCCTAAACCGTACATCGGATTCAAGCGAACCACATATCAAAACGAAGCTCGTAACATGAACTATCATGGAAATGGTCAAAACCTAACAGTGAGTTCTCGGTTCCTGATGTTAAGAACAAAATAGTTTAAAGTAAATCGGACATTACGACGGCTATGTTTACGCGATTACCAAATTTTATCCTACTCCAAATCAACCACAATTCAATCATACAACCAAACTCCATCCATACAATACTACAACAGCCCCAACAACTCAATATTTCCAAATTTATACTACTTCCCAAACATGAACTAAAAGCTTACTTAAGTTCTTTAACTAATCAACAAGATTTACAACTCCCAACACACCTCAAAACCAACACATCTCTAAATACACAATAATCAAGCTTCTCATGAACCATACCAAACACAAAAACTCTAAATATACAAAAGTAGGGCTAGGGTATGAGATTATACCTTCCTTGGTGAGTAAAAGTAACTAAGGAGCTTGGAATCACCCTTGAAAGTCCTTACCAAAACTTAATCTAAACAAAAACTCAAGAACAAAATTTCAAGTTCTTGAAAAATACTATTCACCCTCTTCTTCCATGAATTTTAGGAAGAGATTGTGAAGGAATTTGAAGCTTAAACTTATAGGATATCTATATCTATGCACAAGGAACCTTAGATAATTACCTCACTAATTAATGAAGCTTGGAACTTGGATTTGGGTTTTTCTTTTCTTACAAAATGGAAAGGGGCTGAGAGGTTTGTTCTCCAAAATGAAAGTCAACTTTGTGTTTTTGGTGTTATGATTTGTTTGTTGGTTGTTTTTGCTTTTGTTTTAATTAATTACCTTTTAACCATGGTGATTTTTGCGTGGCTTGAAATCAACCACACTTCCTTCCCTTTTTGGTCATGCTTAGGTCATCAATCTTATGTCATCTTCCCATGCTTGTCCTCTTCTTATTGGTTTGATGATATCATCCTCACTAACCTCTTTGCTTAGATCCTAATTACTTGGCTAATGACCGCTGATCTGTTATACGGTTCGCTTAACTTTCGTTTTCGTTTATCGTTTGAGGGATCATACCCGGGATCTTATTACTTGGGTTTCCTTAACCTTTCTCAATACATTATATTCCTTTTATGATCCTCTCTTATAATCCTTGAATTTTAAATCCTTTTTATCCTGTTACCTTATAATCAATCCTTTCGGTATCTGGTGGATTTTCGGAAAAAATCAAAGTGTTCGAATTTGGATTCTGACGATCTTTACATACACTTATATATCATATAGAGTACTAATAAGATCTCAGAATAACAATAAAAGAACCCCTACATAGTGTGGCATGAAAGTTTTCTTATTCAGCATAATCAGCAAAAACACTATTCATAAGGGTTACAAAAAAGTTCAAAATTTTGGGGTTATTACAGTCTCCCCTCCTTAAAAGGATTTCGTCCCGGAATCAAATAGAAAACAAATGGGGGTACTTTTCTAGCATTGCGCTCTCTAGTTCCCAACTTGATTCTTCCACATTATGATTCTGCCATAGCACTCTGACTAGCTTGATCACTTTGTTCCGAAACACCTGCTCCTTCTTATCCATAATCTCTACTGGTGTATCCACGTAAGTCAGATCTGGTTGCATATCCACCTGCTCGTACTCCACTACGTGTCTGGCATCCCGATGATACTTCCGTAGCATTGACACATGGAACACATTATGAACTTGTTGTAGGTTCGGGGGTAAGGCTAGCTCATAAGCCAACTTCCCAATCCGTCTTAATATCTCAAAAGGTCCAATGTATCTTGGGCTTAGTTTCCCTTTCTTTCCGAACCTCATTAACCCCTTCCAAGGGGATACTTTTAGTAGTACTAAGTCCCCTACTTCATACTCCTTGTCATTTCGGGCTAGGTCTGCATATTTCTTCTGTCTGTCTTAGGATGCTACCAGCCGTCCTCTGATGAGATCCACTATGTCTTTGGTCCTTTGGACCACTTCGGGTCCGAGCACCTTCCGCTCTCTTACTTCATCCCAGTATAAGAGAGAACGATACCTTCTTCCGTACAGGGCCTCATAAGGCAGCATTCCGATGCTAGCATGAAAGCTATTGTTATAAGAAAACTCGATCAACGGCAAGTGATCATCCCAACTTCCTTTAAAGTCTATTGCACAGACTCTCAACATATCCTCTAGTGTCTGGATGGTGCTTTCACTCTGCCCATCCGTCTGGGGATGGTAAGCGGTACTCATATTTAACTTGGTCCCCGCACATTCTTAAAAGCTCCTCCAAAATCATGAGTTGAACCTGGGGTCTCGGTCTGAGACAATGGACGCTGGGACTCCATGTCGCGTCACTATTTCCTTAAGGTAAATGTCCACCAGTCTATCGACTGTGTATCTCTCATTGATAGGAATGAAATGAGCTGACTTTGTCAGTCGGTCTATAATCACCCATATGGCATCATGGTTGGCTTTCGTCCTTGGTAAACCGACAACAAAATCCATGGCTATCTGTTCTCATTTCCATTCGGGAATCTCCAGGGTCGTAAAAGTCCACTGGGTCTCTGGTGCTCTGCCTTTACTCTTTGGCAAGTCAAACATTTGCTTACCCATTCTGCTACGTCCCTCTTCATGTTGGGCCACCAGTAATACTCCTTCAAATCCCTATACATCTTGGTGCTTACCGGGTGAATGGAATACCTTGAACTATGGCTTTCATTCAAAATCTCGTCTTTAAGCTCTTGAACGTTCAGAACCCAAATCTGGTAGGAGTACCTCATTATCCCTTTATCATCTCTCTCAGTATGGATCTCTTCTCCCGTCATTGACTCTCTGCCTTCATTCATTACTTTCTCTTGGCACAATCTAATCTTTTCCAATAACTCTAGCTGCATCGATATCTCAAACAACTTTTCAGTCCCGGCTCCGGTTACCTTTACTTCTATTTCCATTCCCTCGAAATCCCTTATCAATTCCTCCAAAGTCATTATCATTTTGAGTCTTTCCTTCCTGCTAAGGGCGTCAGCCACCACATTGGCTTTCCCTGGATGATAGAGAATCTCACAATCATAGTCCTTGATTAGTTCTAACCATCTCCTCTGGCGTATGTTGAGCTCTTTCTGCGTAAATATGTACTTGAGGCTCTTATGGTCTGTGAAAATCTCGCACTTCTCTCCGTACAAGTAGTGCCTCCAAATTTTTAAGGCAAAAACTATTGCCGCGAGCTCAAGGTCATGAGTAGGATATCTAATCTCGTATTCTTTCAGTTGTCTCGACGCATACACAATCACCTTACCGTGCTGCATAAGCACACACCCTAATCCTTTGTGTGACGCGTCACTATATATCACAAAATCTCCTTTTCCGTCTGGCAATGCCAACACCGGAGCCGTTACCAACCTTTTCTTTAATTCCTGAAAACTGTTCTCGCATTTTTCCGTCCATTCAAACTTTTCTGTCTTACGAGTAAGTCGTGTCAAAGGGGCTGCGATCTTCGCAAAGTCCTGTACAAATCTACGATAGTAGCCGGCCAATCCTATAAAACTCCTTACCTCTGTGGGTGTGGTTGGCCTTTCCCAATTTGAGACCGCCTCTATCTTGGAGGGGTCGACCAATACTCCTTCTTTATTGATCACATGTCCTTAAAACTGTACTTCATTCCGCCAGAATTCACACTTCGAGAATTTGGCATATAACTATTCCTCTCTGAGTATTCCTAGAGCTATCCTCAAATGCTCTACATGTTCTGCCTCAGTCCTTGAGTAGATTAAAATATCATCAATAAAAACTATCACACACTTGTCCAAGTACTTCTTAAATACTCTGTTCATTAAATCCATGAAAGCCGCTGGGGCGTTGGTAAATCCAAAGGACATTACCAAGAACTCATAGTGCCCATACCTGGTACGGAACGCGGTCTTGGGAATATCTTCGGGTTTAATCTTTAGTTGGTGATATCCAGTTCTCAGGTCAATCTAGGAAAAATAAACAGCATCCTTTAGCTGGTCGAACAGATCGTCTATTCTAGGTAATGGGTACCTATTCTTTATGGTTAGCTTGTTCAACTCTCGGTAGTCGATGCACAGCCTCATGCTCCCATCTTTCTTCTTAACAAATAACACTGGTGCTCCCCACGGAGACACACTGGGTCTTATCATACCCTTATCCAAAAGTTCCTGCAATTGGGTAGCTAATTCCTTCATTTCTAATGGGGCTAACCGGTAAGGTGCTTTTGAAACTGGCACCGTCCCTGGGGCCAACTTAATAGCAAATTCAATCACTCTATTAGGTGGTAATCCCGGAAGGTCTTGTGGGAATACATCTTCAAATTCGTTGACTACCGGAATATCTTGTAAGTTGGACACCTGCTTCTGCGTGTCCACCACATAGGCTAGGTAAGCCTCATTTCTTTTTCGTAGCATCCTTTTGGCCTGGGCCATAGTCAAAAATTTCTGCGTCCGCCTCTTTCCTCTAAATATGACTTCTTTCTTTCCTGGGATATTCAACTTAACTTTCTTCCCCTTACAGTCTATCTGAGCATCATTGCTAGATAGCCAGTCCATTCCCAAAATTACATCAAACTCCCCTAATTTAAAAGGAATCAGATCAACACTAAAAGATTGTTCCCCTATGCCTAACTCACAGGCGGGGTGAATCTGGTTAGCAGGAATAACTTCATGATTGGCTATTTCTACTTGTAGGGGTTCTATCAAGGGTTAAGCCTTAAGTCTTAATTTACGCGCAAAGTCTCTTGATATAAAAGATTTAGTTGCTCCCGAATCAAATAAAACATTTGCACTAGCTGAATTTAGAGAAAGGGTACCTGCTATGACATCTGAGTCTTTCATAGCATCCTGGACTGTCATGTTGAAAGTCCTCGTAGTAGGTGGCTTATTAGAAGCGCCCTGCTTGCTCCGGAAGCTGCTGGTTTATTCCCTGGGCATTCCCTCCTCATGTGGCCTGGTCTTCCACACTGATAACAGATGGTGGTCGGGCTGACACTAGGGGATTGCGAAGTACACTTGTTAGAATAGTGACCCTCTCGACCACACTTAAAGTAGGTTACTGGCTTCCCTTTACACTCCCCAAAATGCATCCTACCACAAGTGTTACAGGCTGATTATGAGGGTCGAGACTGGTTGGAATAGGACCTTCCTGACTTTTGGCCGCTCTGGCTCACATTCACACCCATTGGCTGCTTAAACCCAGTACTCTTTCCTGGTAGGGACACTGCTCCTCGATTAAATCTAGTTGGGAAGCTCCCTCCTGCGGAACCTCCACCCATGCTCATACTTTCCCTCTTTATTCCTTTCTTCTCTCTTTCCTTCTGCATCTGTTCACTTCCGGCTTCTGCAATTGTTGCCTTTTGCACCAGGGTGGCATAATCAGTAAGCTCAAGGATTGCCACCCTATTTTGAATCCACGGTTTCAGTCCCTGCTGAAACCTTCTAGCTTTCTTTTCCTCGGTGCTCACAAACTCCGGCACAAACCTTCATAACTCAGTAAATTTTGTTTCGTACTCTGCTACGGATAAGTTATTCTGCTTTAGCTCCAAGAACTTGAGCTCCATCTGGTTCTCCATAAACCTCGGGAAATACTTTCCCAAAAACAACTGACTGAACCTCTCCCAGGTTATGATAGCATCTGTCTCCATGTTTTCTTGGCCTCTCACCAGTAGTTGGCCTCTCCTTTCAGAAGGTAGGTTGCAAATACAGTCTTCTGTGCCTCATCGGTACTCAGAATCTCAAAGGATTTCTCCATTTCCTTTAGCCATGCTCTTGCCTCAACTGGGTTGGCTGATCCGTGGAACTCAGGGGGCTTAAGGGACTTGAAAGCCTTGAAAGAGTTTGCCACATCATTGTTATTTCCTTGAGGGGGTGGGTTGGGTTGACGTTCCAAGTTCTGCCTTAGTAGTTGCATGAACTGTCCCATGGGGTCCATGCCTGGGTTTGGTACTGGTTGCTCAACCTCAGTTTCTCCTTCTTCAGCCTCTATCTCAAATCCTTCAACATCATATGTTTCCTCCTCCTCTTCATACAGGGAGTCATCCTGTTCAACATAATCCTCGTCTTCCTCTTCACTGTGTTCTTGGTTCCCACCGTCCTGGTTATGGCTTCCCTGGTCCTCGGATCTAGGGTTCGCCCTAGTTCCAATCTTTCTTGGCGGCATGATACTGATAAATTTTTTTGGGAAATTCAACGTTAGGTCACAATCATACACAAAATTGTGCCTTGCACAGTTCTATAATGGGGAGAATGTATCTCGCAATTCTATTATTTTATGACAGTTCTAATAAGAAGTGCAGTGATAATAATGATAAAAATAGTGATCTCGTCACTAAGGAACTGAACTGAAAGGAAACAAATATATACATAATGCGAGAAATACATAGTTTGATCTGGTCAAAAGTACAACAGTGCTACAGCCATCTGCCCAAAAGTGATACACAAGAGTCTATCTGTCTAGTCAAAGAAAGGGATGCTATATACAAGTCAACTATCCCGAAAAATTGGCTCTTACTATGGCCTCGACTCACTAGACGACTAGACTATCCCATCACCAGTCCTGAATCACACACCGGAGCGGGTCAGCTCCCATACTCTTTCCATCGCACGACGGAAGATGTAGTCGGCCTGCCGCCTGGAGATCCTACCATGCCTATCCCCCTGGAGCGATCGGAGTCTCGCTCGGGCCGTGAGCTCAATCCCCGTCAGCTCCCTCCTCAAGGATCGAGGTATAGTAGCCCTAGTCTCACAAGCTCGGGCACGCCTACCCGCCCTCTCCACATCCAACTCCCTCCCGACCTCATCCAGCCGAGCCTCAGCAACAACCACTCGGGTCCTCAGTACATCCTGAACATAGCCGTGAGCTAACAAAGACTGCCCTTGGGCAGGGTCGAGAGGTGGTGAATCCGGAGCCGCTGGGGGTGCCTCCTCGGTCTGCCTAGGCTCGGGAGTATGGGTCTCTGAGCTGTCATCATAGGGGCTCCAAGATAGTGGTGGAGGGGTAGGAGCTCTGACCACCGGGAGTGAGGGTAAAGGGGTACCAGTGTACTCTACCATAGCTCCGACATGCTCCTCAGCTACTAGGACCTCCTCCGGGTCCTCCTCATCTGAAATCACCACAACCTCCATCTCTGACTCCTCTGAGGGGTCCTCCTCATCCTCCTCCATCTCAGGCTCCTCCTGATCCTCGGCATCTAGCAGTGCCTCATCATGCTCACGCTCGAACATCTCTGGGTCCTCTATCTCATGTGCCTACCCATTAAACGAGCTAAGTTACTATCATGATACTTATAAGGGTTCCCTTAAGGGTTTTAACTGTCAGTGCTACTTGAAGTAGTCTGACTACGAACTTGGCAAGAGTTCTTATTATCTTTGTGAGTTTATTATTATATCGTCGCATCATCTCTGAGGTTTATAACGCTTAGCTCTGATACCATTTCTGTAACACCCCCAGATCCGGGGTCGGGGATCCGGGTCGTCACGGTCTTTCTTTCCACAATATCACTTAACTTAATTAATAATAAATAACCTCATGCTGTGACCCCACACTAACACACACCACAACCCGTTAGAGTCTCAGAGATGAAATTAAAATAAGAACAAGTCCTTGAATCCACAAATTAAAAGTTATTACAACCCAAAATGATTACTTGATAAGTTTACAGTTAATTGCCATTATCTGTCACAAGTTATAATTATACATAATTGGTTCCCAAAAGTAGAATGCCTGATCTACCAAGAGATCTAGCTCTGCAGCTATAGCAGCTACAACATCAACGGGAAGACGCGGGATGCTTCCCACGCGCTTGCGTTGGGTCTGCTTGAGTCTGACCATCTTTCCTAACTGTTGTTGTATGATGAAGAAGTGAAGCAAGAGTGAGCATTACAGCTCGCAAGATAATATATAGTGTAAAAAATAATGCAAATATCTAAATGGATAACTTACTGGAAACCTTTATCAAGTGTACGGTAATTACTTACTGGATATAAGCTTAAAGGAAGATGAAGTTACCAATTACTTCACTATACTTATACCATTTTATAAAACTACTTGAACTACCACTGTTCAAAGTATTATAGGTTTCAAAAGGTCATCCCATAGATGAGACCACAAGTTAAGACTTGAATAGATTCAATCTTTGAAATATTATTGAATGAAATGAAGTTACGAGATACTTTATTTAGTCCCGATATATATATCCACATATATATCTCTTATACATTTCCTAGAAACCTCTGTTATATAAAGTATGAACAGAGTTTGTAAAATCCAATGAATTTTGGAAAGGAAAAGAATTTTGGCATAAACCCGATATCTTGCTGATCAGGCAAAGATACCAATAAGTAACCTTTTCTACTGTAGATGGATGAATTCCTCTCCGGTCATCACCCTGGCCGCATTAGGACCTCGCGCTAGACCGTTACCCGGCCACTCACGCATGGATGGACTGTCACCCAGGCTCTTACACCTTCATAGACCGTACCCCGGCCTGTCGCTTATGACGACTAAATTAGATGGACTTACTTCCCGAACATTGGGCAAGTAATCAAATTGTTTTCTCAAAACAGCAACCTCGTTACGAATATAAAATACACCACAGAGCCGGATCCCTAAGATTTTTGAGTGAATATTCAAGTCTCCTTCGAAAGGAAGATCTTAAATCTGGAAACAAGTTTTTGGGTTCCGCTCTAACTTTTAAAATCATTTTGAAGACTCGAAAACATTTTTAAGAATATTTGGAGTAATGCTGATTTAATTAAATAAATCATTCCCGATATATTAGAAAATATCTTAATATTATTATTTAAATAATATTCCCATAAGGATAATCCTTATAAAAATAATTGAAGTAAAAGTTTTAAAACTCATACTTGAAATGAATATTAATAACCAAAGATATACTTATACGAAAGTATGATCTTTATTTGAATAATCGAAAATAAGTTTTATTATCGAAACATTGTTCTTTAATAAAATAAAGAATATTATTTAGTAAATAAGCGGAGTCATAAGTCCTCGAATGAATATTCAAAATAATATTCATTAGATAAAATAAAGTTATCGAATAAACCTTATTTGATTAATAGTTTTGAATACTATATCTATATATATATAAATATATATAATATACTCGGGAACATCGACTCCCGGTTTTAGAAAATATCCACCTTTGGGTCCCCTATACTATGGGTATACGCAACTACTGCTTATCTCTAGCATATATATTATGCAATTATAAGCATTGGAATCAACAGATAGATATCAAGATTATGAAACAGACATGCATATAAACCATATCAGCATGCTCCAATATATCACAAGATTTGTTAATTAACCATCATGCATTTATCACAACATAATGCATATACATATATACATCACAACAACAGTATAACGGGTAGAAAACTTGCCTGAGCGACTGGGGGTGGTAAAAGTCCTGGGATGAGTCTGGTAACCTATAAACATCATATAAGTTGGAATTAAACCAAAGTCACTTAAGAATCTATACTTTAACCAATTAGACCCTAACGTTCGCTTTTGCGCTTAATGAGTCACTTAAGTCGCTCGAGTACCCTCGGCTCCACCATTTTTAATAAATTAACCATTAAGAGTTTTAAGGCGATTCTTTCGCGAGTATCCTACCAACTATCTAACTCACTTTACATAATTGTTTCATAATCCAATTAGTCATTTAAGGCCTTAACCAATATTTCAAAGTAAGGCGAGGGGTAATAATTCGTTCGCGAAATGCCGTTACTTAAAATGGTCATTTCTCCTAAACTGTACATCGGATTCATGCGAACCACATATCAAAACGAAGCTCATAACATGAACTATCATGGAAATGGTCAAAACCTAACAGTGAGTTCTCGGGTCCTGATGTTAAGAACAAAATAGTCTAAAGTAAATCGGACATTAGGACAGCTATGTTTACGCGATTACCAAATTTTATCCACTCCAAATCAACCACAAATCAACCACAATTCAATCATACAACCAAACTCCATCCATACAATACTACAACAGCCCCAATAACTCAATATTTCCAAATTTATACTACTTCCCAAACATGAACTAAAAGCTTACTTAAGTTCTTTAACTAATCAACTAGATTTACAACTCCCAACACATCACAAAACCAACACATCTCTAAATACACAATAATCAAGCTTCTTATGAACCATACCAAACACAAAAACTCTAAATATACAAAAGTAGGGCTAGGGTATGAGATTATACCTTCCTTGGTGAGTAAAAGTAACTAAGGAGCTTAGAATCACCCTTGAAAGTCCTTACCAAAGCTTAATCTAAACAAAAACTCAAGAATAAAATTTCAAGTTCTTGAAAAACACTATTCACCCTCTTCTTCCATGAATTTTAGGAAGAGACTTTGAAGGAATTTGAAGCTTAAACTTATAGGATATCTATATCTATGCACAAGGAACCTTAGATAATTACCTCACTAATTAATGAAGCTTGGAACTTGGATTTGGGTTTTTCTTTTCTTGCAAAATGGAAAGGGGCCGAGAGCTTTGTTCTCCAAAATGAAAGTCAACTTTGTGTTTTTGGTGTTATGATTTGTTTGTTGGTTGTTTTTGCTTTTGTTTTAATTAATTACCTTTTAACCATGGTGATTTTTGTGTGGCTTGAAATCAACCACACTTCCTTCCCTTTTTGGTCATGCTTAGGTCATCAATCTTATGTCATATTCTCATGCTTGTCCTCTTCTTATTGGTTTGATGATATCATCCTCACTAACCTCTTTGCTTAGCTCCTAATTACTTGGCTAATGACCGCTGATCTGTTATACGGTTCGCTTAACTTTCGTTTTCGTTTATCGTTTGAGGGATCATACCCGGGATTTTATTACTTGGGTTTCCTTAACCTTTCTCAATACATTATATTCTTTTTATGATCCTCTCTTATAATCCTTGAATTTTAAATCATTTTTATCCTGTTACCTTATAGTCAATCCTTTCGGTATCTGGTGGATTTTCGGGAAAAATCAAAGTGTTCGAATTTGGATTCTGATGATCTTTACATACACTTATATATCATATAGAGTACTAATAAGATCTCAGAATAACAATAAAAGAACCCCTACATAGTGTGGCATGAAAGTTTTCTTATTCAGCATAATCAGCAAAAACACTTTTCATAAGGGTTACAAAAAAGTTCAAAATTTTGGGGTTATTACAGTCTCCCCTCCTTAAAAGGATTCCATCCCGGAATCAAATAAAAAACAAATGGGGGTACTTTTCTAGCATTGCGCTCTCTAGTTCCCAAGTTGATTCTTCCACATTATGATTCTTCCATAGCACTCTGACTAGCTTGATCACTTTGTTCCGAAGCACCTGCTCCTTCTTATCCATAATCTCTACTGGTCTCTCCACGTAAGTAAGATCTGGTTGCATATCTACCTGCTCGTACTCCACTATGTGTCTGGCATCCCGATAATACTTCTGTAGCATTGACACATGGAACACATTATGAACTTGTTGTAGGTTCTCGGGTAAGGCTAGCTCGTAAGCCAACTTCCCAATCCGTCTTAATATCTCAAAAGGTCCAATGTATCTTGGGCTTAGTTTCCCTTTCTTTCCGAACCTCATTAACCCCTTCCAAGGGGATACTTTTAGTAGTACTAAGTCCCCTACTTCATACTCCTTGTCCTTTCGGGCTAGGTCTGCATATTTCTTATGTCTGTCTTGGGCTGCTACCAGCCGTCCTCTGATGAGATCCACTATGTCTTTGGTCCTTTGGACCACTTCGGGTCCGAGCATCTTTCGCTCTCCTACTTCATCCCAGTATAAGGGAGATCGATACCTTTTTCCGTACAGGTCCTCATAAGGCGGCATTCCGATGATAGCATGAAAGCTATTGTTATAAGAAAACTCGATCAACGACAAGTGATCATCCCAACTTCCTTTAAAGTCTATTGCACAGACTCTCAACATATCCTCTAGTGTTTGGATGGTCCTTTCACTCTACCCATCCATCTGGGGATGGTAAGCGGTACTCATATTTAACTTGGTCCCCGCACATTCTTGAAAGCTCCTCCAAAATCATGAGTTGAACCTGGGGTCTCGGTCTGAGACAATGGACGCTGGGACTCCATGTCGCGTCACTATTTCCTTAAGGTAAATGTCCACCAGTCTATCGACTGTGTATCTCTCATTGATAGGAATGAAATGAGCTGACTTTGTCAGTCGGTCTATAATCACCCATATGGCATCATGGTTGGCTTTCGTCCTTGGTAAACCGACAAAAAAATCCATGACTATCTGTTCCCATTTCCATTCGGGAATCTCCAGGGGTCGTAAAAGTCCACTGGGTCTCTGGTGCTCTGCCTTTACTCTATGGCAAGTCAAACATTTGCTTACCCATTCTGCTACGTCCCTCTTCATGTTGGGCCACCAGTAATACTCCTTCAAATCCCTATACATCTTGGTGCTTCCCGGGTGAATTGAATACCTCGAACTATGGCTTTCATCCAAAATCTCGTCTTTAAGCTCTTGAACGTTCAGAACCCAAATCCGGTAGGAGTACCTAATTATCCCTTTATCATCTCTCTCAGTATGGATCTCTTCTCCCGTCATTGACTCTCTGCCTTCATTCATTACTTTCTCTTGGCACAATCTAATCTTTTCTAATAACTCTAGCTTCATCGAGATCTCAAACAGCTTTTCAGTCCCGGCTCCGGTTACCTTTACTTCTATTTCCATTCCCTCGAAATCCATTATCAATTCCTCCAAAGTCATTATCATTTTGAGTCTTTCCTTCCTGCTAAGGGCGTCAGCCACCACATTGGCTTTCCCTGGATGATAGAGAATCTCACAATCATAGTCCTTGATTAGTTCTAACCATCTCCTCTGGCGCATGTTGAGCTCTTTCTGCGTAAATATGTACTTGAGGCTCTTATGGTCTGTGAAAATCTCGCACTTCTCTCCGTACAAGTAGTGCCTCCAAATTTTTAAGGCAAAAACTATTGCCGCGAGCTCAAGGTCATGAGTAGGATATCTAATCTCGTATTCTTTCAGTTGTCTCGACGCATACGCAATCACCTTACCGTGCTGCATAAGTACACATCCTAATCCTTTGTGTGACGCGTCACTATATATCAGAAAATCTCCTTTTTCGTCTGGCAATGCCAACACTGGGGCCGTTACCAACCTTTTCTTTAATTCCTGAAAACTGTTCTCGCATTTTTCCGTCCATTCAAACTTCTCTGTCTTACGAGTAAGTCGTGTCAAAGGGGCTGCGATCTTCGCAAAGTCCTGTACAAATCTACGATAGTAGCCGGCCAATCCTATGAAACTCCTTACCTCTGTAGGTGTGGTTGGCCTTTCCAAATTTGAGACCGCCTCTATCTTGGAGGGGTCGACCAATACTCCTTCTTTATTGATCACATGTCCTAAAAATTGTACTTCATTCCGCCAGAATTCACACTTCGAGAATTTGGCATATAATTGTTCCTCTCTGAGTATTCCTAGAGTTATCCTCAAATGCTCTGCATGTTCTGCCTCAGTCCTTGAGTAGATTAAATATCATCGATAAAAACTATCACACACTTGTCCAAGTACTTCTTAAATACTCTGTTCATTAAATCCATGAAAGCCGCTGGGGCGATGGTTAATCCAAAGGACATTACCAAGAACTCATAGTGCCCATACCTGGTAAGGAACGCGGTCTTGGGAATATCTTCGGGTTTAATCTTTAGTTGGTGATATCCAGTTCTCAGGTCAATCTTGGAAAAATAAACAGCATCCTTTAGCTGGTCGAACAGATCGTCTATTCTAGGTAACGGGTACCTGTTCTTTATGGTTAGCTTGTTCAACTCTCGGTAATCGATGCACAGCCTCATGCTCCCATCTTTCTTCTTAACAAATAACACTGGTGCTCCCCACGGAGACACACTGATCTTATCATACCCTTATCCAAAAGTTCCTGCAATTGGGTAGCTAATTCCTTCATTTCTAATGGGGCTAACCGGTAAGGTGCTTTTGAAACTCGCGCAGTCCCTGGGGCCAACTTAATAGCAAATTCAATCACTCTATTAGGTGGTAATCCCGGAAGGTCTTGTGGGAATACATCTTCAAATTCGTTGACTACCGGAATATCTTGTAAGTTGGGCACCTCCTTCTGCGTGTCCACCACATAGGCTAGGTAAGCCTCATTTCCTTTTCGTAGCATCCTTTTGGCCTGGGCCATAGTCAAAAATTTCTGCGTCTGCCTCTTTCCTCTAAATATGACTTCTTTCTTTCCTGGGATATTCAACTTAACTTTCTTCCCCTTACAGTCTATCTGAGCATCATTGCTAGATAGCCAGTCCATTTCCAAAATTACATCAAACTCCCCTAATTTAAAAGGAATCAGATCAACACTAAAAGATTGTTCCCCTTTGCATAACTCACAGGTGGGGTGAATCTGGTTAACAGGAATAACTTCATGATTGGCTATTTCTACTTGTAAGGGTTCTATCAAGGGTTCATCCTTACGTCTTAATTTACGCGCAAAGTCTCTTGATATAAAAGATTTAGTTGCTCCCGAATCAAATAAAACATTTGTACTAGCTGAATTTAGAGAAAGGGTACCTTCTATGACATTTGAGTCTTTCATAGCATCCTGGACTGTCATGTTGAAAGTCCTCACAGTAGGTGGCTTATTTGAAGCGCCCTGCTTGCTCCTGAAGCTGCTGGTTTATTCCCTGGGCATTCCCTCCTCATGTGGCCTGGTCTTCCACACTGATAACAGATGGTGGTCGGGCTGACACTAGGGGGTTGCGAAGTACACTTGTTAGAATAGTGACCCTCTCGACCACACTTAAAGCAGGTTACTGGCTTCCCTTTACACTCCCTAGAATGCATCCTACCACAAGTGTTACAGGCTGGTAATGAGGGTCGAGACTGGTTGGAATAGGACCTTCCTGACTTTTGGCCGCTCTGGCTCAAATTCACACCCAATGGCTGCTTAAACCCAGTACTATTCCCCGGTAGGGACACTGCTCCTCGATTAAATCTAGTTGGGAAGCTCCCTCCTGTGGAACCTCCGCCCATGCTCATGCTTTTCCTCTTTATTCCTTTCTTCTCTCTTTCCTTCTGCATCTGTTCACTTTCGGCTTCTGCAATTGTTGCCTTTTGCACCAGGGTGGCATAATCAGTAAGCTCAAGGATTGCCACCCTATTTTGAATCCACGGTTTCAGTCCCTGCTGAAACCTTCTAGCTTTCTTTTCCTCAGTGCTCACAAACTCTGGCACAAACCTTGATAACTTAGTAAATTTTGCTATACTCTGCTACGGATAAGTTATTCTGCTTTAGCTCCAAGAACTTGAGCTCCATCTGGTTCTCCATAAACCTCGGGAAATAATTTCCCAAAAACAACTGACTGAACCTCTCCCAGGTTATGATAGCATCTGTCTCCATGTTTTCTTGGCCTCCCACCAGTAGTTGGCCTCTCCTTTCAGAAGGTAGGTAGAAAATACAGTCTTCTGTGCCTCATCGGTACTCAGAATCTCAAAGGATTTCTCCATTTCCTTTAGCCATGCTCTTGCCTCAACTGGGTCGGCTGATCCGTGGAACTCAAAGGATTTCTCCAATTCAGATGCTCTCAAAGATTGGAGATTTTCCAAAGTAACTTGAAGACATATATCCACCCCACCATCATTTATGTTTATTACAATTCTCTTCTGTAAAAAGTTGTCAATCTTCACCACCACTGCTCTTACAAAATTTATATTCTTTCCTAATGCTTTCTTGCAACTCATGTAGTTTTGTTGAAGAGACACTCTTAGTGCTTCTAGAAGATCATTGAATTCCTGATCTTGATTAGGTCCTTCTGCAGCTCTCAGTAGTCTTTCTTTGCCAACATCAACTTGAGTATGTGAGCTTTGTCCCTCCTGAACAGACTTTTGAGATTGTGTAGCATCCCTGGATTGTGCAATCCTAGCCTCAATCTCCCCCTTAGTCTTGGAAACAGGCATGAGAAGAGGAGATGAAATTTCTGGTCTAATCTGTTCAGGTAAGGCAGGTAGTGCATTTTTGAGCTTCCCCATGATGGCACCCAAGGCAACTGAGTTTTATATTTGAAGATGCATGTGAGAGTCCACCAGGGTCTGGATGTCAGTCTCTTGACTCTTGACCAGAGAAGTTAAGGCCTGGACTTGTGCAGTGAGAGAAGAGTTGGAATCTTGCAATGCTGTGACTTGACCTTATAGAGACTGAATTTGTAAATTTGTTGATGTAGATGCAGGTTGATGGGAGCTTCATGTAGAGACATCAGTAGATGACCTAAATGTAGCTTGCACAAATTTCTAAATCTCATCTATGACCAAAGGAGAAGGAGTGTATCTTGCAGTGTACATCTGATCCAACTTCAACCTTGTGTCATTAGATTTGGTGATATGAGTTTGAACTTGATTGTGCAAGGCAACAAAGGAATCCTTGAGTTGTGTCATGCTTTTATCCACACCACTGAGATCATATCTGGACATTTGGTCTGAGAAGTGTTTGAATTGATTTTTGATCTCAGTTTGAGAGGGAATGAGTTCATCCATCTTTTTCCTCACCATTTTCTTGATCTTGTCTTCATGACCAGTCAATTTGACTTCAAGAGCTTTACCAAAAAGGTGAAAATCCTTGAGTTGAGCTTTATGCACTTCTGTGACTGCATCATATACTTCTTGTGGAGTCAAGGCCTTTGTATTACTTCCAAGGATAGTAACATACTCTTCCCTGAATCTGGCCAAGACTTGATCCATCTCCAACACAAAGTCTTGAGATAACCATGCATCCACATTACCATCCTGTTCTTCATCATTTATAATTTTCTCCTTCTGTTTCTCCACATTTTCATTGTAGGTCAGCATGATGGCCTGATAGTCCTGATTGCTCATATCAGAAGTGAGTAGATGTTGAGAGATGTTTTCGAGTCCAGAAATCTGCTCCACTAATAGATCATTTACAGATGTGGGTTGAGAGACAGATTCTTGCAGCCAGTTGGTGAGAATATGAGGTTGTTGAGGTTGTGAGGTAGATGGCTCAGAAACACCTGTGACTGAAGTCACAGTTTGACTCACAGATTGCTCTGTGGTTTAGACAGTGTGTTGTCCTCCACTTGTAGTGGGAACCTCCAAATTAATTGGAGGGGATTTGACTGGGTTACTGTCATGTACACCAGCTTCAAACCCTTGTATATCTTGCAACACACTGGCACTTGAATATACTATACTTGCCTCCCCTATGACAAGATCATTGGAAATTGTACTTCTAGCTTCAACTGCCAAGGAAATTTCTGCTAGAGTTGTGAGGGGAGTTGTCCCTACATGAGGAACCTCCAATTGAATTGGAGAGGATTTAGATAGCTCCCCCTTAGGAGTACTACCCTCAAACCTTTTATCCTGTGAAGACTATTTTGCACATGAAGGTGCATTAGAAGTATCCATAGGGTCTTCAGTAAAAGCTGATGATTCCCCCATGTTTTAATGGTGTCATCAAGGTCTACCCCAACATGTAGCCTCTCACCATCTAAATTGAGTGTCTGGGTGGTGAACAAAGCTTCTTGAGCTAAGTCACTTGATTTTTATTGCACTTGAGAGTTGGATTCAAGTGCAGATGGAAGAGAAAAAATTTGAGAGATAAGAGATTGTTGTTCAAGTGTGAGTGTTGGCAGCTCCCCCTGAATGGATGAGGGAGCTTCAAATGATGTGTCTTCATAGTGTGTGCCTTCCTTGTTTCTTCTACCATACACCTGAATTGCTTCAGGTGAAGGCTGTGCAGACTCACTATTGGTTGCTTTTACAACTGCATCCTGTTGGGAGGATGCAGAGGTGGCTTGAGTGGTCAGCTCAGTTATCTTACTCCTTTAGGATCTCTTGACCAAAGGTGACTTCTTTTCAGCTATGTCCTCACCACTCTCAGTTACAACAGTTAAGGTTGCTCCCAGTCTCTTCTTTTTACTCACCTCATCCTTTTGAGAAGATTAGGTGGTTGGTTGCCTAGCTTCTACATGATTTGAAGGAACATGCTCAACTTGGGTAGGTTCATGTGGGTGTGCCTATGTTTGTAATTCCACAGACTCAGGAATCATTGTTCTACTGGGTTGACTAGCACTTGTTCTTATATCTGGCATAGGATAAGGATAGGTCCTAAATCTTTCACTCATGAAAGGTATTAATCTAAGACCTACCTATACTTTATTTTTAGTAAGAAGTGATCCAAATAGAATTTTGGATACTTGCTTACAATTGTCAATTAGTATCATGTTTACACCCTCTAGCATATGTATATCATTTACTTTATAATTTAAAGCTGACGTAATAAATCTAGGCAAAAAGATCTCCTTACCTCTTGACTCCAATGGCATGGTCAACCAGGTGCTTAGCTCCTCCAATATGTAGTGTCCTACATTTAGTTGTTTATTGTGATCCATGGAGTAGACCGGCTTCTGAACAACACTGGATATGTTGTCAAATCCAGATTTTCTGCAAGTAAATGCCCTGATTACTGAGTCAAACAAGAAGGACCATTCTCTCCTCAAGTTCTTCTTATTCATGCTTTCCAGATTAATCCTCTCAGAATAATTGATGAAGTCCATGAACTCATGCAGCTTATCCTGAGTTGGAGCCTCCACTAGCTTGTCAGTAAGAATGCCCTAAGCTTTGTTTACATCATCATCAAGAATCTCCACATGTTGTCCCTTGATTGTGTAGTTTATTACTATAGTTGTAACCTGATTCTCATGCACAACTGTCCTGGATGTTGGTGTGTTCCAGAGGTCACCTAGCACATCTAAATACAATACAGGATTAGAAGTTAGAGCAACTACAAAGTAGGTGAACTTAACAAAACACTGAAAAACTTCAGGTGCTTGATTTGCATCTAGAAATGCCAAAAAGTTGGTTTCCTTGGGAATAAAAGGTACAAGATTGTTGGCTGCCATTGATATAGGTATGAAGTTTAGTGGGTAAAAGAGATTTGTGAAAAAGGATGAAAAACGGGAGAGAAATCGGTTTTGGATTGAAAGCTAGGTCAGTTGAGATCTCGAAAGTTGTAAGTATGTATATGTATCGAGAAGTCTAAGTAATTATAGTAAAAGCAAATGACTTGTCGAGAACTCAAAAATAGATGTTTGGAATTTGTCTATCGAGAAGTCATTTTAAGAAATGAGTACATATCGAGAAGTCATTTTAAATTACTCTTATAGAGGACTAAAAATTGACTTATGAAGATGGCAAATAAATACCCAATTTGTCCAAACATGGACTAAATTAATTCCAACTTTTATTTGAATAAATTCAAAGTAAAATTAGAATAAATTTTCCAAAAGTATTTTACCAAAATAATTTATTAAATTAAATTATTCCAGTTATGAGTTATTGATAAGTCAAAAATTATACTTGTAGAGAACTCTGTGAAATAACACTACTAGAGAACTCTACAAGGACTTATCGATAAGTAATTTTTAAGCTTATCGAGAAGTCACTCGAGAAGTCAGTAAATTGACTTATCGAGAACTCACTCGAGAAGTCTTAAAATGACTTGTCGATAAGTCAGTTAGACTTATCGAGAACTCAGTTCTCTATATACTTTTGGCCAATATAATTCTGCCTTGTGTTAATTTTACATATTAAAGATGTAAATTAACAACTGAGCAGTTTACTTAGAATTTGAACAATTTCAAGTTGAATTTTGAATTTTGAAAAATAAATATGCAGAGATTTCCTGAAATATTTATAATTCATATTTCAGCTAATTTTCCAATTAAATCAAATTAATTTTGATTTACTGGAAATTAATCTGCTGAAAAAAATTAGCTAAGTTCTTGCCTTAGGATGAAGAATTAAGCATTCCAATTTCACCTACAAGTCTAGTGAAAGTTGCTTAATCCAAAGGTTTAGTAAAAATGTCAGCTAATTGTTTTTCTGTTGGAACAAAAATGAGCTCAATGGTAACATTTGTAGCATGTTCTCTAATAAAGTGGTACCTTATATCAATGTGCTTTGTTCTAGAATGATTAACTGGATTAGCTACTATATATATAGCACTAGTATTGTCAAACATTATAGGAATTTTGTGTAACACTAGGCCATAATCCATTAGCTGATTTCTAATCTAAAGAACTTGAGCACAACAACTTCCTGCAGCTATATATTCAGCCTCAACTGTAGAAGTTGATACAGATTATTGTTTCTTGCTATACCAGGATACAAGTCTTTGACCAAGAAATTGACAGCTTCCACTAGTACTCTTCCTGTCAACCCTGTATCCGGCAAAATCTGCATCCGTGTAACCAACAGCTTCAAAACCAGTTCCCTTAGGATACCATAATCCCAAGTTAGGAGCTCCCTTCAAATATCTGAAAATCCTCTTTACAACCATCAAATGTGATTCTTTTGGATGGGCTTGAAATCTTGCACATAGACATGTAGCAAACATGATGTCTGGTCTACTAGTAGTTAAGTAAAGCAATGAACCAATAATTCCTCTATAGCTTGAGATATCTACATTCTTGCCCTTTTTATCTTCATCCAACTTTGTTGCAGCAAACATAGGTGTAGATGCAGGTGAACAATCAACCATCCCAAACTTCTTCAATAGATCCTTGACATACTTAGTTTGGCTGATAAAGATACCATCACTTCTTTGACTGACTTGAAGTCCTAGAAAAAACTCAGTTCCCCCATCATATTCATTTCATATTCACTTTGCATAAGCTTGGAGAATCTTTGGCACAGCTTCTCATTGGTAGAACCAAAGATGATATCATCCACATAGATCTGAACTAGGATCATATCCTCACCATGGTTTTTGTAGAAGAGAGTTTTTTATATAGTACCTCTAGTAAAACCATGTTTAAGTAGGAATCCTAACAGTATGTCATACCAAGCTCTAGGTGCCTGTTTTAGTCCATATAGAGTTTTGAGTAATTTGTACATAAAATCTGGAAATTCTGGATCTTCAAAGCAAGGTGGTTGTTGCACATAAACTTCTTCTTCTAGATCACCATTCAGAAAGGCACTCTTGACATCCATTTGATACACCTTGAAATTTGAGTGTGCAGTAAATGCTAGAAAAATCCTTATTGCTTTAAGTCTTGCAACTGGAGAAAAAGTTTCATCATAATCAATTCCTTCTTCTTGTGAGTAGCCTTTTGCAACCAACCTTGCTTTATTTCTGGTGACTATACCATTTTCATCCATCTTGTTCCTGAACACCCATTTTGTTCTAATAATGCTTCTATTCTTTGGTGCAGGAACCAATTTCCAAACTTTATTTCTTTCAAACTGGTTCAGCTCTTCCTGCATGGCAGATTTCCAATTAGGATCCAGTAGAGCTTCATCGATTTTCTTAGGCTCTACTTTAGACAGAAAACATACATGTAGGCAATCATTAGCAGTTGCACTTCTAGTCCTCACAGAAGCAGTAGTTACACCAATAATTACTTCTCTAGTGTGACTTCTATCCCACTTCCTTGTATGAGTTTGTTGACTTGTGCCTTCATTATTTTCTTCATTGTTTGTATGACTGCTAGATCCTTATTCTCTTTCTCCCCCTGAGTTTGTGCTTTCAAATTCAGGTGTTTGAGATGAGCTTTAATTTCCATGATTTTCCTGTTGAGTAGTCTCTTCATTTATCATCTGTTGTTGTAATAACTTGAATTTTTGAGACTTTTTAATGAATAGTAACCCTAACAGACCAGGGAAAACTTTTTAGCCCACACTATGTTGTGCATGAGAAATTGAGTTTCGGAGTTGATAACATGATTATATGTACCAAATGAGTGTATGTAAACACTATTAGTTTTCGAAGAAATTAAACTTTAAAAAATGACCGTATTTACGAACCATCGAGGATTACGGGAATCACAACATAATTATGAATTTAAAACCCTACGGATTTATATCCAAGAATGATACTTCAAAACATAAAGAATAAATATGAAAGGATTTACGCCGTGAACCGTTTACGAGAAATCATTACGAAAAGAATTAAGTGACCGAAAAAACGCGTAAATAAATAAATAAACGTATCACGCTAACCAACCATGGTAGAAAAGTAACCATGGTTACTTTATCAAATAGAAAGCTAAGTTATATAGGCATGATCACCTAAAGCTAAGGAATAGTGAAGCTAAAGGCTAAAACCAACTAGATTAGCTTGTAACCTAGGAAAGCTAGGAAGATTTGTCCAATATATATTAACATAACACTAGATTAGGTTATATACTAAAAGATATATAAACATATAACACAAGTATTATTGAAGAAGCAAGCAAGAAGCTCACAAAATCTCTCTCTCTCTCTCTCCAAAAACTCCATGCTGATTTTCAAGAACACCATGGAAAGAAAAATTCATATCTCATGATCTACTCATTTAAAAATCACCAAATTTTTACCAAACCTCTTTCATATCATGGGTAAGTAACGCACCAAATTTCATGCCCATCCATAAAGTTCTGAATTTTATAAAAATGTTTGAAGTTGAGGGTGAATAGTAACTCCGAAAATCACTAACTTGTGTTCTTGATTTTTCATGAAAGTTTAAGGCTCTTAAGGCTAGACCAAGACTTCATCAAGGATTTTAGGACTTTATTAAGTATTAAAAAGCTTCAAGGAAGGTATAAACATTCATCCAAACTTTGTTTAAGTTTTAAGTTTGAAGTTTTAAGAAAAGTAAGGATCTTGGATATAAGAATGACTTTGATGATTGATTTGATATTATCTTGATGTTTAGTTAATTAGTTTTAAGGTTGATGATTTTTGTCTCAGGAACATGATGTTCTTGAGAGGAGTTAGTGTTGAGATGATGATTTTATGATTGTTGATGGTGGTATAATGATTTAAGATGTAAACGAAACTCTAATCGTAATCATAATCTCGTTAAAACGAATAAAACTCAACATAAATTTCAGCAGAAGTTCTCGAATGTATAAACTGTAGTTTCTTAAAAATTAACACTTGATTATTATATAAAATGTTATAAGGATCATTTAGACGCTTGAATCGCTTGATTCCGATTTACGGAACAAAAGTTATGACCGTTTTAGTAAAAGGGATTTACGCGACAAAACTGCTATAAATTACGAACTTTGTAAATATAAATGATTGAATTAAAAATATTTAAAAATCATGAAATTTTTACAGAGAGTAATAAATAGAGTTTATTATATTTTATAAAAATTTCAAGTAAAAATGTTGTATAAAAATGTCGGAGCCGAGATCGCGCGGAGTATGAATGTCAAAAATAACCCCCTGTTAGGAAACTGCCACTTCGGGATTTTCACCCCTGTTACCGGGATTTTCACCCCTGTTACCAGAAAACCATTTTCAAATAATGTGTTCTAAATTTTATCTAGATCTTGCACGCGAAAATGGTGCGTCAATTGATTAAACAGTTTGAGAGATATCAATGTTTTAGTGAAAGCAGTTTGAATAGTAAAACTCCGTCGTTGACCGAACTTTTGAAATGCTTCTCACCTAATTAAATTCATTTTATCAAAATGAAACTTTTAGGATAAATATTAAAAGCACTCAATAAGCTCCTCGAGGTAGTTTCGTATTAAAATATTAATTTTACGAATTATTAAAAATGATAGAGTGTGAGTCGCGTAATAGTAATATTCGGTAAAGTCAAATCTAGAAGACTACTTTGACTGTCTGTTTTGACCAAGGAGTGATACTTATTTCGAGTCGGTCGAATAATGAAAATTATGAAGTATTGAACTTATTAGAAATATAAGTTGGTGATGAGAATAGGAATACTGATTAAGATTATGATGTTTATTGATTAGAAAACCCGGAACTAGAGGAAGTCGGGAAACGCATCTTGGACTGCAGACAAGTTCTCAAACCCTACCTTTTTCAAACTGTTGTGTTGTGTTTGTTTTTAAATAATGTCGATATATACATGATGTTATATTTACTATGTTTTACTAATTATGTTATATAATATCATACGATATGTTAATGATTTTATTATATGAATATTACCGAATTTCAATCGATAACGCTAGAGAGTAACGTTGTATATATGAGGAGTATATTTTAGACCGAGGATCGGTCATTATAATTTTATGAAAACCCGGAAGTATTCTGGAGATATTTTATTTAAGAATACAAACGATATAGTAGAGCGTGATATATAAGTTATAAGACCGAGAGTCGGTCAGTTTTTATAAAGTGTAAACTCGGGAATCATCCCAGAGATGTTTTGGACCATTAAAAGTTCATACTTATTTTATTCCAAGGGACTCGATGTCCACTTGTGAAATATTAAATGCCTCGAACTTTTCTTAAAATAATTTCCAAAGATCGTATTCCCTCAACTATATTTTATTATTCGAATAATGAGCATTATTTAACTAATCATTTATTATAGGAGAAATATTCTCCAACGATTATTTATTTCAAACCCGATTAAATATTAAAGATTACTTTATATTACGTAAACATAAATTAGTTGAGGAATATTATTTCAAATATTCTTTTAAAGTAAACTCATTCGAGGTTTAATTATTTAACGATTAATATTTAATTAATAATTATCTATCTAATGATTTATTATGATTTTAAAATCATAAAGCCTAATTTAAAATACATTCTGATTTTCGGAAAATCATTCGAATAATTTCAGATCGTTGGAGAATAATATCTCGACTTATTTCAAATATTTTGATTATAGTATCAAAAGAAACTCCACCTTATGTAATAAATCTGTTGGCAACGGTCAACTCACATCCTTAGTACTTCCTCCAAAAATTCTCGGAAGTACATATATATACGTACAAATCAAAGTGTACCTATCAACAAGCAATATGCTTTGGGAACAATATAAGTTCCAGATATATGATGGGATTCTTACAAGGACAAGGAGGGGTAGACTCCAGTACTTCGTGGACTGGGGAGACTACCAATTTTCTACCACATGAGAAGGTATCTTATATACTGATGAACATGTGGAGTATGCGTACCTGAGAGGGATGGACGCAAAACCGTGTCTTGAGAGGGATAGATGAGAAGTGTGTACCTGAGAGGGATAGACAAAGAAAAGGCCCGAATGCGGCCAGGGTAATAACCAATAATAAAAAGGGAATCGTCTGTCTACTAGTAGTAAAGGTTACTATTTACATAGTACGACTAGTCATCGTATGCGGTGGCTCCAGTGAATGTCCTATATTCTTCGAATTAGAATTGAGATGCAATACCATAACCCAAGCCTAGGTGCTGGGTTTACCATTAAGGTATTTGCAGACTAATAAGTCAATCAAAGAATTATTTTGAAAAGAGGTGTGTATCACCAAGGAAACTACTTTGAATAAATACGTATCCTTGTACGGAGTAATATAATTTCCTTTAACAGTCTTTTCATACTGTTGATTATTATGGCTGAGCATTATTGCTCACTCTTGCTTTCTTTTAAATGTCACAACATAACAGATTACCATTATGCTGAAATGGGACTTAGTCACTTGAAATCGTAGGGAAAATCCCTTACAACTTTGTCTCAGGTGGACCAGAGTATCCAGATAGGTATAAGATGTTAGTAGTAATTATTGTAACTTCATTTAGAGGTTACGAATAATTGTTTAAGATCCCGTAAAGTACATTTGAGTGTAATAAAAGAATATTACATTTTGTACATCATTTCTAAGGCTATAACTTGTGTGTGTGTGCGTGAGATTGGGGTCTGTTGGATTATTGAATCAATACAGGTTACACATAAGTGAAGGATGGCGTGATGACCCAGATTCCTGACCCCGAATTTGGGGGCGTTACAGTTGTGCATCAACTTCATCTTCCCCATCTTCCTGACCCCGGATTTGGGGGCGTTACAGTGCATGAGATTGGGGTCTGTTGGATTATTGAATCAATACAGGTTACACATGAGTGAAGGATGGCGTGATGACCCAGATTCCTGACCCCGAATTTGGGGGCGTTACAGTTGTGCATCAACTTCATCTTCCCCATCAGAATCACTATCAATGTTGAGGTTTTCAAATGGGCTTTAGCTTCATTATCATCAAGGCATTCCAAGCCTGGACACTTGTCATCATCAAAAGTCACATATGTTCTTTCCATAATCTTCTTTTGATCAATCACATAAACTCTCTAGGCTGTTCTTTCCAATGAATATCCCAGAAAAATTACTTCAAAGACTTTTGTGTCAAATTTTCCCACATATTCAGAGTTTTCTTTCAAAATATAACACTTGCTTCCAAACGCATGAAGATGCTTTACAATAGGCTTTCTTTTAGACATGATTGAATAAGGTGATTTTCCGTGTGCCTTGTTAATGAGATATATGTTCTGAGTGTAATATGCAGTGTTAACAGCCTCTTCCCAGAAACTTATTGGCAACTTGGCATCTTGCAGCATTGTTCTAGCAGCTTCAACTAATGTTCCGTTCTTTCTTTCAACCACTCCATTTTGTTAAGGTGTTCTAGCAGCTGAGAATTCTTGAACAATGCCTTTGCTTTTGTAGAATTCACTTAATGTAGCATTTCTGAATTCTGTTCCATTATCACTTCTCAATCTTTTTACACGGTTGTAATCTTCAGCCTGTTTTTCTATCTTCTTGATGTGCTCAATTATGATGTGTGGAGTTTCATCTTTAGAGTACATGAACTCTACCCAAGTGTATCTTGAGAAATCATCCACCATTACAAGTGCATATTTGTTCCTTGAAATAGATAAGACATTTACTGGCCCAAACAAGTCCATGTGAATGAGCCGCAATGGTGCACTTATAGAATTCACAGCTTTTGACTTGTGACTTGATCTTTTCATTTTTCCTTTCTGACAAGCTTCACAAACTTCAACTTGAGCAAATTCAGTTTGGGCATATCTCTTACTAACTCCTTTTTGACCTAGGTGTTAATGGCCTTGAAATTCAAGTGAGATAGCTTTTTATGCCAAAGCTTGCTTTGTTCTTCTAATGCCTTAGTGTAGAAGCAACAAATGCCATCCTTATTTGTTGAGTCCAAGTCTGCAATAAACAAGCTTCCTTTCCTTGCTCCTTTCAGAGCAACTTCACAAGTTTCCTTGCTGATAAAAGTGCATTCTTCTTTGTTGAATAAAACATCAAAACCTTTGTCTGCAAATTGGATAACACTTAGAAGATTCACCTCAAGACCAGCTACCAGTGCTACATCATCAATGATAACATTTTCAGAAATAATCTTGCCATATCCCATTGTAAATCATTTGATGTTGTCTCCAAAGGTCACCAAAGGGCCAACTTTCTCCTCAAACTATGATAGCAAGGCTTTATCACCTGTCATATGCCTGGAACATCCACTATCTATGATCCAGATGACTTTCTTCACTTTGCCCTGCACACAATGAGTTTTAAGTGTGTTTAGCAACCCAAGCAGTGTCAGGTACTTTCTTCTTGTTAACTGATTTAGCAGAAGTAGAGTGAGTTGTTTCAGATAAAATAGAGTTCAATGACTGTTGTGCATTTTCCCTATCTGATGTAGACCCAATTTTTATTTCTTTAAGGTCTACTCTCAGTTTATGGCAACTCTTCATCACTTTTAAGTTGCAAGGGATGCAGTCAAACTTGTCACAGAATTAGCAGGGATCATTTGCATCTGCTTCATTGTATATGCATGCTCCTATAGTTGGCTTGCTAACATCCTTTTTACAAAGGTGAGTTAGATGATTTACAGAGCCACATTTTTTGACACTTCTTTCTTGGAGCATCTGCAACATAGGCAAAATTATTCCTTTTATTTATCCCAGTTTTCCCATTTTTATGTTTCTTCTTCTTTCTTGCATCTTCAATCTTTATTTCTTTGACAAGAGTCTTGGTGCTTTGATTGTCCATGAGATTTTCTTCAATCTTAGAAGATTGAGTTGAGTTTGCACTTTTCCTTTCATTATCCTCATCTGCAATTTCTTGCTTGATAATAAGCTCTTCTTCACTGAAGTTTACTTCACAAGCCTTAAACATAGGTGACCCAACCTTTTTCAGCATTGCTGGAACATTTTCATTCTCTGTTGCTTTTCCTTTGTCACTCATGCTTTTCTTCTTGCTGTTCAAGGCATCATAATCAAGACCAATGGCAATGTTTACACATGGCTTGTTTTTCTCATGGTATTGACCAACCAATTCAGATGCATTCCTGAAGGACTTCAACTTCACTTCATTTTTCTCCATTTTTTCCCTTAACACAGCTTCAATATCATTTGCACACTTAAGCTTGTTCTTGAGATAAGCATTCTCTTGTTTCACAGCTTCAAGCTCCACTATCAACAATTCAGTTCCTTGTTTTTCATTCTCAAGCTTCTCATTTATCTTTGTTAATCTGCTAACTTCCTCATTAGCAGCAATCATGCTTGTGTGAATGTGAAACATTTCTGTGCTCATCTTCTCTACATTTTCCTTATATTGACTCACGTTTAAATCAATGGTGGTAAGAGTTGGTACCTGTGATTTAGATAAGGATAATTCTCCTTGCTCCAAGGCCATGAGTGCATAATTTCCAAATTCTTCATCTTCATCATTTTCAGAGTCATCCAAACTTTTACCCTCTAAAATATAAGCTTTGCTTTGCTGTTTCTTCAGAAGAGCTTCATACATTGCTTCCAATTCAAGATAAGCTTTATCCTTCTTTGCTTTCTTGGGTTTCCTGCATTCTGTAGCAAATGGCCCAACTCATCATAGTTGTAGCACCTTATCTTAGATCTGTCAACAGATCCAATTTTGTAACCATTCTTGCTATCAGAAGTGTACATCCCTTTTCCTTTCCACCTGCTGTCTTTATTGAAAGACTGTCCTTTACCCTTGAAAAATCTTGGCTTCTTTACTCTAATGTTAGAGAATTTTCTATCCAAATAGGCCATTGACTGATCTAGCTCATCCAGTTCATCAAAAGTGTAGAACTCATCTTCTTCCAATTCCAGAATGACTTGTTCATGTGAATCAATTGTTCTTTGCTCACTTGTTGAAGCAACTGGAGTTTGAGATCTTGGATCATCAATAGATGATTGACTTTCATTAACAATTAAAGCACTTGAGCCATCTACAACATGTCCCTGACCATATCTCAATGATATCCTTTGAATCATTTCTAGTTTATATGTTTTGAGAATTCCATATAGAACTCCAGTGTTATTCTACTCAAATCTCTCCCTTCCCTGATTGTTGAGATTTTCTGTTCCAAATGATCAGGGAGAGTAAGCAAGAACTTCAAGTTCACTTCTTCAGCTTCATAGTATTTATCATGAAGCTACAAGTCATTTATCAGCTTATTGAATCTTTTAAACACATCAGTAATGCTTTCTTTTGGCTTAGCCATAAATCCCTCATACTGTGAAATCAGTATCCTTCTCTGATTTGATCTAACTTCCTCAGTTCCCTCACAGAGTATCTCAATCTTTTCCCATATTTGCTTGGCAGTGTCACAGTTGACAATGTTGTTGTACATCACATTGTCAAGTGACTCAATCAATATTAATTATAAGCCACTATTCGGGGAAACTTTCTCTTTTTTAGGCTCAGTTTACTCAGAAGGATCTTTTGGAGCATAATGAGCTGAAATGACCATATCACCATCTGTTGATTCTTCAACTCTAACCATAGGAGTGAATGGCCCATTTTTGAGTATCTGAATATAGAGTGGATTGGCCATCCTGATAAACAACAACATTTTCTTTTTCCAAAGAGTGTAGTTAGCTTTGTCAAAAGTAGGAATTTTGATGCTACTGATTTTGTGTGTATTTATTCTTCCAAGATCTTGAATCTGTTTACTTTCATATTTTGCTCTGATACCACTTGTTAGGAAATGAATAACACACGGAGGGGGGGGGGTGAATATGTTTTAGATGTTTTTAGGCTTTTCTTGAATGTTTATGATTGAACAAAATAAATTAAATCTTGTAGTAAAATGTGTTCATGCAGAAATTAAGCTTGCAGAAAATAAAGAACACAAATCTTCAAAACTCACTTAATTTTATATTAAAATTAAGAATGTTTTGCTACAAAATTTCTAGGCTCTTTGTTGATAAAGATATTAGCTTCTTCTTGAGAGGATTACAAGATTTTTCTATCTAAATTGTTAAAACTGACTAAAGGACCAGTGTTAACTTTATAATTCAGTTAACTGCTGGTTTACACAATATACAATAAGACATGCTATTAGCTTTTCTAAAATGTCACTTGTCATTTCTATTTGTAGAAAAGTAGATCTTCCATTTCTGGCATAACATATCTTTAGCATCCTGTGATTATCTTGATCTTCCTTTTTCAGTTAATCTTCACCATTGATCTTGCACATTCTTCAAGCTGCTTTTTAAAATGTCACTTGTCATTTCTATTTTTAGAAAAGTAGATCTTCCATTTCTGGCATAACATATCTTTAGCATCCTGTGATTATCTTGATCTTCCTTTGTCAGTTAATCTTCACCATTGATCTTGCACATTCTTCAAGCTGCTTTTTATAGACTTGTCAATCCAGCTATTTGGATTGTTTGTTGATTGTTAATCTTGGATATTGTACTGATCTACAATTCTATACTTTGAGGTTTTATCTCGAGATCTCCATTTGGTCTATAGAGAACTTGACATCTTGATAAGTATATTGGCTTATCGAGATCTCTAATGTTCCATAGTAAATTTGAATTCTTGAGGTCTCTGAGTTCTCTATAAGAGAATTTGGCTTGTAGAGATCTCTAGTCTTCATATCTTCACTTTGACTTATCGATAACTCAGAGTTCTCTAGTCAAATTTGACTTGTCGACAACTCAAAGTTCTCTAGTGAATTTTGGCTTATCTATATCTCTGAGTTCTCTAGCGGAATTTGACTTAGCGATAACTCAGAGTTCTATTACAACCGGTATTTTTGTGTAATATTATTTGTGGATTTGGTATAATATTAAAGCCGAATGAAATATTTTCAATGATTGTACGCTTGTGTGAGTGAAAATTTCTGCATTATAAATTTGCTTTATGTAGTATATGATTTTTCAAAGCAAGAGTTTATTTAAATTCTTTATTTTTGATTTATAAAGAATATTCTAATCCTTGGAAAAATCTTCTTTTAAAAGGGATTTTGATCACAAATTTTGAAAATGATTTTAAAAAGTCTCTAAAAATCCAAGTTATTTTATGGTATAAATTTTATAATTTTTGAACTTGTATTTTATTTTATAAAAATAAATCTTTATAAATTTTATTTGTTATAATTAGCAAATTACATAGTTATCCTTGCATGCAAATACTCTTCCATTTAACTAAGGGGCAAGGAAGATATTTCCAACCCCACTTACTTTCATTCTACTAACCAAGTTACCACTTTGTCCTTGCATGCAAATCTACCTAACTTTAGCTAGAAGGATACTTGTGTCATTTCTTAAATCTACTCACTTGGGTCAAATCAAAAGTATAAAAACCAAACAAATATAATTACCACTTCATTTTTTCACTCCACCATTCCACACCTCCCTCCTTCTTTTTCCCCTCCTCTCGGCTCTCCCCTCTCACTCTCGGCTAAAAGCCGAAACCCCCTCCCCATTTTTTTTTCTTCAATCCTCAACCAAGATTTCACTCTTTACACAAGTAAATGTTACTTCCCATACCATGATCACTCATATTTCAAAGAGTTTTGAATAGAAAGTTTAAGTTTTGAAGTTTCGTGTTAAGGTTCTAGTTGGAACTCAAAGTACAACCTTGATTCTTGTGAGTTTAGGGTTGTTTTTAAGAGGACTACAAGGATTGGATAAGTGCCAAGTCTTGAGAGTGAAACTCTTGATGATTAAATGGCCATTCCCATCCATTTCATTCGGCCATGACCATATGGGAGCCGAATGAATGGTCCTTAACACTATTCTTGTTGCTTAACTCAATTTTTGCATGTTTATGTGATAATAACTTGAATTTTATGGTGAAAATTGGATAAAACTCTTTGAATGCTAAGTGATCATCTAGGTATATCTTATTCTAGATTTGCATGTCAATTTTATGATAGAATATAAGTAGAAAATGTGTTGTTTTGGTTTGCAAAACCCGAGGACATGCATGCATGTGGATTTCTCTTAGAATGTTGTAAGATTTTGATAATTTGGAAAGATTTTGTTAGAAAGCCTTAATTTCAGTAGGAATAATGTGTTAATATTGATTTATGCTTCTTGTTGCATGGTAAAAATTCATGGTTATATTTTATAAAAATGCATATCTTGTTGTTTCAAAAACATGAAGATTTGTGATTTGTGAAGTGTAGTTTCTTTTGTTTAGCCATAATTGTACCTTAGGTAAGGATGATCCCACCCAAGGTTATTTTTAGAATAAGGGAGTTAGTTCAGTAGATTACCATATATAAGTCTTGGTTAAAGTATTGAGTTGTTGTTAGTTGAGTTTGTCAAGTCAAAAACCTTGGAAAATGAGAGTTATAGTTTCTGCAGAAAATCAGTTTAGTACCCTGAGGTTTAGAGTGAGTTTTGACCATGTCATTGATGTGCACTTTGAGGCTCAAGCTACCAGAAGTTAGTATTGGGAGTATATAAAAGGTTTTAGGAGTTGGTTGGAGGTTTGTATGTCATTTGGTTAGGTGCACAAGTAGAATAACAAAATCTGTCCAGCAGGGGACAGTTTTGTTGTAACTTAGAAATAGGAAGATTTGACCATGTCAAGGGTAGGCCCTCATTAGGCCCTATTGGGCCTTAGTTAGAGGGAGTGTCAGAGAAGTTTTTCCAACCATAGTTCATAGGATATGAGTTAGAACCATGTGTCACAAGTTAATTCAAGTCAGGGCGTTTTCTGCCCAGAAAAACAGGGGAACCTTGGACTTTTAGCTTAGGCCCAAGAAGGCCCAAGCCAGGCCCTTGAGCCACATCAAGTTTGTGAGATGCCCTTAGGTCAGGAGAGTCTTGTGTAAAAGTTTTGAAGGAAAAATTGTAGTTTAAGAGTGTCTAATGCACTCAAGAAACTATAGTTGTCATTTTGAAATTTGCACCAGTGAGTACTTTCACTTATCACATAGTTTTAGAACACTTAGAAGTGAGTATTAGGTCGACCACCATAGTTGTAAGATAGTATAAGGTCAGTAGAGCAAAAGGCACAAGTGAGGGTCAATAGGTTTTGGATAATTTAGGAAAGGCACATCGAGTTAGGAAGCCAAAATTAGAAGACCTTGTCTAGTTTAGCGACCAAGTGACTTAAGTTGTGAGTCGAGATCATCCAAGCCTAGTGTCGCATTATGGTGTTATTTGGTATTAATATATGATATGAGAATATGTGGCTATGTGTGTACTTTTGTAATTTAAAGGTGAATATAAAATTGAGTGCGTATAGGCCTAAGTGCCATCCGTGTTTAATTTCGGGTTGTAAATAGGTTAAAATGGTAAGAATATATTATAATGAGGATTATTATTTATGTAGGATCTCGAGACGAGGGAAAACTTGCCATAAAGGTCGAGTGAAGCTCCAGTTATTGCTCCTACCAGTCAGACCAGACCAGCCTTTCTCAAGGCAAGTGATTCAACTTGACCTTCGTATTTACTATAAACAGTTCATATATATCGATGCCATTATCCTGAGTCATTTTGATATGTTTAAATCAAGCGTATCTTTCGTTTATCTTTGAATTATATAGAAATGCCATGAACCCTCGAGTATGTATTGCAAGTAGTTCAAAAGTCTTTTCATGATAGTTAAATGCCACGATAAAATGAAGAGTTGTTATATTACTTGATTGATCCTCTTGATTAACATGTTGATGATTCCTAAGTATTGATATCTCATCCTGATACTTGAACCCCTATAGAACCTTACCTTGAACCCTGAAAGTCAGATACTTATCAAAGTGATTCCTCATTGATTGATACCCCTCTTTCTTATTCTAAAGCTGGATAATTCTGATATATCCTGAGCTAAAAATCATTTCTTCATACCTTAACACCCTTAGTATTCATGAAGCTTACCTCCTTTATGATCCAGCACTTGAACCTTGATGAGAAACCATTTCTTTAAGCCCAGTTTGGCAATACCCCTTCATATTATCCATTAGTCCCACCAAATTTTCCTGTCCAAGTTCTGACATATGAAAACCTTTTGGTTACCTTAATAGAGTAAAGTTTTGTGAATCATGGCCCTGAGATTTAGTACCATATTTCCCGTGTTTCGAGTTGATCTATAATCCCTTAATAAAAATGTTTACTGTTAAAAGAGATTTTGTTATAATTCGGCATCAGTTTTTGAAATAAATAAAATGTGGCTTTTCAGTCCCAAAGGGGGATAAATGTTTTCCTTGAATAGTGGATATAGACTGAGACGTGAGTCCTTTCCACACTTATATTAGGCTTAAAAGTTGCCTAGGGATTCCCGTTAATGTTTTAGAACCCAGCGAGGTTCGGGATTACTTCGCGGCTGATCACCGGCTGTAATCCGTAGCGTCATAAAATGATTTTGATTAAGACATGATTTTAAAATTGTTTTGATACAAGCAAAATGATGCCATCTCACATAAGTTTTATCTCTCGTTATCATTGGTTATGTCTTTCCATTGTCATTCTTAAAGGTATATCTCGATTTATATTTTATGTCGTACTGTTAGCACTTGTTGAGCATTTGGCTCACTTCTTGCTTTACCCTGATATTACAGCTAGCAGCTATGGTTAGATTCTAGCAGACTGCCCGTAAGACTTGTGATGCTGATGCTTATGTTCGAGCTCAGGTAGAATAAGTAATAATAGTTTGTGTGAGGACTCGGTAATTGTAATCAGATGTAATAGTTGGTAGTGTTGGGCTGTTCCAAACCCTAAACTGTAAGATCTTGGAGTTGGTTGTGTATTCTTTCCTTAAAATGTTGTAATAGCTATATTTATTTTGCTGTTTAAGTTGGGGGTGTGACAGGTTTTGGTATCAGAGCTGGGGTTTAGAGTCCCTGGACAGCCCAAATAGGTTATAGGATATGTGTGTAGGTTATTGATAATATGCGAGAGAATAGGTTAAGTAAAGTATTATTAATACTCCTTTTATTGGTTGTCAGCAAAGGGCGCATTCCTCGTCATCCTCTGGGTCGGACGACACTATTGCTTTCACAGTGTATGCTGAGTTGAGGCGCGAGTTCGACATGCTTCAGGGCAAGTACGACCGACTGATAGACCGACTGAAGAACGTGTATCTGGACAGCCGAAACTAAGAAGGGAAGCCCAAGGAGCAGATGACTGCGAGACTTGAGACCTTGGTTCAGTACGTCAACACTAAGCTTGAGGAGATGCCAGCGCACCGGGACCGTATCAGCCAGTATGTCATTCAGATGGTGGCGGATGAGCTCCAGAGCGTTGTGAAGACGCTTCAAGAGGAAAAGACTACCAAGCCCCGTTCGGATGGAGTGGAGCCTTAGTTCTTTCCATTTACCTTTCATGTTGTTGTACTGTCAGACTCTGTGGAATCCCCAGTTGTTTCCGTTGTTCCTTTAAATAAGCCTGTTATTCCTAGAATCAGACTATGTCCCAATCCTATGTACTGTGACCTTTACAATTTCAATAATTATGTTCTATTGTTCCATTTGCTCTCAACTGTTATTTTACGTTTATTATATATATATGCATCACCATATCTGCTTAATTTGGAAACTTGACCCCATATGTAAATAAGAATGCCATGCGATACCCTCGAATCATTTTATCATTCATATCTATTTTGACATAACTCTTATTTCAGGACCATGCCTCCCAAAAAGAAGAACCCAACAACCACATCCACCACAGACCCAAACATTCTTCGATTACTGGAAACCTTGAAACAGCAGACCAATGCTATAGCTCAACAACAACTAACTCTTCAACAACGAATTGAAAACCAAGATAACCGTGAGCCACACCAACCACCTGAACCACTAGTACCACCTAGACAAATTGTCACTTTCAAGGCTTTTCAGAATGTGAATCCACCTGTATTTCATGATACCACTGATCCGGTGATAGCTAACACATGGATCAAGGAGATGGAAAGGGCTTTTGAGTTGGTACAGTTAGGAGACGATCAGAAGACGCCGTATGCCACTTACTTCTTGAAGGGAGAAGTCATCTATTGGTGGGAATCAGTAAAAGCTATGGAAGTCACTCAGCAGGTTTCTTGGGAGAGATTTAAGAAGTTATTTCTGGATAAGTATTACCCTAAGTACATGCAGAATCAAATGGAGCTAAAATTTCTTGAGTTGAAGCAAGGGAACATGACTATATTGGAGTATGAGAAGAAGTTCACTGAGTTGTCAAGGTTTGTGACAAAGTATACCAGCACTGAGGATGAAAAAGCAAAGAAATTTCAGCAAGGATTGGAGCCTTGGATCAGAGATAGGGTGGCTATGTTTGAGCTTGAAACTTATGCGGGAGTAGTACAGAAAGCTGCTCTGATTGAGAATAATGGGATGCAGTCAAGGAAAGAGAGGGATAACAAGAAGAGGAAGGTTCCATTTTATGGAGAAAAATCTGAAGCCGGAAGTTTACAAGATCGGAATGTAAAAAGGATGGGTTTCCAGAAGGGCGGAAATTTTCAAAAGAAAGGAAATTTGGGTAAAAGGCAAGAATCGAAGGGGAACAATCAGGCAAGCCAAGGGCAAGTTGGAGAAAACAGGTTCCAGAGGCCAGAATGCAAGCACTACAGAAGAAGGCACCCCAGAGTGTGTAATAAGCTGAGCATGACATGCTTCAGGTGCAATCAGAAGGGACATTTGGCGAATGAGTGCAAGATGCCGAAGCCAAGAGTTACGTGTTACAAGTGTGGGAAGACTGAACACATAGCTAGGGAGTGCAAGGCAACCGGACCAGTCAAAGCTCTGATGAATGTGGCAAGCACCAGTGCAAGCGTTCCAGCTGAGGTATTGGCATTACCTCCACCACCCGCACCAACCCCGCAAGCAACAACAAGGACATTTGATTTGAGGATGAAGGATGCTGTACAGAATTCAGAGGTGATAGCAGGTACACTTTTACTCAATAATGTCAAAGCTAAAGTATTGATTGATTCGGGAGCAACAAGATCTTTCATATCAGAATCTTTTGTTGATAAGCTTAAATGTGATAAAATGGTTATGAGTGAGGTAGTAAATGTGGTAATTACGAACCAAGAGAAGATTCCTGTGAATCAATTTTGTCCAAAATGTGAGATTGATATTTCGGGGTATAAGTTTTCAGCCGACTTGATACTCTTCAAGTTGGGAGAGTTTGACATAATTTTAGGAATGGATTGATTAGGAGAGAATAGCGCTCAGATTAATTGTAAGACCAAGAAAGTGTATTTAAAGACGAAGAGTGGAGAGAAGGTAGTATTTAAAGGGCAGAGGCAAGAGCAATTATTTCTTACAATTGTTCAGGCTAAGAAGCTACTTAGAAAAGGTTGTGAGTCATTCCTAGCTTATGTGGATTCGGAAAAAGGCAGCCCCAGTATGGAAGATATCCCTGTAGTTAACGAGTTCCCAGATGTGTTTCCCGACGAACTACCAGGCTTACCACCAGATCGACAAATCGAGTTCGAAATCAACCTTGCTCCAGGAACGGAACCAGTTTCAAAGGCCCCATATAGGATGGAACCAGCAGAAATGAAAGAGTTGGCGAGCCAGCTACAAGAATTATTGGATAAGGGAGTGATACGGCCAAGTGCGTCGCCATGGGGAGCACCTGTTTTGTTTGTAAAGAAGAAAGATGGGAGTATGCGTCTATGCATAGATTATCAGGAGTTGAATAAGGTAACGATCAAGAACCGCTACCCGCTACCAAGGATAGATGACCTTTTTGATCAGTTGAAGGGAGCAAAATGCTTTTCGAAGATTGATTTGAGATTGGGATACCATCAATTAAAGATCAAAGAAGAAGATGTTCCCAAGACCGCATTCAGGACCAGATATGGGCATTATGAATTCCTAGTAATGCTGTTTGGATTGACCAACGCTCCAGCCGTATTTATGGATCTGATGAATCGGGTATTTAAGAAGTATTTGGACAAATTTGTCACGGTATTCATTGATGACATCCTTATTTATTCTAAATCGGAAGAAGAACATAAGCAGCACCTCTGGATAGCATTGGAGATACTCCGACAAGAGAAGTTGTATGCCAAGTTTACCAAATGTGAGTTTTGGTTAAAGGAAGTTCAATTTTTGGGGCATGTCATTGGAAATGAGGGAGTTAAAGTGGATCCGGCAAAGATTGAGGCAGTTATGAGTTGGGAGAGGCCAAAGACTCCAACGGAAGTGCGAAGTTTTCTAGGATTGGCCGGATACTATAGAAGATTCGTCAAGGATTTCTCGAAGATCGCCACGCCATTGACCAAGTTAACCAGAAAGAATCAAAAGTTTGAATGGAGTGCAGAATATGAAGATAACTTTCAAGAATTGAAGCAGAAGTTGGTAACAGCTCCGGTGTTAGTACTTCCAGATGACCAAGGAAACTTTGTAATATTCAGCGACGCTTCACATAAGGGTTTGGGTTGTGTGTTGATGCAACACAGTAAAGTGATCGCGTATGCGTCAAGACAGTTGAAACCGCATGAGTTAAAGTACCCGACGCATGACCTGGAACTAGCCGCCATAGTGTTCGCACTCAGGATTTGGAGACACTACCTCTATGGAGAGAAGTGTGAAATCTACACGGATCACAAGAGTTTAAAGTACATTTTTACTCAGAAAGAGCTCAATATGAGGCAGAGGAGATGGCTGGAATTGATCAAGGACTATAACTGTTCGATAAATTATCATCCTGGAAAGGCGAATGTAGTGGCCGATGCTCTGAGTAGGAAGGAGAGACTGAATATGATGATAACATCAAAAGAGTTATCTGAAGAAATCGAAAGATTGGAATTGGAACTTTGTGCTTATGGAAAAGTCGAGGAAGTTTGTCGTGCAATGACCTTTCAACCAACACTAGTGGAAAAGATAAAGAAGTGTCATGAAGAAGTAATGGAGAAAGAGAAGAATCAGTTATCTTGAGAGAAGATTAATACTCAAAAGGATGAGCAAGGGATACTAAGGTTTTCATCCAGAATATGGATTCCTCATGTACTTGAATTAAAGAATGAGATCCTATATGAAGCCCATAATTCAAAATTTTCAATCCACCCGGGAAGCACCAAGATGTATCGAGACTTAAAGAAGAACTTTTGGTGGCCAAATATGAAGTGAGACGTGGCAGAATGGGTTGCGAAGTGCTATACTTGTCAGAAAGTAAAGGCAGAACAACAACGACCAAGCGGATTAAATCATCCCCTGAAGATTCCAGAATGGAAATGGGAAAATATCGCTATGGACTTTATAGTAGGACTACCGCGAACGAAATCCGGACATGACGCAATATGGGTTATAGTTGATCGTCTTACGAAGTCGGCGCATTTCCTTCCAATAAATGAGAAGTCATCACTGGATAAGTTGGTTCATCTGTATGTGCGCGAAATCGTACTAAGGCATGGAGTACCCGTATCAATAGTTTCAGACAGAGATCCCCGATTTAATTCGAGATTTTGGCACGAAGTTGAATATGAGCACGGCGTACCACCCGCAGACTGATGGCCAGAGTGAAAGGATAATTCAAACAATTGAAGATATGTTGTGCAGTTGTGCAATTGATTTTGCAGGAAGTTGGGACGATCATTTGCCATTGAATGAATTCTCTTACAACAACAGCTATCATTCCAGTATCGGCATGCCACCATACGAAGCTTTCTACGGGAGAAAATGTAGATCACCAACAAATTGGGATGAAGTAGGGGAAGGAAGAATTCTTGGCTCAGAATTGGTACAACAGTTGCATGACTCGGTCAAGTTAATTCAAAAAAGGTTGCTTGCTGCTCAAGATAGACAGAGGAAGTATGCGGATCTAGCGCGTAAGGATGTTCAATTCCAAATTGGCGAAGCTGTGTTGCTGAAGGTGTCACCTAGAAAAGGGTTGATGAGATTTGGCAAGAAAGGGAAGTTAGCACCTAGATACATAGGTCCTTTTGAGATTTTGAGTCAAGTGGGAAAGGTGGCCTACGAGTTGGCCTTACCACCTCATTATCAGCATGTGCATAATGTGTTCCATGTGTCGTTGCTTAAGAAGTATAATCCTGACGCTAGCCATGTGATAGAATATGAACCTGTAGAAATTCAGGCAGACCTGTCATTTGTGGAGCAACCGGTTACAATACTCGACTGGCAAGTAAAGAGTCTTAGAAATAAGTCGGTAAGGTTAGTGAAAGTGCTTTGGAGGAACCCTAAGGTCGAAGAATCGACTTGGGAGTTAGAGTCTGATATGCGTTCCCGGTATCCTCATCTGTTCTCTTAGATTCTGGGGACAGAATCCCTTAAGGGGGAGAGGATGTTACAACCGGTATTTTCGTGTAATATTATTTGTGGATTTGGTATAATATTAAAGCCGAATGAAATATATTCAATGATTGTACGCTTGTGTGAGTGAAAATTTCTGCATTATAAATTTGCTTTATATAGTATATGATTTTTCAAAGCAAGAGTTTATTTAAATTCATTATTTTTGATTTATAGGAAATATTCTAAGCCTTGGAAAAATTTTCTTTTAAAAGGGATTTTGTTCACAAATTTTGAAAATGATTTTAAAAAGTCTCTAAAAATCCAAGTTATTTTATGGTATAAATTTTATAATTTTTGAACTTGTATTTTATTTTATAAAAATAAATCTTTACAAATTTTATTTGTTAGAATTAGCAAATTACATAGCTATCCTTGCATGCAAATACTCTTCCATTTAACTAAGGGGCAAGGAAGACATTTCCAACCCCATTCACATTCATTCTACTAACCAAGTTACCACTTTGTCCTTGCATGCAAATCTACCTAACTTTAGCTAGAAGGATACTTGTGTCATTTCTTAAATCCACTCACTTGGGGTCAAATCAAAAGCATAAAAACCAAACAAATATGATTACCACTTCATTTTTCACTCCACCATTCCACACCTCCCTCCTTCTTTTTCCCCTCCTCTCGGTTCTCCCCTCTCACTCTCGGCTAAAAGCCGAAACCCCCTCCCCATTTTTTTTTCTTCAATCCTCAACCAAGCTTTCACTCTTTACACAAGTAAATGTTACTTCCCATACCATGATCACTCATATTTCAAAGAGTTTTGAATAGAAAGTTTAAGTTTTGAAGTTGCATGTTAAGGTTCTAGTTGGAACTCAAAGTACAACCTTGATTCTTGTGAGTTTAGGGTTGTTTTTGAGAGGACTACAAGGATTGGCTAAGTTCCAAGTCTTAAGAGTGAAACTCTTGATGATTAAAAGGCCATTCCCATCCATTTCATTCGGCTATGACCATATGGGAGCTGAATGAATGGTCCTTAAGACTATTCTTGTTGCTTAACTCAATTTTTGCATGTTTATGTGATAATAACTTGAATTTTATGGTGAAAATTGGATAAAACTCTTTGCATGCTAAGTGATCATCTAGGTATATCTTATGCTAGGTTTGCATGTCAATTTTATGATAGAATATAAGTAAAAAATGTGTTATTTTGGTTTGCAAAACCCGAGGACATGCATGCATGTGGATTTCTCTTAGAATGTTGTAAGATTTTGATCATTTGGAAAGATTTTGTTAGAAAGCCTTAATTTCAGTAGGAATAATGTGTTAATATTGATTTATGCTTCTTGTTGCATGGTAAAAATTCGTGGTTATCTTTTATAAAAATGCATATCTTGTTGTTTCAAAAGCATGAAGATTTGTGATTTGTGAAGTGTAGTTTCTTTTGTTTAGCCATAATTGTACCTTAGGTAAGGATGATCTCACCCAAGGTTATTTTGAGAATAACGGAGTTAGTTCAGTAGATTACCATGTATAAGTCTTGGTTAAAGTATTGAGTTGTTGTTAGTTGAGTTTGTCAAGTCAAAAACCTTGGAAAATGAGAGTTATAGTTTCTGCAGAAAATCAGTTTAGTACCTTGAGGTTTAGAGTGAGTTTTGACCATGTCATTGATGTGCACTTTGAGGCCCAAGCTACCAGAAGTTAGTATTGGGAGTATATAAAAGGTTTTAGGAGTTGGTTGGAGGTTTGTATGTCATTTGGTTAGGTGCACAAGTAGAATAACAAAATCTGTCCAGCAGGGGACAGTTTTGTTGTAACTTAGAAATAGGAAGATTTGACCATGTCAAGGGTAGGCCCTCATTAGGCCATATTGGGACTTAGTTAGAGGGAGTGTCAGAGAAGTTTTTCCAATCATAGTTCATAGGATATGAGTTAGAACCATGTGTCACAAGTTAATTCAAGTCAGGGCGTTTTCTGCCCAGAAAAACAGGGGAACCTTGGACTTTTAGCTTAGGCCCAAGAAGGCCCAAGCCAGGCCCTTGAGCCACATCAAGTTTATGAGATGACGTTAGGTTAGGAGAGTCTTGTGTAAAAGTTTTGAAGAAAAACTTATAGTTTAAGAGTGTCTAATGCACTCAAGAAACTATAGTTGTCATTCTGAAATTTGCACCAGTGAGCATTTTCACTTATCACACAGTTTTAGAACACTTAGAAGTGAGTATTAGGTCGACCACCATAGTTGTAAGATAGTATAAGGTCAGTAGAGCAAAAGGCACAAGTGAGGGTCAATAGGTTTTGGATAATTTAGGAAAGGCACATCGAGTTAGGAAGCCAAAATTAGAAGACCTTGTCTAGTTTAGCGACCAAGTGACTTAAGTTGTGAGTCGAGATCATCCAAGCCTAGTGTCGCATTATGGTGTATATGGTGTTATTTGGTATTAATATATGATATGAGAATATGTGGCTATGTGTGTACTTTTGTAATTTAAAGGTGAATATAAAATTAAGTGCGTATAGGCCTAAGTGTCATCCGTGTTTAATTTCGGGTTGTAAATAGGTTAAGATGGTAAGAATATATTATAATGAGGATTATTATTTATGTAGGATCTCGAAACGAGGGAAAACTTGCCATAAAGGTCGAGTGAAGCTCGAGTTGTTGCTCCTTCCAGTCAGACCAGACCAGCTTTTCTCAAGGCAAGTGATTCAACTTGACCTTCATATTTACTATAAACAGTTCATATATATTGATGCCATTATCCTGAGTCATTTTGATATGTTTAAATCAAGCGTATCTTTCATTTATCTTTGAATTATATAGAAATGCCATGAACCTTCGAGTATGTATTGTAAGTAGTTCAAAAGTTTTTTCATGATAGTTAAATGCCATGATAAAATGAAGAGTTGTTATATTACTTGATTGATCCTCTTGATTAACATGTTGATGATTCCTAAGTATTGATATCTCATCCTGATACTTGAACCCCTATAGAACCTTACCTTGAACCCTGAAAGTCAGATACTTATCAAAGTGATTCCTCATTGATTGATACCCCTCTTTCTTATTCTAAAGCTTGATAATTCTGATATATCCTGAGCTAAAAATCATTTCTTTATACCTTAACACCCTTAGTATTCATGAAGCTTACCTCCTTTATGATCCAGCACTTGAACCTTGACGAGAAACCATTTCTTTAAGCCCAGTTTGGCAATACCCCTTCATATTATCCATTAGTCCCACCAAATTTTCCTGTCCAAGTTCTGACATATGAAAACCTTTTGGTTACCTTAATAGAGTAAAGTTTTGTGAATCATGGCCCTGAGATTTAGTACCATATTTCCCGTGTTTCGAGTTGATCTATAATCCCTTCATAAAAATGTTTACTGTTAAAAGAGATTTTGTTATAATTCGGCATCTGTTTTTGAAATAAATAAAATATGGGTTTTCAGTCCCAAAGGGGGATAAATGTTTTCCTTGAATAGTGGATCTGGACTGAGACGCGAGTCTTTTCCACACTTATATTAGGCTTAAAAGTTGCCTAGAGATTCCCGTTAATGTTTTAAGAACCCGGCGAGGTTCGGGATTACTTCGCGGCTGATCACCGGCTATAATCCGTAGCGTCATAAAATGATTTTGATTAAGACATGATTTTAAAATTGTTTTGATACAAGCAAAATGATGCCATCTCACATAAGTTTTATCTATCGTTATCATTGGTTATGTCTTTCCATTGTCATTCTTAAAGGTATATCTCGATTTATGTTTTGTGTCGTACTGTTAGCACTTGTTGAGCATTTGGCTCACTTCTTGTTTTACCCTGATATTACAGCTAGCAGCTATGGTTAGATTCAAGCAGACTGCCCGTAAGACCTGTGATGCTGATGCTTATGTTCGAGCTCAGGTAGAATAAGTAATAATAGTTTGTGTGAGGACTCGGTAATTGTAATCAGATGTAATAGTTGGTAGTGTTGGGCTGTTCCAAACCCTAAACTGTAAGATCTTGGAGTTGGTTGTGTATTCTTTCCTTAAAATGTTGTAATAGCTATATTTATTTTGCTGTTTAAGTTGGGGGTGTGACAAGTTCTCTAGTGAATTTTGGCTTATCGATATCTCTGAGTTCTCTAGTGGAATTTGACTTATCGATATCTCAGAGTTCTCTAATGAATTTTGACTTGTCGATAACTCTGAGTTCTCTAGTGAAGAAATGACTTGTCGATATCTCCAATCTCTATGTCTTCAATTTGGCTTGTTGATATCTCTGTGAGTTTTCTAGTGCCTTTCTTGACTTCTCGATAAGTCATTTTGAGTTCGAATGACTTTTCTATAACACTAAACATGTGACTTGTAGAGATCTTGACTTAGAATATTTTTCCTAAAACATATTTGTTCAACTCCAAGATTCTTCATAACTCTTCTGAGGCATGATCTTCTTAATCTTCTCCCGGATAGAATTCTTAGGCTTGACACTATTTATGGAGAAAGACTCCAGTCTGCTCCTTTGACATTTTTACAGACTTTAAGTGTTACAAGTACAAAATAAAAATTTAGATAACAATACAACTTACTTAGGGTTGACAAATTGTCTTATTCTTGTTAAGGTACATGCATGTCTTGCACAACAGGGACAATTACACAGATCATGTGTATTTATAAAAAAATTATTCATCTTAAAATTTTAAACCCATCAGGGGACAATTACACAAACCATGTGTACTTATAAAAATTTTATTCAGCTTAAAATTTCTAACCCCATCCCGGAGACAATTACACAAACCATATGTACTTATAAAAAATTTATTCAGCTTAAAATTTCTAAACTCATCCCGAGGAAAGTTACACAAACCATGTGTATTTATAAAATTTTTATTCATCTTCAAATTTTTAAACCCATCCCGGAGACAATTACACAAACCATGTATAATTCTAATTTCTTTACTCGATCATCAAATCTTAATCCCATCCCGGGAAAGATTGCACAAGCTATGAGTACATAAGAAAAAAAATTCAAGAGAAATACGAATAAAGGAAATATATTTACATGCCCGTCCGAGGTAAAAGAACCCCAGACCAAATAAAATAACCATTATTCAAAGTTAAGAAGCCAAAAGGCATAGTTTCAAGACATGGAAGCTTAAAAGAAATTATATGGCATGAAGCCTGAATCATTAAGCAGTCTGGTTCTCGGGAGGAGGGGGAGGAGTCTTCTCGCGATCATCTTCGGGAGGAGGAGTTGGCTGCGTTTCGGCAGTTCCCGCTACGATAGCCTGGGCATTCTTGGGTCGGAGTTCCTCAGCAAGGAACAACTCTATGAACCCATCCATGTTACCACCAGGGTTCTTGGCCATATACAAGGATGCAATGTCCCAGCAGAGATTCACCTTTCAAAGATCTTATTGTTCAGCTCCTCATAATAAGCAGGGGTACCCCGCAAGGCAGCAAGAACTTCTTCCTATCAGGGCCTCGCAGCCAGCTCCCTCTTCAGCTTCTCTACCTCCTCTTGGAGGGTCCTAACAGCCTAGACAACATCATCCCTAGCATTCACCTCCTCCGCCAAAGCATTTTTATGCTCCTGGGACTCTCTCTATTTCACCTCCCGATACGTGGAAAACGTTGCCTTCTCCTCAGCCAACTCTTTCATAACAGTTTTGGCCTTCGCCACCTTCACCCTATAATTGTGGATCACGATATAACAACCGAAAAATGTGGGTGTTGGCCTAAAACAAGAAACATGAGATAAGCAAAGAAGCAAGGTACACAGCAAAAATATAAAAACAAGTGTACGAACCTCCGAGACATCCGGGACAAGGTGATCAAGGAAGGTATCAACATCCTCTTTAGCATAAACCTCAAAGTCTGTAGGCGTGGAGAAGTTGTCATCCAGGCTAGGAGATTCTTCAGAGCATCGACGTCCACCATCTTCTGGCTCTCCTCCTTTGAAGGAGTCTGGGGAGCAATCCTCCTACGTTGGGGCATCCCAGACCCACCAGCAACATCATCAACAGTTTTCCTCTTGCGAGGATGCAAATCTCCAACCTCTTCCACCTCTAAATCTAGCTCCTCCACCTCGGGCTAAGTAACAACAACAACGGGTGGTTCCCTCTCCGGAACAGTTTTCCGCATACTGTTCCCAAAAGAACCCGTATCCCGAAGATGGGAACCACTGCCTCCATCACCCCTCTTCCTCTTCATTCAATCTGAACAGCCCCACCAATCTTCTTAAACCTTCCATCCAAATCCTGAAAATGCTTCGACATCTCATGTTGAAATAGATTGAGCAACGGAAGACCTGCACAAAAGCATAACAAATCAGATATTATGAGGATGCCGAGAAACACAAATATAAACTATGGAAGGGTGCAAATATAAAGCTCCACATAACGTAAAAACTTACATCCAACATTAAATAAAGTTTCGTTACACAGAAAAGTATCCCGAGTCCACAGCGCCCTGAGAGCCACACAGAAGTCATACATCTTCACCAAAGCAGCTCCCTGAGCCACTGGGTTGGGAACCTATCATTTTTAAGAGCATTTTTGTACACAAGCATAAACTTCAGGTCTCCACCCCGGACGAAGATGAACTCCTGATGCCAACCCGGAGAGAGTTCGGCATAAAGATGGGGGAATTCTTGGGATCAGCAGGGAACCCACAATCAATTATGTTAAAGGTAAACTCATAAATGGGGGAATTGGAGGACTTCTTAATCTTAAAGAGGTGGTGGAAAATTTTAAATGTCGGTAAGTAACCCTTCACATGACAGCAAGCAAGGAACCAGGATATCCACTTAATAGAATTTGGAGCTAATTGGGTGAAAGGTATACCATATACATCTTGGCAGAGGGATTTAGTGAACTGGTGGAGATTGTGCCTCATGCTACATAAGTGTTCTAAAGGAATATCCACCCAACCCCCCTCAGGCCTGTGATACACCCTCTCATGAGGCTCGGGCCACCTCCACTCTAACCCGTCCCCGAAGTGAAACACGACCTTAACTAGTCATCTATTTGGCTAGAGGTGTAAATGCCAATTTTTGGATGATGGGGGGGCAGGGGTATAGCCAGTCCCGGGGGCATTGTAGAACAGTTCATCCATTTAGGACCGGTCATAAGGCTCCTTACCTATGGGCCTATAAATATCGTAAAAATCTCTAAAGTAATAGTAATGTGAAGGACTATTCTCCCGGGTCTTCACAAAATAGTGATCTATGTCTACCCAAGACCCGTCCCTCCGGCCCAATATCTGTCTGGGGTGTAAAAGAAAGGTAGGCAACTCCTCAACTACAGGATGTGAAGAACGAGGAGGCATGTTATTTGGGGGTTTCGGGAAACCCTAAAAACGCAGAACGGGCAGATCTAAGTTCAAGGTTAGCCAACTGTTTAAATCTCTTAACCATATAACTACCCGGAGTCTATGCCATTTTGGATACAAAAACACGAACAAAACCAAAAACAAAACTCAGAAACATAAAACCTCGAAACCAAATAACCAAAATATGTTCTATGGCCCATACATACATATACACTAATACAAGAACATGAAGACCAGTAATGTACAACAAGCATAAACCCAGATATCCCAAAACAAAAACACCAATTATCTACCAAACACAAACTTCAAAAAACCAAGACGAACCCAGTTTTTGCGAAATAAAACCATAAATACACGAACAAAAAGTCCAAACACAACAATAGTTTTGTATACCAAAAGCAAAACAAATAAATAACAAAATTTAACCGACAAGTTTGATGATGGATAAGTCACATGCATTCGAAAAAGCTTGCCTACTTAGTACACCAAATCAAGTACAATTACAACTAAGAAAATCAAAGGAAAAGTGAGAAAACTTACAAGAAAGCAAGAGAAATAAAAGGCTTCACAGAAGAAAGCTCCGAAATTCGCCTCGAAGAAAAACTCAGAGTACGTTTTTGATGTTCCTGTTTGTGTAAAGAATGGAGAGAAGGAAAAAGATGAGTGTTTATAGAAGAAAAGAGGGGTAAAAACTCAATCAACCGTAAATCGCGTCCACAAGAGTGGGACACGTGGCGCAATCCTGACCTTCCATAAAGTAACCGCTACAGTTAATGATTACATAGCTGTAATTATTAAACGGGTGCATCTTTTGAGGAGAGCAAAGTGGGGGGAAATGACAACGTTTGGATATGTATATATACATATACACGTATATATACATACACGGAAACTCAATCGCCGTCTGACATCCCAAAAAAATGATAGAACGGTACATCTAAGTCATTTCTCATACTTATCCCATCAAGTCAAAGGGCCTACCCAAATTCAATCCCGGGGACTTGTACACAACAACACCCCGGGGTTAGGGGCCACAAATCAAAGAAAAACATAAAAATTTTCCAAGTTACCAAAATTAAAGGACCTACCCAAGCACAAACCCAAGTACTTGTACCCAACAACACCCTGGGGTTAGGGGCCACAAATCAAAGAAAAGTGCAAAAAAATTCCAAATTAAAGCAACGCAAAAGAACATACTCCGGGCTACAAAACTACCCCCCCCATCCGGGAAACTCGCATAAGGGAGTGGGAGGCAAATGATAAGACATAATATAATTAAGGCCCAAAGAATTTTATAAAAATACAAAGAAAGAACACCCCAAGCCCAAACTTGTGTGGTCCCCGAGACACGTGGTTGATAGTCAGAATGTCTACGGTCAAATATTACCCGAAATGGAATGACAGCACCTCAGCCGTCCATGTGTCCAAATCTTAAAATATCCCATTACCAAGGGGACGGCTGGGCCCCATTGATAATTAGAACCATACAATCTACTATAAGAAAAACGTCAATAAACATCGATTATACACTGATGTGAAAAGTGCAAAAAACCAATGTCTTCGTGGGTGCAGTAAAAGGTCCCTGTTTTTCATATCGGTCAGGGACCGATGTTTTAGATTAGATTTTACATCATTTTTGGATTAGTAATTAATTTCTAATATCTCATAATTCTACAAATATTTATCATATTTCTTTTTAGTTTGGCATAATGTGATTTTATGATCAGTTTAAACATATGAACCATAAGCTTAGTAGAGTTATATACATCGGTTTTATTGTAAAAATGATGTCTAAAATACTTATTAACATCAGTTTTTAGTTAAAAACGATGTCTATAGCGGTGTACAACAATGTTTCCAGTTTTGAAACTGATGTACTTGACCCTATGTAACATCAGTTTTTGACTGATGTATAAACCTACTTAGTCAAATGCAATATAGAAATCGCATTTTAAACCGGCTATTAGCTGATGTGCTAACTTCTTATTATATCAGTTTATTTTCCAATTCTGATGTATGATACTAATACAAATAACAGTTCTATTTTTTAAAATCGATGTCTTAGCCCAGTTTTAACATCACTTTAATTAAAATTTTGTAATGTGTAATATTTCAGTAAAGCTAGCCCAAAAATTTACCAAAATCCCAAATTTTCAAAATTTACCAAACAAACAAAGCTATTGATAGCCATATCAAACAAAGACTTACAAAAGACAATGCACCATATGTAAACCAAAACTACTGATGAAATATATACCATAAATCTTATTTCCTTGATTACAACCACCGTACCAAAGTTCACAAGCTAGTTAGCTAGATAAAAAAACTGCCCAACTACCCATATATACCAAAGTTCATAGTATGAACCAACTCCATCCATCCACATTCACCATAAACCTGCCAACTAGTCAAAAACCAACAAAATAATACACCTGGGCCCTAATATCATGTTCACAGTACACATGACAAAATATATAGTAGAACAAAAAAAGGTATGTTATTCCCAAACAATCTAAAAAAGAAATCCAGAAGGGGGGTTCAATGTAATTCTGGCTACTTTCTAGATTTTAAGAATTGTTCTGCTTTGAATATATAACTTTGTTTGATTTAGCTAAAGTGCAGAATGAAAGTATTAAAGAAATTAAACACAAAGTAATCAAATACAAGTATTTAAAACTTTCTGGTGGATTGAACTTTTCTACCATAGATATATATAAATATGAGAACTCTGTGATGCAATATTTTGCACACAGCTGCTTACAAGTTAAACTTACAAAGAACAGAGAAATTCTTTACAGATATAACTTCATCTATTTCTCTGGTAATTGCTTATTGACTTCAATACAATTTTACTTGCTACACTTGGTTTATATATCACCCAAGTTACATGATAAAAAGAGAAACAAATAAGATATATGTTAGGTCACACACACACTGTAGAGGGGGTGAATACAGTGTATAGTACAATCAAATCGAACTTTAATAACTCAAGTAACATAAAATAAACTTTACTGAATTAATAAACTCTGTTACAGTATGGAACTGTTACCTCTCAGTGATGAACAAATATCACGAGAGCTGCTAGGGTTACAATGAATAATCTTCTCGAATATGATAACACTTATAGTGTAAACCCTATGTCTGTGTTTATATACTACACAGTTACAAGATAATCGCTAATTGATATGGAATATAAATCTGCTTCCTAAAATATATCAATCAGATATCTCTTCTTCCAAGTATTCTATTCTTCATAGAATTCCTTCTTCTTGTATATCTCTTCTTATGTTTGTCTCGATCTTTTTTCCTTTAATCAGCTGCTGTCCTTATCTGAACGTCCTTCAGTACTTAAGTTCTGATATCCATCTTCTGATAATTATCTCCTGATAATATAAGTACTGATATCCTTAAGTCCTGACTTTGAGTAAGTACCGATTTATCCTGTTTAAGTAAGATCTGAAAACTAAACATAAATCACATTAGCCTTGAAATTATCAAATATATCTAACAATCTCCCCCAACTTGTAAATTAGCATAATATACAAGTTTAACAGATATTTGATGATGTCAAAAACATTAAGTACAAATGCATGAGAATTAGATTAGATAACTACAACTTACAGTCCTTAAAGCTTTACAAGTCTTTAACTTCTGATAACAACTTCAGTCTGTATTCATATCAGAATTTAAGCAGTTGTAGATCTTGACTTGGCTTTATCTTCTGATCTCTCTGATGTCAGGAGTTGTTCTGAGATAGTTCTTCAACAAACATCTCTCAGCATATCTGAGTTCATCAATCATCCTCCTTTTAGCATCTTTAAGTTCTGCAGTATCTTCACCAATTTGAAAGATTGCAGCCCTGAGATCATTAATTCTAGCTTTTCTTATATCCTGATCCAGTCTGATCAAATATGCCTTGTCAGACTCAAGATTGAATTCCACAGCCCTGTAACCCAGAAAGGTAGTTATAATCTTAGCAGTGTTGGGCTTCATTTCAACTATATCACCCTCGTGATCTCTGTACTTTGGAAGATATGTGATGTCAGACTTAATAGAATAAAGCCTTTTCTGTCTCTAAATCTGATTCTTCAAATAGTTTGCAGCACTTTCTGTTATTTTGTCATTCACTTGAAGTAAGAATAATACATGCTCCAGTTCTTCAAAATATTTCAATGGAATGGCATTTTCCTTGTATGATAAACCCTACCATCTGTCATGAAGTACAACAAGATGTGTTCTTTCAAGTAGGTATGGTAAACCATTTGTACAGATTCCAGTTGATTCAATCTCTCAGGAGTTGCTCCAATACCTGGTTCACTTAAGGAAGTTGGATCATTGGTAGTGTTCTGTATTCTTCTTTCATCAGCACTTCCCAATCCAGTTTTATCTCTTACTTCCTTTCCAGTAACCACTCTTGCTTCAAAACCACTTGCAACAGTCTTCAAAGGTTGAGTCTGTTTTGCTTTAGTGAATCCTGGTAGGAGTTTCTTTGATTTATCTTCTGATACCAAGTTAACTTGAGCTATGTCAGAGGTTACTTGCTTCTTTGAAATATCAGAACTTACTATCTCTTGACTCTGAACAACTTGAGCCATGTCAGAGGTTGTCTTAAAAACTTTTCTTGAAGTCAGAGCAAGATCAGCATCTTCATCAGTAATTTCTTCATTCACAGAAGGCACATAAACCTTGATAGGTTCACCAACTTTCTCTTTGCCCTTGGACCTTGGATCTATCTGCAGTTGTGATTTTGCCATGGTTGCTTCAGGATTTATCCTTTCTTTTATCACAATGCCTTTGAGTTTTGGAAGTATCTTTTTACCAGAAACTTCAGATTTAGATTTGACTTTTCCTGATTTAAGTCTGGCTTCTTCTTCCATTAGACTCTCCAAGTCCATTCCTGGATTTTCATGAAGAAATAACTGTCTTGACATTTCTTCATCAAGATCTAAAAGTGCATCAGAACTTATCCTTTTACCAGTAGCAGAAGTAATTCTTTTTCCAGTATCAGAACTTGTCCTGTGATTTGTGATTTCAGCTTTTCTTGATGAGAAACCTCTACCTTGACTATGACCTCTACCCATTCCAGAGTTTCCATGGTCATTTTTTTCATCATCCTTCCCCTTCAGTGTCTTATCAGTTCTGCATTTGGACTTAATTACTTTCTCCCCCTTTTTGGCATCAGCAGGTAAGAGAAGAGAGACAAGCAATTCCACTGAGGCTTGGATTTCATTAAGTTGAGATTGTTGAGAAGCTTGATTTTTCAAAATATCATCAATCTGAGATTGTTGTTTCTCTTGAGTCTTCTCAATATAAGCAACTCTGTCAAAGGTAGGTTGGAAGAATTTTTTCTTATCAATCTTCTGAACTTGTTCTTGCTTGATTAATTCTTCCTGAATTTTATGTATCTCTGCATGAGTAGTTGAATAGAGACCTTGTAAATGTTTAGTACTCAATGAAGTGACTCGAAGCTGTATTTTGAAATCATCAGTAATTAACTTCTCTTCAGCTTTTGTTAAGTGCTCAGCAAGATTCTTTGCAGATGGAACACAGGTAACTGAGTTCCATTCCTTAGTCCACTCATGTCCTGCAGGAGTTTCACTCCAAGGCACTGGTGCTTCTCTTGTAAAAAACTTCTCAACTAGTTTAGATTTAAGAATAGTTTATTGAGGTGCATGTCCTGAAGGACCTGCTTCATCAACATCTGTATTTGGAGCAGCATCACCAGTATCTCCAGCATTTGCAGCATCAGAACTTACAGAATCAGTATCTTCTGATAAAACAACAGTATGAGAAGCAATTGAGGCTTCAGCATCATCCTCTAATTACTGATCTGGTTCCAAGTTCTGATCAACAACCATATCCTGATGCTCACCTATATTCTGATCATCATCATCTAGATGTAGAGAAGCTGTAGTAGATAATTCTGGAGTTTGAGCAGCATCAGTAACAGGTGTTGTTGATGGATTAGTTGTTGTTGGAGCTTCTAAGTAAAGCACTTCAGGCACAACCAAGTTCTGGATATCAATTTCAGCACTTGTGCCTGGATCAACAGGAGATACAGTCTTAGGAGACACAGATGGTGTGTTAGCCATTTCAGTAGCTGCTTCATTAGTTGGAGTCAATGGAGAAGCAGGGGCTTGAGCAGATTCCTTTTCTTATGAGATCAGAGATTCCTGATCTCCTTCCTTAGCTCTTGCTTCCTCATCATCTGAAACTGGCCTTTTAGCTCTCTGTTTCTTGTATCTCTTTGAAGATGGGGATTCCTTGGGAGGTTCAGCAGAAGTCATTCTTCTAAGCCTTTTGAGAAGCTTAGATCCCCCAATTCCAGAATCCTTCTGAGAAGAAACTTTCTCAGCTTCTTTGACAACAAGTTCTGATGTAGAAACCTGTTCCTCACTATCAGACTCATCTCTCAAAACAATCCTCCTTCTCTTCTGAGGTGTTTGAGGAACAGTCTTTGTCCTCTTAGGCTTGGAAGATGAAGGCTTCACAGTAGGTGGTGAGGATGAGGGTTGAGGTGTCTGTGAAGTGGAAAGATATGATTTGAGATATGTTCTGAGGGATGGTTGAGGTATAGATGGATGAGTGGTATGTTCTGATGGTTTTTGTGGTGTTTGGGATGTGGTGGTAGGTTGGACATCAGAATAAATAGATCTATAGGTTTCAGGATCAGCATTTACCAAGATCTGTTTTACAGACTGAGGAATCTGTAAAGGTCTAACCACCTTTTTCTTAGTGTCAGCATTTACCAGGTCATTAAAGGCTCGTTTTGCAATTTTGAAAGGTGGAGTTAAGGAACTGGCAGGTTGGGGTTCATCAGCACAACAGAAACTATATATAAGCTGACAGAATCTAGCAAAGTAGACAACATTCCTATCCTCTGTCATCCTATCCCCAATAAAACCTATCACATCACTTGCAAAATCAAAATGAGTTTGGTTAATGATAGCATACCCGATTTGCTGACTCATTATAGGAATGGCATCAAAGTTGGAACACTTATTCCCAAAAGCTTTAGTGATGCAGTCGAAGAAGAAGCTTCATTCCTTTCTGATATGAGCTCGTTTCAACTGCCCAAGCTTAGCCAAACTCTGCTCATACCCCAAACTGACTATTAACTCTTGAAGAGCTGATTCCTTCGGGGTTGAAAAAATACATCCTTCTGGTAAATGTAGGGCCTTGCGAATTATACCAGGAGTTACCACATGTGTAGAATCATCCACTTCGAAAACAATACTGGGAGTACCATTTGTACCACCATTATCAAAGTGCCCAGTCCGCCAAAACGTCAGAACTTGTTGGCTCGAAAAGACTGAAGGCTGGGTCAATGCATACCCAATTTCACTGTGTGCAAGAAGATCTTGCACAAAATGCAACTCAGATGGAGCTTCAATAGCCTTTTTCATTGCTTTTCGAAAAGAAACTCTATTCTTTAATTGGCCGGCTATAAATTCTGCAAGAATATTAGGGCTTCCGTAAGGTTTTGCAATTCTTGTAATAGTAATGTTAAGTTTTCGGTTGACACAATTAAATTCTTTTTATAGATTCATCTGCAATTCTTCGATTCCTCCCGGTCTATTTTCTATTAATAACTTTGGGAATCCCATATAGATAATGACCTGGATCAGATCGATTCGTTTTTGAATTTCTATACGTGCAATTCCCTCAACGCCAGAGGAATTTTTCATATTTTTTTGTACATAATTCTTAATAAAATCTCTTATTTTTTGATCTTCTTGTAGACCTTCGGAATAATTTTTTGGTTGTTGCATGATCAAGAATTACAGCATAGTTATTTGGAATGAACTTAGCTCCATCAATAATCAAATCCTTAGGTGCCATGAGAAAAATCGAAAATTAAGATTTTCCTGTTAGGTGTTTGAGAAAATGTCTGTATGAAAAAAAACAACGTTTGGAGATGAGAGAAAGTAAAAGCAAAGAAAGAGAGATAAAGTGTAAAAGTAAATAAAAGATTCTATAATCTTCTCTCTCTCTCTTACTTATACTTGGTAAAAAAATATAACTGTTGGACACCTGTCAGACATGCAGCAATAATGAATAGTTAATGGGCACGGGAAAACAGTAATCATTACTTACCCACTTGCAGTTTTTCAAGGAAAAACCGTTCCACTTACCCAGTAATTCCATTAATCGAGGTAAATTAGTTTTAATTCAAAATTTAAACTGTTCCCACTCATTCAATTATTTTTCACTGCAACACCAATATTCTGAAAAAAAATATTGAGTGAGAATGACCAAAATAAATCAAGTAAACAAGTACTGATATTGTAAGATCAGAACTTAATTTAAATTAAAATTGAAATGGTCATCAGAATATGGATATATCAGGATTTATCAGTGCATTTAAATTACAAACATCTCAGAGACAAAAACTTGCAAAAAGTAGAAATTCCATTAATATATTAAGAGAATACCTTCATGAAATTTAAATTACATCAGAAGTTTACAAGATTGCCCTAAGCTTCTAAACCTAATATCAACAGCCTTTGTCCTAGCTCAAGAAGCAGTGCAAGGCTGACGATGAAGAAAAACAGGAAGAAGAAAATAAGTTATTTCTTCTTCCTGCTCTCTACAAACAGAATAGCGAGTCTGATGATTCGCTCTTGCTGGCGGAGAGCTTCCAGTCTTTCCTCCTCCAATCGCTCCAGATGGCGATGGTAGTCCATGTAGAAGAACAGGAGGTGGGTGAGTACCTCCTGGGGAACTGAGTCTCATATCTCATCAGGAATGGCATTGACGTGCCATTCCTGCTGCCATGTTGCACAGCTTAACTCCATGTTGAAGGTCTCATAATTTAAAAACATATTGTAGTTAACCATGATGTTGTGTATATGAGGGAAAAGAGAGTAAGTGTTTGAGGAAAGAATTGATGTATAGGCTGATGTGAAGTGTTCGTTTATATAGGCGGAATGCCAGGAGACTCCAGGAAATTTAATGCTGACAGGTAGAATTAATTCTACCTCGTCTCCCTAGACTGGGAAGACGAAAAACAGTCATTGGAAGTGTAAGTCAAGGTTTAATGCGCACAAGTAACAAGTAAAAAATTACTATGCATGTACATGTTTTACTAAACCTAATTAGATTGACTATTAATATTCTACCCAAACATATTCTGATTTAAAATGAGACTGTTTTTAGATTTTATCCACAAATAAGTCAAGTAAAGGATCGGAGTTTAATATCAGAACTTAGACTTATATCAGAACTTAACAGTTATCAGAACATGATTTCTTAACTCGAAAAATGAATGCCTATCTTTGTAATTCTTCACACAAATTCTGATGTAGATTCTTCAGAACTTAGTCATCAGAACATTCAACAGAACTTGTCCTCAGAATTTGTGCAATGTGACACAAAAACTGTTCATCTAAAATAACATAGATCACCACAGTAATTTTCATCATTTATATGGAGTGTTTAGTGTGTGCATTAAGCTAAATATCAGACAAAGAGTAAAGTATGATTCACTTCAGTACATCTTAGAAATAAGGCATAACTAAAACTTTACTAAAAACCTGTCATTATTCTAAAGCCTACTATTGAATGAGTTCATACTTGAGTCCACCTTAACTGTTTTTTTTTGCTAATTTTGTGCATCTTTTTAAATTCCATGGTACAGTGGCTTCTCAGTGTAAGTGAGTCACGACTGCTTATCAGAATTTATGCTATTATCAGAGTATTTCTCCAGTAATCATAGAGTGTGAAAAGTCACCAAGAAAATATTTTACTTTTCTGAGGCATATTTACTTAAAACCAGCAATGCACTTGGGTCGTCCCTTCCACATTTTTACTCTAGATCTCAAAGGAGTACCTGATTTTAATCCTTAATTCTTTTTCTTTTTCTTTTGATAAGTGAGGTTTATCAGCACTTAGTACATTCAACAGATTTACTAGCATCAGAACTTAACAGATGAGAAGCATTATTCTAGTTTTTGACTTAGTAATAAGATAGACAAAGTAAACTTAACTAAGCTCCATATCAGAATTTGCTTGTGTCAAAGGATTTCCACATAAAAATTACTTCTAATATGGGATTTCTAGTGTATTGAAGACTACTAGGTCAGCATCTAGCACAGATATCCTCATAGGATAGAATAGTTACACAAACATACATATCACTGTCAGAGTTTAGAAGGTCACATCAGACAATATTCAGTACTTAAGCAATTTTCAATTAAGCACAGAATACACAAAGAGAGTAATTTCTGTAAATACTGATCATAAAGTCTGATGCATCAGAACAAAACTAAGCAGATTTAGAAAAAGAACCTGAAACCATTCCAAGTTTATTTACCAATCTTGTAAAAGTAGCTTCATACAGTGGTTTTGTGAAGATATCTGCTAGTTGTAGATCTGTTGGAACAAAGTGCAATTCCACTGTACCTTCATCCACATGTTCCCTTATGAAGTGGTACCTGATGCTGATGTGCTTTGTCATTGAGTGTTAAACTGGATTACCTGTCATAGCAATAGCACTTTGATTATCACAGTAAATAGGGATTTTGAAATATGTCAACCCATAATCCAGTAACTGATTCTTCATCCAAAGAATCTGTGCACAACAGCTTCCTGCAGCAATGTACTCTGCTTCTGCAGTTGATGTGGAAATTGACTTTTGTTTCTTGCTAAACCAAGAAACCAATCTGCCTCCAAGAAATTGGCAGCTTCCACTTGTGCTTTTCCTGTCAATTTTGCAACCTGCAAAATCTGCATCTGAGTAACCTATTAGTTTAAAATCGGATTCTCTGGAATACCACAATCCCAGATCAGCTGTTCCCTTAAAGATATTTGAAAATTCTTTTTACAGCTGTTAAGTGAGGTTCTCTTGGATATGCTTGAAATCTTGCACAAAGACAGGTAGCATACATGATATCAGGTCTACTAGCAGTTAGATAGAGTAGTGAGCCAATCATACCTCTGTACTCAGTAATATCTACTGATTTACCAGTATCCTTGTCCAGTTTTGTTGCAGTGGCCATGGGAGTGGATGCACTTGAACAGTCTTGCATTCCAAATTTCTTCAGCAAGTTTCTGGTGTACTTAGTTTGACAAATAAAAGTGCCTTCTTCATTCTTCTTGACTTGAAGGCCCAGAAAATAGCTAAGTTCCCCCATCATACTCATCTGATACCTTGACTGCATCAGTTTAGTAAACTTCTTGCAAAGTCTGTCATTTGTAGAACCAAAAATGATATCATCAACATATATTTGGACCAGAAGTAAGTCCTTTCTATGGTTGAGGTAGAATAGTGTTTTGTCTATAGTTCCTCTATTAAATCAACTTTCCAGAAGAAACTGAGCTAAAGTCTCATACCATGCTCTTGGAGCTTGCTTAAGTCCATAAAGTGTTTTATCAAGCCTGTAGACATAATCTGGATATTTGGAATCTACAAAGCCTGGAGGTTGTTCAACATATACTTCTTCCTCTAATTCTCCATTGAGAAAAGCACTTTTTACATCCATTTGAAATACAGTAAACTTTTTGTGAGCAGCATAAGCCAAAAATATCCTTATGGCTTCCAATCTAGCAACTGGTGCAAATGTTTCATCATAATCAATTCCCTCATGTTGAGAATATCCTTTTACAACCAGCCTTGCCTTATTCCTTGTAATTATGCCATCACTATCAGTTTTGTTTCTAAATACCCATTTTGTACCAACAACAGATTTGTTCTTTGGTCTTGGTACTAGGGTCCAGACTTTATTTCTTTCAAATTCATTTAACTCTTCCTGTATTGCTTGCACCCAATCAGCATCTTGAAGAGCTTCTTCCACTTTCTTTGGCTCAGTCTGAGAAAGAAAAGAATTGTAAAGACTTTCATTTGAAGTACATGTTCTAGTTCTGACACCTGCATCAGGATTTCCAATTACTAAATCAGGTTTATGTGATTTAGTCCACTTCCTTGCAGATGGAAGGTTTTCTCTAGAACTGGATGCTTCCCCATGATCCATGTTGTCTTCATTTTCATTTTCTGATGCTCCCCCTGAAACTATGCTCTCTGAGTTGGATTCTTCAGAATTTAGATTTTCAAAACTATCAGAACTTGGCTTATCAGAACTTGACGAATCAGAACTTGAAGAGCCAGATGTATGTTCTGATGCTTCTTGAGATGTGGTAAGATCTTGAGTATGCCCCCCTGCATTGGTGGATCTTCTTTTGGCGTAGTTACCATAGTTTCAATAACATCAGAGTTTAATCCATCAGAGTTTGCAGTATCAGGACTTAGATTGTCAGGATTATCAGTATCAGAATTTGAGTCTTCATTTTCAAATCTCAGCTGATCATGATCAATAAAATCTTCAAGTCCAGTAATCTTCTTGTCATCAAAAGAGACATTGATAGATTCCATGACCACTCTTGTTCTCAAGTTATAGACTCTGAAGGCTTTTGTGGAAAGTGGATATCCAACAAACATTCCTTCATCAGCTTTTAAATCAAATTTAGATAGCTGTTCAGAATGAGTCTTAAGAACAAAACACTTGCATCCAAATACATGAAAATACTTCAGATTTGGCTTTTTTTTCTTTACCATCTCATATGGTGTCTTTCCTTGCTTGTTGATGAGTGTTGCATTCTGAGTAAAACAAACAGTCTGCACAGCTTCAGCCCAGAAATAGGTTGGAAGCTTTGCTTCATCAAGCATTGTACGTGCAGCTTCAATGAGAGTTCTATTCTTCCTTTCAACAACTCCATTTTCCTGTGGAATTCGAGGAGAAGAAAATTCCTGCTTGATTCCATGGTTTTTGCAGAACTCTTCCATTATCAAATTCTTGAACTCAGTACCATTATCACTCCTTATTATCTTTACTGAATCTTTGACCAATTTATCCAGTTTCCTGACATGATCAATCAAGATATGTAACACCCCCAAATCCGGGGTCGGGGATCCGGGTTGTCACGAGTTCCATTTCCCTTAATAACACCCAATCTTAATAAATAATCAACTATTCTGTACTGTGACCCCACCATAAACACACACACCACAAGTTATAGTCTCAGAGATGAATATCCAAAAATAATCATAAGTCGTTTTATTCCACAATTATATGCCAATACACCTTAAAAGGGTTTCTGAATAAATTTACATTTCTTTGCCATTATTACAATTCATAAATATACATAAATCTGGTTCATCAATAGTTGAAAACCTAGCCTATTGGTAGCTCCTACCTCAGCTACGACGGCATCAACGCTTCCAGAAAACTGCGGAACATTTTCTAACCGCTTGCGAATTGGAAGCTTGGTCTTGTTCATCTTGTCTAGCTGATGTTGTGTGATGAAAGAAGAAAGTAAGGGTGAGCAACAAGCCCACCAAAATAATATGTATAATGATTTACAATATATGAGCATTCTCATAGTACTCATGAAAGTCTTGGTCAAGAAGAAATGAACCAAGTTTGATATCTTAACGTGACGAAGTCGCAAAATATTCAGTATATATACTTATATACTTTTCAAAATCTTTGAAATCCTCTGCCATATATAATATACACAGAGTTCCAGTTTATAACTGTATAAAAATATCGTTGCAAGGTGATCTTTTATATCTAACCTTGTCTCAACGTTTTTCTGAAAATCTTTGTCATGCATAAGATAATCATTAACCAGATATAAGTTAAAAAGATGAAGTTACAAGATACCCCAATATACTTATATCTTTTCCAGATACAACTTGAACTACCACCGTTCAAGTTATAACCAGTTTCAAAAGTTCATCACATAGATGAGACTATAAGATAAGACTTGCATAGATTCGATCTTTGAAATATTATTGAATGAAATGAAGTTACGAGATACTTCATTAAGTCCCGATATATATACACCTATATATATATACATTTCATACACTCCTTGAAAACCTCTGTTATGAAAATTATAAATAGAGTTGCAATATCCAATGAATTTTGGAAAGGAGAAAACCTTGGCATAACCCTGATATCTTGCTGATCAGGGAAAGATACCAATAAGTAACCTTTTCTACTAGTACATGGATGAATCCCCAACTGGTCATCACCCTTGCCATATAAGGACCTTGTACTGGACCGTCACTCGGCCTCTTACGCGTTGCTGGACTGCCACCAAGCCACTTACACTTTGATAGACCGTACCCCGGCCTGTCGCTTATGCCGACTCAATTAGAGGGACTTACTTCCCGAATGTTGGGCAAGTAATCAAATTGTTTTCTCAAAACAGCAACCACGTTGCGAATGTAAATTACACCACAGAGCCAGATCCCCCAGGTTTTGAGCGAGTATTTAAATCCCCTTCGAAAGGAGGATCTTAAATATAAAAGAATGAGTTTTGGGATCCGCCCTAACTTTTAGAAACCATTTTGAAGACTCGAAAACATTTTTAAGAATGTTTGGAGTACTGCTGATTTATTAAAATAAATCAGTCCCGATATATTACAAATATATGAATATTATTATTTAAATAATATTCTCATAAAGATAATCCTTATAAAAATAATCGAAGTAGAAGTTTTAAAACTCATACTTGAAATGAATATTAAATAACCAAAGATATACTTATACGAAAGTACTATCTTTATTTGAATAATCGAAAATAAGTTTAATTATCGAAACATTATTCTTTAATAAAATAAAGAATATTATTAAATAATAAGCGGAGTCATAATACCTCGAATGAATATTATAAATAATATTCATTAAATAAAATAAACGGAGTCATACATCCTCAAATGAATATCCAATTAATAATCATTAAATAAAATAAAGTTATCGAATAAACCTTATTCGATTTTGAAAACTATATCCATATATATATAAATATATATATATAATATACTCGGGAACATCGACTCCCTGTTTAGAAATATGTTCACCTTTGGGTCCCCTATACTAAGGGTATACTCAAATACCGCTTATCTCTAGCATATATATTATCAACTGAATCAACAGATATATGCATCAAGAATACGAAACAGGCATGCATATATACCATATCACATGCTACAATATATCGCAAGAATTTTCTAATAACAAATATGCATTTATCACAAGATCATGCATATACACATATACATCACAACAACAGTTATACGGGTAAAAAACTTGCCTGAGCGACTGGGGGTTACAATTGGCTTGGGATGAGTCTGGTAACCTATAAACAACATATAAGTTGGAATTAAACCAAAGTCACTTATAAATCTATACTTTAACCAATTTAGACTCTAACGCTCGCTTTGCGCTTAACGATTCGCTTAAGTCGCTCAAGTACCCTCGGCTCCACCATTTTTAATAAATTAACCATTACGAGTTTTAAGGCGATTCTTTCGCGAGTGTCTTACCAACTGCCTATTACACTTTACATAGATGTTTCATACTCCAATTAGTCCTTTAAGGTCTTTAACCTATGTTTCAAAGTAAGGCAAGGGGTAATGGTTCGTTCGCGAAATGTCGTTACTTAAAACGGCCGTTTCTCCTCAACCGTACATCAGAATCAAACAAACCACATATCAAAACGAAGCTCATAACATGAACTATCTAATCATGGCAATGGTCAAAACATAGCAGGGAGTTCTCGGGTCCTAATGTTAAGAACAAAACAGCCTAAAGTAAATCAGACATTACGACGGCTATGTTTACGCGATTTCCCAAATTTAAAACATTCCAAATCAACCACCAATCAATCCCAATTCATTCATACAACCAAAATCCATCCCTATCACACTACAACAGCCCCAACACATCAAGTTCTCCAATTTATGTTATTCTCAACATGAATTTAAAACTATACTTTAGTCCTTTACTAATCAACAAGATTCAACATTCAATTCACTACCACTCCAACCCAAACTCTAAACCTAAAAGCATCAAGCTACTCTTTTACCATAACAATCAAAATCATCCTAATATACAAAGTAAAGCTAGGGTTTGGAGATGTTATACCTTCCTTGAAGTGATTGGAATAGCTAGGAAGCCTTAAGAAGCCTTGAGATGTCTTAGGGATGCTTGGATCTTAAAGGAAAAACAAGAAAAATCAAGTTAAAAATCTTGAAATCACTATTCATTATCTTCTTCATTGATTTCTTGGAGAAGATTGTGAATGATTTGGAGGCTTAAACTTATAGGATAGCTATATCTATGCATAAGGAGTACTAGATAATTATCTTACCAATTAAGGAAGCTTGGAACTTGAATTTTGAAATTCTTGCTTTGGAAAAGAAGAAGAAGCCGAGAGCAAGGTGAAGAAAATGAAATAATCTTTGTGTTTTGGGTGAAATGATTGTTGGTTGGTTGTTTTTAGCTTGATTTTGGTTAATTACCCTTTTAACCATGAACTTTGTGTGGTTTTAAATCAACCACACCTCCTTCCCCCTATGTCATGCTTATGTCACCTTGTGATGTCATCATCCCTTACTTGCCCTCTTCTTATTGGTTGGATGACCTCATCATCCCTAACCTCCTTGATTAAGTTCCTAATTGTTTACCTAATGACCGCTGATCTGTTATACGGTTCGCTTAACTTTCGTTTTCATTTATCGTTTGAGGGATCATACCCGGGATCTTATTACTTAGGTTCCCTTAACCTTTCTCAATACATTATATTCCTTTTTATGATCCTCTCTTATAATCCTTGAATTTAAATCCTTTTTATTCTGTTACCTTATACTCAATTCTTTCTGTATCTGGTAGATTTCTGGGAAAAATCAAAGTGTTCGGATTTGGATTTTGACGATCTTTACATACACTTATATACCACATAAAGTACTAATAATATCCCAGAAGAACAATAAAAGAACCCCTACATAGTGTGGCATGAAAAGTTTTCTTATTCAGCAAAACACTATTCATAAGGGTTTCAAAAATTTCCAAAAATTGGGGTTATTACAGTCTCCCCTCCTTAAAAGGATTTCGTCCCGGAATCAGATAGAAAATGAATAGGGATACTCTCTTAGCATTGCATTTTCTAACTCTCGAGTAAATTTTCCCACATTGTGGTCCTACCACTAAGCTCTGCCTAGTTTGATAACCCTTCTCCTAAGCACTTGCTCCTTTTCACTCTATAACCCTTCCTGGTTGCTCCATATAGGTTACGTCTAGTTGCATGTCTAGGCGCTCATATGCCCCTATTTATCTGGCATCCGAATTACACTTCCTTAATATTGATACGTGAAATACGTTACGACTTGCTACATGTTCGGGGGTAGGGCTAGCTCATATGCTATCCTTCCCAATACGTCTTAATATATCCAAGGATCCAACAATTCGTCGACTTAAACTTTCCTTTCTTTCCAACCCTCATCAATTCCTTTTTAAGGGAATACTTTTAACAATACAAGGTTCCCTCCTTCATACTCTTTGTCCTTTCATTTGTCAAATCAGCATACTTCTTATATCCATCTTGAGCTACTCCCAGCCGTCCTCTGATTAGATCTATTATATCCTTGGTCCTTTGGACTACTGCGGGTCCGAGCATCTTGCGCTCTAGAACTTCATCCTAACCTAAGGGAGATCGACATTGTCTTCCCTCAAGGATCTTATAAGGCGACATCTCGATAATGACATGATCTATTGTCGTGAGAAAACTTAATCCGGGTTAAGTGATCATTCCAAATTCTTTCAAGTCTATTGCACAGACTCTCATTATAGCTTTTAGCATTAGAGCTTTTGCTTCTCAATACCCATTCTTTTCCAATTCGTAATCGCTACTACCTTTCGTTCCTAATATTATACTGGTTATACTTTTGCTCGTTAGCATTCTATAACCTTTTAATAACCACGTCAACCTTAGTATCACGAATGTGTTTCCATTCCGGATACCACCATAACTTTACTACTCCTTTTTCAGCTGTTTCTATTTTCCAAAGTTTGATCAATCATATAGAAGTAAAGGAATTTATTGAGAGATCACTATGATCATGAACACTTGTTATATCACATAGTTAGTACAGAAGGTGGCCATCCTTTAGTACTTGACAAGCAATTAAACAATAGATGGTATCCTACTAGGCTTCTATCACACAGATAGATAGTCATTCGGCAATACCTCCCCTTCTGGAAGGGTTGTTCTTCTCAGCTTATACAAAATGAAAAGAAGAGAAAAGAACGAATTGAAGAGAATTGTGTATATGAAAAAAAAATATACTGCCACAAAACATCTGGCTTGGAACCTACCTCTGAACTATAGAGGTTTGTCATAGGAGAACAAAACATATGTGTATATATATCAAGTATTATCGCATCGCATTTCACATGCCTAAATATTTTTGCTATTTCGTCCATCATTCTATGGACCCATGCTCTTGCACGAGCTTATACCCAATCACCTTTGAAACTCCCTCGTCATCGAAAATCGAATCTGGGATTTCATTCTTGACATCACCGTTACTAGAATTCTATGCTTGCACTGCGACCTTCCTCGTATAGTAATACGACTCTCTATTGATAAGAAGGAATAAATATTCAATAGGTAGATAATCTACTTAATTAGTCTATCAATGATAACTTATACACCACCATGACCCGATTAGTGGTACTCAATCTCAACATCCATTCCAATACAACTCTCATGGTTGTAATCGACTCATTACTCGCAGAATCATTGCTGCATTACTATGGTCCACCACTGACCAACTGTCGTAATTCACTTTCCATGAAATCTTAATATCTAACCATACGGAGTCCATACATGTCGTATAGATTTCTCCTAAGGAGGTAACATAATTACCATTCATGATTCATGAAGAACACTCTAGATCCTGATGTACATGCATGACATGAAGCAGATAGAATTGCAAAAGAGTTTCAATCAAAGCAACGATAGCAGGTTAATCCCATTCTTAATCATATACCTTCAATAGAAGACTAAACTCGAAGGTTCGTCTAGTCCTTTTTGAAACATGGTCCTGGCTTATCTCAAGATAGTACCTTCTGAGATAGATAGCCCGCTCATGGCGATTACACGAATTAAACCTTTACCATCTACTATTACGGTTGGGTATTGCACAGTCATCAGAAGGAATGTCAATCTTCCAAACCATAATATAACCTTCACAGCTTTAACCATTATCACTGTATTCCTTTGGAACAAGCGCCTATAATTATCCCCTTACCTTTAAAGTGTTGGCCACCTCTTTGGCCTTTCCTGATGGTAAAATTTCCTTACAGTCAATGTCATTTTAACCACCTCCAAATAAATTTTTCTACCTCATTTCAATCACTGCTTATGTGAAAATGCTTTTCTTAAGTCCTGGTGAGAAGAAAAAAAAATCACCATTTTTTTTCCATAAGTCATTGCCTTAGTCATTAGATGTGAACATTGCTATGACTGACTCTCAATCATACTTAGAACATCTTTTATCTTAGGCCCTAATGGCCCTGAACAATTTCGACCTTTATTGGTTCAATCCATACTTTCTCGCGGTTTAACACGTGCCCCACTTGGCATCATTATAATTACGTCATATTTCCTTTATCTAAATTGAGAATTTTGAATATTACCTTTCTCCTTGTAAAACCTCTAAGGTTATCCTTGAATCGTTCCTCCTGTATTCCCTAGATACAGGGCATATCGAAATACCCTTTACTAATACTAGAACCATTGTCTATATGTTTCTGAAAAATTTCCCCACTGATACCTAAAGGTTGTTATTACTTTAATCCTTTCCAATTCATACTGTTAAAACTCATATTATCCCTATTAAGGGTGAAATGCTAACCTTTATGCATTCCCCTAGGATTCATTTTAAGTTACCGATGTTTTATCCTTAATTCCACCTTTAAAAAGGTACATGCATCCTTCCATGGATAAATCAAGTCATATATCCCTAATAAGGGTGTCTTATTCAATCATTTCCACCTCGATAGTATATGCCTAATTTCACAATACCATCTGTATTCAAAATGAGGTCAATTAATATGGCCTCCAAAAGATAACAACGGTTATCCGCTTTTCTTGCCTAATTTGGTAACGATAACAAGGATGTTCTGGAAGATATTGGTCGTGTTCAACGTGAACTTCTTCTTAATAATTCCTTATTTACTTTTGTTGTTTATCTCAAGAGTCACCTTGATGCTGGGATATCTTTCATACCTGGCGTCTCCCTTTCTGGGTATCAAGCCACCGGTCTTACACTTCACATTCTCGAATGTCACTTCCTTCATCCACTTTTCCTAATTTCTTACTTCCTTGCCTCCTCAGTCTATCCGCGTCTCATTATTTATCCTTTGAACTATCTCAAGGTTTCCTTGAATCCTCCCAACTTAAAGGGGGTACAATATATGTATCTCTTATGCCTTCAACAAGCAATTTAACTCATGGTGAATCACCCTCATCCTGACGATTACATACTTTTCTATTTCTATTGCTACGAGTCTTTAGGGTTTCCTCATACACAAGTTCCTTATTATTCCTCAAACTCTATTGCCTTTTTATTCCTTTCCACTTCAGTTTCTTTTTAATTTCCTTTCTCTTATCATTATTTCATAAACCAACACAACATAAACATTGATTTCAAATATCACGTCATTCTGGATTCGTGTCCTCAGAACGAATCTTGACAACTTTTACAGCTTAGATTCATAATTCATCATACTCGTCCACCTTTGTTCTGGCTCTAAAGCTTTTACACTATCTCCATAACCTTGGGAAGTACTTTCCTGAAAACAATTGACTGAACTTTAATCAGTTTATTGTAACCTCTTGCTCCATGCTTTTCTTGGTCTTTCACCAGTGGGTGTTCTCTCTCTTAGGAGGGTAAGTGACAAAAACAGTCTTTTGTGATTCGTCAATCATTTAGAATCTCAAATGATTCCTATATATCCTTTAGCCAGGCTCTTGCCTTGACTGGGTCAGCTTGTTCCTTGGAACTCTAAGGGCTTAGCGACTTAAAGGTCTTGAAAGAATTTCATACCACATTGTTTCCTCAAGGTGGTGGTTGGGGGTTAAAGTATAAGTTTTGTTTTAGGCAGGTCCATGGATTGCCCAATAGGAGTACCATCCAGGTTCTTCCTATCTTGCTCGACTTCTGTTTTCTCAGTCTAAATATTTCTTCCTACTCCCCATAATTGGGGTTATCTTTTAATTTAAAATCCTCATTTTCCACTTCATTATATTCTGGGTTCCTTATAGCTTAATTACGACTTCCCTGATTATCACATTCAAGGTTTTGCCCCTAATCTTATTCCTCATGGGGCATAATCCTTGGATTTTTTTTTTGAGAATCTCTGGATATATGTCTTATTTACTTTGCTTAAGTCTTTCCCTCGTTCCATCCTTGCATGATTACAAATTATGAATTCTCAAGTTCCATAAACTTCATGACACTCTCTTAAGTGTTAATAGTGCAATTAACAATATGAACTTATCATAACCAGGCTGATCTGAACTGAAATTAACGAATATATACATAACCATTGGTTCGAGGGTACAACAACTGAACACATTAAAGAGAATTACATCATGTGATCTGATCGCTTCTATCCCAAAAGTACTACCATAGATAATCATCTAGTCATTAAAACTAATCATTCATAACTTAGGCTAATCCTCCAAAAGCGGTGCTACATGAAACCCTTGTCTGATCGCTCTGGCTCTGCACACTACCATGGATCAAGAAATGCGGGAACGCACGACATCCCTAACCTGCTCCATCACAGAGGTGATGAGGTCTAAGATAGTTGCAAGTAGAGCTGGATCAATCTGACCCTCAAGATGGCCTCTAGCTGTAACACGGGTGGTAGCCTCAATCCTTTCCATGCTATGAGCTAATCCTGTCGGAAGTACCCCGCCCTCAATCCCTGGTGTAGTAAGTCGATCCAACAGATCACTCCTAACATTACGGGCCTCGGACAGGCCACCTAAAGTCATGTAATAATCGGCGATAAGAGAAGCCTGAGTGGTTGCATCTAGCAGTCCATGGGGTGCAGGTGGTGCAGGCCCAGGGGATCCAAATAGATAACCAAGCACGGTATCAGGTGATAATGGTGCAGGAGATAAAGGAGGCATTTCCTCAGTAGGTGCTGGGCTCTGTACAGGGGAGGGAACATGAATTGGTGGAACCTCATGGATGTCTTCAGGAACCTCGGGAAGAGGGTCTGATACTGGTATAATTGGTGTCGTGGAAGGCCCCACTCCTTCTGCCCTCATTAACCTTTGTGCCCTTGGTAACTCTTCATCCTCTAGTGCCACCCTCGCGGCCATTCTTGCTCTGGTAGTCGCCCTAACTACGGTCATCAATTCCTCAGCGGTCCTCTCTTCATTCTCGTCAGGATCCTCCACGAGATCCTCCTCGGCAACAATCCCTTCTGGGATAACATCCTCAACCGCAACATTCTCAATATGAATCTCATCCGGTCCCTCGTTAGGGTACTCTATCAGATTTACAATTTGATCTCCAACATGTAATAAAACATCCTCATGCTGATGCTCCTGAACCTCAGGGTTCGGTGCCCCGCTGCCCTATACGAGAACGAACTATGTTACTATCACGATATTTATAAGGGTTCCCATAAGGGTTTTAACTGTCAGTTCTACGTTAGGTAGTCCGAATTTGAACTTGGAAAGAGTTCTTATTAACTTAGTGAACTTATTATCTTAACGTCACATCATCTCTGAGGTTTATAACGCTTCGCTCTGATACCATTTCTGTAACACCCCCAAATCTGGGGTCGGGGATCCGGGTTGTCACGAGTTCCATTTCCCTTAATAACACCCAATCTTAATAAATAATCAACTATTCTGTACTGTGACCCCACCATAAACACACACACCACAAGTTATAGTCTCCGAGAAGAATATCCAAAAATAATCAAAATTCGTTTTATTCCACAATTATATGCCAATACACCTTAAAAGGGTTTCTGAATAAATTTACATTTCTTTGCCATTATTACAATTCATAAATATACATAAATCTGGTTCATCAATAGTTGAAAACCTAGCCTATTGGTAGCTCCTACCTCAGCTACGGTGGCATCAACGCTTCCAGAAAACTGCGGAACATTTTCTAACCGCTTGCGAATTGGAAGCTTGGTCCTGTTCATCTTGTCTAGCTGATGTTTTGTGATGAAAGAAGAAAGCAAGGGTGAGCAACAAGCCCACCAAAATAATATGTATAATGATTTACAATATATGAGCATTTTCATAGTACTCATGAAAGTCTTGGTCAAGAAGAAATGAAACAAGTTTGATATCTTAACGCGACGAAGTCGCAAAATATTCAGTATATATACTTATATACTTTTCAAAATCTTTGAAATCCTCTGCCATATATAATATACACAGAGTTCCAGTTTATAACTGTATAAAAATATCGTTGCAAGGTGATCTTTTATATCTAACCTTGTCTCAACGTTTTTCTGAAAATCTTTGTCATGCATAAGATAATCATTAACCAGATATAAGTTAAAAAGATGAAGTTACAAGATACCCCAATATACTTATATCTTTTCCAGATACAACTTGAACTACCACCGTTCAAGTTATAACCAGTTTCAAAAGTTCATCACATAGATGAGACTATAAGATAAGACTTGCATAGATTCGATCTTTGAAATATTATTGAATGAAATGAAGTTACGAGATACTTCATTAAGTCCCGATATATATACACCTATATATATATATACATTTCATACACTCCTTGAAAACCTCTGTTATGAAAATTATAAATAGAGTTGCAATATCCAATGAATTTTAGAAAGGAGAAAACCTTGGCATAACCCTGATATCTTGCTGATTAGGGAAAGATACCAATAAGTAACCTTTTCTACTAGTACATGGATGAATCCCCAACTGGTCATCACCCTGGCCACATAAGGACCTTGTACTGGACCGTCACCCGGCCTCTTACGCGTTGCTGGACTGCCACCAAGCCACTTACACTTTGATAGACCGTACCCCGGCCTGTCGCTTATGCCGACTCAATTAGAGGGACTTACTTCCCGAACATTGGGCAAGTAATCAAATTGTTTTCTCAAAACAGCAACCACGTTGCGAATGTAAATTACACCACAGAGCCGGATCCCCCAAGTTTTGAGCGAGTATTTAAATCCCCTTCGAAAGGAGGATCTTAAATATAAAAGAATGAGTTTTGGGATCCGCCCTAACTTTTAGAAATCATTTTGAAGACTCGAAAACATTTTTAAGAATGTTTGGAGTACTACTGATTTATTAAAATAAATCAGTCCCGATATATTAGAAATATCTGAATATTATTATTTAAATAATATTCTCATAAAGACAATCCTTATAAAAATAATCGAAGTAGAAGTTTTAAAACTCATACTTGAAATGAATATTAAATAACTAAAGATATACTTATACGAAAGTACTATCTTTATTTGAATAATCGAAAATAAGTTTAATTATCGAAACATTATTCTTTAATAAAATAAAAAAAATTATTAAATAATAAGCGGAGTCATAATACCTCGAATAAATATTATAAATAATATTCATTAAATAAAATAAATGGAGTCATACATCCTCAAATGAATATCCAATTAATAATCATTAAATAAAATAAAGTTATCGAATAAACCTTATTCGATCAATAGTTTTGAAAACTATATCCATATATATATAAATATATATATATATATATATATATATATAATATACTCGGGAACATCGACTCCCGGTTTAGAAATATGTTCACCTTTGGGTCCCCTTTACTAAGGGTATACTCAAATACCGCTTATCTCTAGCATAGGTATTATCAACTGAATCAACAGATATATGCATCAAGAATACGAAACAGGCATGCATATATACCATATGACATGCTACAATATATCGCAAGAATTTGCTAATAACAAATATGCATTTATCACAAGATCATGCATATACACATATACATCACAACAACAGTTATCGGGTAGAAAACTTGCCTGAGCGACTGGGGGTTACAATTGGCTTGGGATGAGTCTGGTAACCTATAAAAAACATATAAGTTGGAATTAAACCAAAGTCACTTATAAATCTATACTTTAACCAATTTAGACTCTAACGCTCGCTTTGCGCTTAACGATGCACTTAAGTCGCTCGAGTACCCTCGACTCCACCATTTTTAATAACCATTATGAGTTTTAAGGCGATTCTTTCGCGAGTGTCTTACCAACTGTCTATTACACTTTACATAGATGTTTCATACTCCAATTAGTCCTTTAAGGTCTTTAACCTATGTTTCAAAGTAAGGCGAGGGGTAATGGTTCGTTCGCGAAACGTCGTTACTTAAAACGGCCGTTTCTCCTAAACCGTACATCAGAATCGAACGAACCACATATCAAAATGAAGCTCGTAACATGAACTATCTAATAATGGCAATGGTCAAAACCTAGCAAGGAGTTCTCGGGTCGTAATGTTAAGAACAAAACAGCCTAAAGTAAATCGGACATTACGACGGCTATATTTACGCGATTTCCCAAATTTAAAACATTCCAAATCAACCACCAATCAATCCCAATTCATTCATACAACCAAAATCCATCCCTATCACACTACAACAGCCCCAGCACCTCAAGTTCTCCAATTTATGTTATTCTCAACATGAATTTAAAACTATACTTTAGTCCTTTACTAATCAACAAGATTCAACATTCAATTCACTACCACTCCAACCCAAACTCTAAACCTAAAAGCATCAAGCTACTCTTTTACCATAACAATCAAAATCATCCTAATATACAAAGTAAAGCTAGGGTTTGGAGATGTTATACCTTCCTTGAAGTGATTGGAATAGCTAGGAAGCCTTAAGAAGCCTTGAGATGTCTTAGGGATGCTTGGATCTTAAAGGAAAAACAAGAAAAATCAAGTTAAAAATCTTGAAATCACTATTCATTATCTTCTTCATTGATTTCTTGGAGAAGATTGTGAATGATTTGGAGGCTTAAACTTATAGGATAGCTATATCTATGCATAAGGAGTACTAGATAATTATCTTACCAATTAAGGAAGCTTGGAACTTGAATTTTGAAATTCTTGCTTTGGAAAAGAAGAAGAAGCCGAGAGCAAGGTGAAGAAAATGAAATAATCTTTGTGTTTTGGGTGAAATGATTGTTGATTGGTTGTTTTTAGCTTGATTTTGGTTAATTACCCTTTTAACCATGAACTTTGTGTGGTTTTAAATCAACCACACCTCCTTCCCCCTATATCATGCTTATGTCACCTTGTGATGTCATCATCCCTTACTTGCCCTCTTCTTATTGGTTGGATGACCTCATCATCCCTAACCTCCTTGATTAACTTCCTAATTGTTTGCCTAATGACCGCTGATCTGTTATACGGTTCGCTTAACTTTCGTTTTCGTTTATCGTTTGAGGGATCATACCCGGGATCTTATTACTTAGGTTCCGTTAACCGTTCTCAATACATTATATTCCTTTTTATGATCCTCTCTTATAATCCTTGAATTTAAATCCTTTTTATTCTGTTACCTTATACTCAATTCTTTTTGTATCTGGTAGATTTCTGGGAAAAATCAAAGTGTTCGGATTTGGATTCTGACGATCTTTACATACACTTATATACCACATAGAGTACTAATAATATCCCAGAAGATCAATAAAAGAACCCCTACATAGTGTGACATGAAAAGTTTTCTTATTCAGCAAAACACTATTCATAAGGGTTTCGAAAATTGGGGTTATTACAAGATAGATGCAGTTTCACTTTTTATGTGCAAGAAATACACCCATGTGTATCTGGTGAACTCATCCACTATGACCAACACATATTTCTTCTTTGCAATAGACATGACATTTACTGGACCAAATAGATCAACATGTAGTAGGTGATAAGGCTCAAGAATTGATGATTTAGTCTTGCTCTTGAATGAGGATTTTCTTTGTTTAGCCTTCTGACAAGAATCACAAAGGCCATCAGGAGCAAATACTGACTTTGGCAGTCCTCTCACAAGATCTTTCTTGACTAGTTCATTTATATTGTTGAAATTTAAATGAGAGAGTTTCTTGTGCCAATTCCAGCTTTCTTCAATTGATGCTCTACTCATCAGACAGATTGCAGAACCATCAGTACTTGTTGAAAGCTTAGCTTCATAAATGTTACCACGTCTGTATCCTTTCAGAACAACTTTGCCTTTATATTTACTTACAACTTCACAGTGTTTTTCAAAGAAATCAACATGATAACCTCTGTCACAGATTTGACTTATAGTCAGCAGATTGTGTTTAAGTCCTGAGACCAGAGCTACTTCTTTAATGATGACATTCCCAAGATTGATATTGCCATATCCCAATGTTTTTCCAATATTGCCATCTCCATAAGAAACACTTGGGTCAGCTTTCTCCACAAAGTCTAATAGCAGGGCTTTATTTCCAGTCATATGTCCTGAACATCCACTGTCCAGAACTAGGACATTTTTTCCTGTTGCCCTGCAATCACAAAGACCACTAATGATTAGTTTTAAGGACCCAGACTTGCTTGGATCTTTTGGCCTTATTAAGTTTGTTAACATTTGCAGCGGATTTAGCATCAGAGTTTATGTTAACATTTTTCTTATCAGAATTTACACTATCAGACTTTGAAACAGAACTTACACTAGAAGGAACAATGGAAACTTTCTTTTAAAGAAGGTTTTATTTGATAATAATCATAGTACAAACTATGATATTCCTTACAAGTATAAATGGAATGCCATAAACTACCACAATGAAAACAAGGATTTTGTGGCTTATATCTAACAGACTGACTCTTAACTCCTGACTTTGAAGGTAAGGAGTTTATGTTCTTATTCTTCCTGCAAAAAGAAGCCAGATGGTTAGAACTTCCACAGTTATGACACGTTTTCCTAGGAGCTTCAGGAACAGGCTTATAATCATTGCTTTTATTCACACCTTCCTTTCCATTCCTATTTTTCCTAGGTGATTTTACCTTGTTTGCATTCTTAACATCTTTCAGCTTATGCTTAAGCTGCTTCTTAGTCATTAAGCCTATGTTTACTTCAGCTGTCTTTTCCTATTTTAGTTTGTCAGAAGTTAATTCCTTTTTAACTTCTGATTTCTCATTATCAGACTTTACAGCTACAAACTTGACAGGTTTTAACTTTGGCTTTTGTTTAACAACTACAGGCTTAATACCTTCAGTTCCTTTATCATTCTTATCCTCTCCATAATCTAAGCCCTCTTTCCAGTTTTCACTACTTAACAAATTCTGAGTTGTTCTGCCAGAGTTAGTCCAAGTCCTAATAACCTCTCTTTCCTTTTCTAACTCAGTTTTTAGAGATTCATTCATTTTTAGCACTTCATCCCTAACATAAAAAACATCATCTCCATCTTTCTGAGTTTGATGGAACATAACTAACTCCTTTTCTAAGAAATCATTTCTTTTCTTTAAAGTAAGATTTTCAGAAGTTAATCTTTCACATGTTAAAGTTTGATCTCTATAACTAACAAACATGGTTTTAAGATATCTTCTCAACTCATTAATATCATCAGTATGAAAGGCATAAGTAGTTTGAGGTACCTTTGATTCAGCAACTTCAGAACTACTTTCAACACTTGCCTTATCAGCATTTGCCATCAAGGCATAATTCTCCTCACTTTCAGAATCTGAGGTGTCTGTTCAGCTTTTCTTCTTTGTGACAAGAGCCTTGCCTTTGTCACTCTTCATTTTCTTGCAATCAGGAGATATATGGCCTTTCTCACCACAGTTGTAGCATTTGACATTTGTATAATCTCCTCTGTCAGACTTTCCTCCTCTGCTCTCAGATTTTCTGAAATTCTTCTTATCAGAACTTGTGTCTTTCCTGGAAAACTTATTTCCCTTCCTGAACTTCCTGTATGCAATCTTTGTGATCTATTTCACCATAAGAGCACACAGCTTTATCATCTCTTCATCAGCATCCGTCCCAGGCAGGCTTTCAGATTCTGAGTCATCATCACTTTCAGAACTTGATGACTCAGTATCAGACTTTTTGAAGAGAGCTTTACCCTTGTCTTTCCTAGAGGTAGTTGCCTTGGGGGATTCTTCTTCAGCCTTAAGAGCAACTGTCCTTGACTTTCCACCTTTCCTCTTGCTTCTTTGTTCCATCTCAAGTTCATGAGTCTTGAGCATTCCATAAATTTCATCAAGAGTTGTTTCATCAAGATTGTAGTTGTTTCTTATTGTTGTTGCCTTCAAATCCCAGCATTCAGAAAGAGCTAATAGGAATTTAAGGTTTGAATCTTCAAGATCATACTCCTTATCAACCAGTGACAGATCATTCAAGAGTTTGACAAATCTATCATATAAATCAGTCAATGACTCATTAGCCTTTGAGTCAAAGTGTTCATACTCTTGAGTGAGTATTGTCTTCATGTTCTTCTTAATCGTATTAGTTCCCTGACACCTTGTTTCCAGGGCATCCCATATCTTCTTTGCAGTCTTGCAGTTTATTACCCTGTTTGACATTACATTATCAATGGCACTATGCAGTAAGTGTCGTACCTTAGCATCCTTAGCAATTGATGCGATATCTTCAGCAGTGTAATCACTCTTCTCCTTTGGTACAGTCTTTGCTGCTTCACCCGTAACTGCAACCGTGAGCTTGGTTGGTTTGTGAGGCCCTTCCTTCATTCTTTCAAGATATTCTGGATCTGTTGCTTCCAGAAACATGGTCATCCTCACCTTCCATATGGGATATTCAGATGGTCTCAATATGGGAACTCTGATGGTCTCATATCGACTTTGAATTTGTGTCTTAGGAGGTTCTTCAGTTTTGGTGGGCTTAGTTGGAGTTTCTATTTCAGACATGATTGTGTTTGGATCTTAAACTGTTTGTGCGTTAACAGATAGGCTGTGATACCACTTGTTAGGTCACACACACACTATAGAGGGGGTGAATACAGTGTATAATACAATCAAATCGAACTTTAATAACTCAAGTAACAGAAAACAAACTTTATTGAAACAATAAACTCTGTTACAGTATGGAACTGTTACCTCTCAGTGATGAACAAATATCACGAGAGCTATTAGGGTTACAATGAATAATCTTCTCGAATATGATAACACTTATAGTGTAAACCCTATGTCTGTGTTTATATACTACACAGTTACAAGATAATCGCTAATTGATATGGAATATAATTCTACTTCCTAAAATATATCAATCAGATATCTCTTCTTCCAAGTATTCTATTCTTCATAGAATTCCTTCTTCATGCATATCCCTTCTTATGGTTGTCTCGATCTTCTTTCCTTTAATCAGCTGCTGTCCTTATCTGAACGTCCTTCAGTACTTAAGTTCTGATATCCATCTTCTGATAATTATCTCCTGATAATATAAGTACTGATATCCTTAAGTCCTGACTTCGAATAAGTACTGATTTATCCTGTTTAAGTAAGATCTGAAAACTAAACATAAATCACATTAGCCATGACATTATCAAATATATCTAACAATATAATATTTCCAGTCTAATTACATGCTTCTTCATTTCTCTATCCAACATCTTTGAATATCTTCAAGTTAGCATGGAAATGGAAATGCTTCTTTATTTTCTAAAACCTGTAAGTAGGCTGCCACATTCCATTTGCATACAGTCAATGCATGTGACTATGAAGTCACTATCAACTGCTTTTGAATTTGATCATCCGTTGAGACTTTAGTTGATCATCCATTGGGAGTCTAGTTGATCATCCGTTGAAACTCTAGTTGATCATCCGTTGAAACCTTGTGGAACATCTGTTGAGAGCATTTTCATAGCAGTTAACTCTATTTCATTTATACAAGATTACAAGGCATCTAATATTTACAGTTAGCCAACCTATCTTGCATATCAATCTAGTAGTCAACATGACTTAAAACATTCTACAACATCTAGTTCTCTAAGGCATTGCAATATGCAGAAATGTGCTACTAAACTTATTAATACATAAGCTACCCTTACAATGGATGTTAAAGTGATCACCCGTTTAAGGCTACAAATTCACTAAATTAAATCTACTAAGGTGTTTTGTTTAACTTATCATGGAGTACACGGCATATTCCTAACAATCTCCCCCAATTTATGTCTACTGGAATTGTAGGCATAAATTAAGAGAAACTTAATGAAAACAAAACACCCTATAAATAGAGACTGATTTCTAGTAGATAAAATTAACAAGTGCTGCAAATTTATCAAAACTTATTTAGAGGAAGGTTTACAGAGAATCTCACAAGCCATTTTCAAGGTGCTCCTCTAGACTGAGCATATTTAACTTATTTCTTGACTGTCTGAACTTCTTTCCTAATTTCTCATTATTTTCTTCAATCTGGTGTTGAAGTTGCCTGTAGAATTCAGATTCATCTTTATTTGTCTAATGGAGCATTTCTTGCATCTCCTTGAGAGTTTCATTGCTTGAAATCTTTAGCTGATCTTCTAATCTGAAGAATCTTCTGGTGCATTTCACATCCTTGAACTCCATCAACCAGTTAAGCCTTAAATGCACTCTATTTCTTATGTATGGAATTGTTAAGACTCTTGGGAGTGCATTTAATCCTCTCTAGCTATTCCTTATCTCCTCAATTTTATTCAGTACCATCTTCTTGGCAACAATATTGAACCCAAAGTTCTTCTTTATTGAGGAGAAAATTTTCACCAAAACAGGATAGCCTTCATTGAGAATTCTGTGAAGAGGCCAAGTTAGCTCTCTTCCACCCTTGTACTTGTAAGCATCAATAGCTCTTTCTTCTTCTAGCTCATCCAGATAGAGACCTATGTCTGAAAATTCCTTAATGTCACAGATGAAGAGTTGATCTCCCTTGTTGACAGTTGGTTTGGGTTTGGCTAAGGCTTTGGATTGTAGTGTGACAGGCTTGGACTTTTTGATTGCTCTTTTCTTTGCTTTCCTTGTTTTGGTTTGGATTGGAATGTTTAGATCAGGAAGAGGTAGGCTTTCCTAATCCACAGGTTCATCTTTAGGAATTATGGGTTCACCATGGAAATTCATGTCAGGATAAACCTTTAATTCAGCCTGCTCCATTATAGGCATGGTGGTTTGACTTGAGGTGGTAGATTGTGTTGGCCTATATTCTTCCTTGTCTTCATTAAAATCCAGCTTCCTCTTTGGTATGCATTTGTATTTGGGTTTCTTTGTATGCTTTTGTTCTTCTTGCTTTTCTTCAATCAGAGTCTCAGCTGTCACAGTAGGCAATTTAGATTCTGTGATTGCAGGCTTCTTAGCTTGGTTCTTGACATCTAAAGCAGCTTGCTTTTGTTATTGTTTGAGCCTCACATTTTCTTCTTTCTTAGCTTCTGCAAACTGTGGATGTCCATCCACCACACAGATCAATTTGCCATTCCCGTAGATTTTAGAAATTCTTTTGTTCAAGACTGAGTCTCTGGGATCTTTAAAGAAAGAAATAGATCTACCAAACAATTTTTTCTCATCAGGCTTGGGGGTTTCATAAACTAGGTTCAATGGTTTTTTGTCTGAATTCTTCGGATAGTTTCTCTTTGGCTAAAAAATCACATTGGCCTTTGGAGATTTTATTGCCGAGGGTTGACCCATTTCCATGTTCCCTAAGCTCATGTCATTGGCTGAAATTGATCTCAATTGAGAGAAATGAGAGAAGGCTTTGTCTTGTTTCTTAATTGGACCAAACTTCTTTTCAATATTGTCATTAATCTTCTTCCATTTTTCTGTCAGATCTAGTTCAGCTGCTGCTATCTTGATTAAGTCAATGCTGTCTAGCATTGGTGGCTTTGTGAAGGTAATTGCTGGAACTATTACCTTGCTGACATTAATGTTGAGAACTTTCTCCCCCTTATTAACTGACTCCTCCTGACTAACTAGAATGATAGAATCTTTCTCCCCTTTTTGTTAGCATAAAGTTCAACAGAGTTTGAGGTTTGTGCAACCACCAATTTTTGAAGAAGCAGTTTCTGTTGAGCTTGATGGAGTTGGATGTGAGTGATGAAAGTTTCTAGGGTCTTTAGCCTAGTGTCCAAAGAATCCACCTTTCTACTGAGATCAAAGTTTTTCCTGAGTTGCCTGTTGATATCTAACATTGTTGTGTCAGGAAGCATAGACTCCAATCTTTCAGTGAGGTCCTTTTTAACTTGTCCGATCTCTGTCTTAATCTCAAACACATCTTGATTTTGCTTGAGAGATTGGATTTTGTGCAAGCGAAGAGACTCAAGGTGTGCTTAAAGAAGACTCTTGGTGTTGGCATCTGTAGTAGCTTGAAGAGCTGTCTGAGTCTGGTGGATAATGTGAAATAGAGTTGATTTGAAGTGATGCTCACTGCATTCTTTGCTAAACATCCATGATGGAGTGTTTTTGCTTGATCTAGAACCTGTTTCTCCCCCATGTCCATGAAATCTCCTTCATTATCCTTACCACCATCCCCAAAATTGTCTTCAGAACCACCAATTGGATATTCAAAATAATCACCAGCTGTGGAGGGCATGGCAGTGATTGCATCCTTGGCCCTCTACATTGAAGCTGTTGTGTGCACTAGGTTGATAATTCTCTTACCAACCATATTGTCCTATTCAACCAAAACTTGTGAAGCTGTAACAAGGTGAGTAAATGCCTCAGCTTCATAAGAAATAGAGTCTAAGACAGCTTGATAATCTTGCTGAAATAGTTGTTTCTTTTCCGCCTCATTGACATCCCTTAACTCACTAACAATGGGCTCTTCCCATTCTTCAGTACCTGCCTTTCTCTCATTTTATCTCTTTTATTGCATCAAGGGTTCCCCTTGGCTTCCCACCCTCCCACCCTCACCTTCACCTTCTAAGATGGGACTCCTCTCACTCACTTTTGCCAAGATGGAAGAAATAGCTTGCATTTGTTCACTTATTTCCTCTCTTTTTTCCTGAGAGCAACTCAGCCTCTCACTTTGTTTACTCCCTTCCCTCAATCCTAGGAGTGATTGTACAACTACTAGATCATCTGCACTTGTAACAGTAGTTGAAATTTCAAGTGGTGCAGTGATAGTCAATGGAGGAGAAACATCCGTCGAGGTAGTAGTTGAGAGTTTTAATGGATGACTGCTGTTAAGCACATCCGTCGAGATACAATCACTAGTCAACGGATGAAGAATATCCTTCGAGATAGTAGAAATGACGGATTTTGGAGTTAAAATTACTGTAGAATCTGTGGTGATTTATTTGAGATTTTGCACAGACTTCTCAGTAGAATCAGAAAGAAATGGCAAGTGAGCCAACAAATCATCCAAAAGATGATGCTCACTTGCTTGAGATTTTGGCTTCTCCATGAGAGTTGAAGATGGAGAATCAGGAATTGATGTGTGAATCATATCCACATCCAAAGAATTTGTGGGTGAGTTTTGTGTGTGAGGTTCTTTTATTGTAAAAGATTTTGGCTGTGACTCCACATTTACAGGTGCCATATCTAATTGACTTTGAGAAGGTGCTATAACTGAGTATTTGACTGCAGTTTGCACAGTGTGTGCACCCTGTGTATCCCCAAGTATTTTGGATTTCTTCTTCCTTGTGTAAGTTTGGGGTGACTCTGTGTCCCTAACCCTCTTGGCTTGTGCTCTTCGTTGAGAGCTTTGTTTAATAGTTACATCCTTTTAGGAGGATGCAACTAGTAATGAGCTAGAGTCCTTATTAATCACTACAGTTTGTTGGGAAACTGTAGTGTGGCTAGGCTTGGTTACACACACCTCTCCCTCCTTTTCCTTAGGGTTTCTTTGATTTTCACCCTGTCTCTCACCAGACTCACTTCCCTTCAAACTCCCCTCTTTAGTTTTAGTAGATTTTGAAACTAGTCCCTTTTGAGAGGAACTAGAGTGGGGTCTTTGAGACTTGGATTTAAAAATTTTGGTTTTGGTGGCTTGGGTAGGCACTTTTTGGGGCAAACTCACAGATGCCATAGCCACAGTTTTCTGCAAAGAAACTTGTGGTAAGCAAGTAGCAGAGACAGAAGTATTTACCTCACTTACCTGAGGCCCCTCCATGATTGGCAAGTAGACTAGAGGAACCTCACTGAGGTTGTTTGCCCTGTTCAAATCAGCAATAACCCTTCTTTCTTGAACCCAACAATCATGCTTGTTGGTTGGGTTCTCAATAGTAAGATGTTGGATATATTTGAGATGTCATGTCTAATATGTTTCATGTTTAGTTTTCAGATCTTAACTAACAGGAAATATCAGTACTTACTGGAATCAGGACTTACTGGAAGTTAGGACTTAAGGATATCAGGACTTAGATTATCAGAAGATAATATCAGAAGATGGATATCAGAACTTATGTACTAGAGGACTAACAGTTAAGGAAGGAAGCTGATTCATAGGAAAGAAGATCGAGAATAATACAAGAAGAAGATATGCATGGAAAGAGTTAGAGAACTAGAAGAATTATATAAGATATCTGGTTGATATATTTTAGGAGATATAATTATATTCCATATCAACTAGAAGTTATCTTGTAACTGTGTGTCTATATAAACACAGACATAGGTTTACTCTAAAAGAGTTACGATCATCGAGAAGATCATATATTGTAACCTAGCAGCTCTCGTGATATTTGTTCATCACTGAGAGATAACAGTTCCATTGTAACAGAGTTTGTTATATCGAATACATCTGTTTTCTGTTACTTGTGCTTTAAATCGATTTGATTGTATTCTACACTATATTCAACCTCCTTCTACAGTGTTATGTGACCTAACAAGTGGTATCAGAGCCCATCTGTTAACACACATACAGTAAAAATCCAAAACAATCATGTCTAAAGAAGCAGAAAATTCAACCAAGCCCGCTAAAACTGAAGAAACTCCAAAGACTCAAACCCATAGTCGATATGAGACTATCAGGGTTCCCATGCTGAGACCGTCTGAATATCCCATATGGAAAGTGAAGATGGCTATGTTTCTGGAAGCTATAGATCCAGAATACCTTGACAGAATTAATGAAGGACCACATAAGCCAACCAACCTCTCTGTTATAGTTGCGAATCAGCCAGCAAAAACCGTACCAAAGGAGAAAAGTGAATACACAGCTGAAGATATCTCATCTATTGCCAAGGATGCAAAGGTAAGGCATTTACTGCATGGTGCCATTGATAATGTCATGTCAAATAGGGTAATTCACTGCAAGAATGCAAAGGAGATATGGGATGCTTTGGAGACAAGGTGTCAGGGAACTGATGCAATCAAGAAAAATAGGAGGACTATACTCACTCAAGAGTATGAACACTTTGATTCAAAAAGTGATGAGTCATTAACTGACTTATATGACAGGTTTGTCAAACTCTTGACTGATCTGTCACTGGTGGACAAGGAATATGACATTGAAGATTCAAATCTAAAATTCCTTTTAGCTCTTCCTGAAAGTTAGGATTTGAAAGCTACTATTATAAGAGATAACTATGCTCTTGATGAAACTAATCTTGATGAAATTTATGGAATGCTCAAGACTTATGAACTTGAGATGGATCAAAGAAGCAAGAGACATGGGAGAAAATCAAGAACCGTTGCTCTTAATGCTGAGGAGGAATCCCCCAAAGTGGCTGTCTTAAAGAAAGGAAAAGGAAAGGCTCTCATCATAAAATCTGATTCAGAATCATCAAGTTCTGATGATGATGATTCAGAAACTGAAAGTCTACCTAAAGTAGATGTTGATGAAGAGATGATGAAGCTGTGTGCTCTTATGGTGAAGGGTATCATAAAGATAGCCTACAGGAAATTCAGAAGAGGAAATAAGTTTTCCAGGAAAAGTAGAAGTTCTGATAAGAAGGGCTTCAGAAAATCTGAAGGCAAAGGAGGAATGTCTGACATAGGAGATTACTCAAATGTCAAATGCTACAACTGTGGTGAGAAAGGCCACATATCTCCTGAATGCAAGAAAGAAAAGAGTGACAAAGGCAAGGCTCTTGTCACAAAAAAGAAAAGCTGGACAGACACCTCAGATTCTGAAGATGATGAGAACTATGCCTTAATGGAAAATGCTGATAGCAGGTCTGATGCTGCTGAGTTAAAGGTACCTCAAACAACTTATGCCTTTCATACTGATGATATTACTGAGTTGAGATTATATCTTAAAACCTTGTTTATTAGCTATAGAGATCAAACTTTAATATGTGAAAGATTAACTTCTGAAAATCTGGCTTTTAAAAAAAGGAATGATTATTTAGAAAAAGAGTTAATTATGTTCCATCAAACTCAGAAGGATAAAGATGATGCTTTCTATGTTAGAGATGAAGTGCTAAAATGAATAAATCTCTAAAACTGAGTTAGAAAAGGAGAAAGAGATTATCAGGACTTGGACTAACTTTGGCAGAGTAACTCAAGATATACTAAGTAGTGGAAACTGGAAAGAGGGCTTAGGTTATGGAGATGAGAAAAGTGAAAAAGGAACTGAACAAGTTAAGCCAATTATTGTTAAACAGACTACTAAGCCAAAGGTAAATCCTGTTAAATTTGTAGCTAAAATTGTAAAGTCTGATTCTGAAAAGATGAAAGATATTGAGATAGAAGTGATAGCATAGTCAACTTCTGACAAATTAGAACATGATAAACCAACTAGAGTTAACATAGGCTTAATGACAAAGAAGCAGCTTAAACATAAGCTGAAAGAGATTACCAGTGTAAACAAGGTAAAGGAAGCTAGGAAAAATAGGAATGAAAAGGAAGGTGTGAATAAAAGTAACAATTATATGCATGTTCCTAATGCTCCTAGAAAGAAAGGCTATAACTTTGGAAATTCTAACCATCTGGCTTCTTTTTGCAGAAAGAATAAGAATATAAACTCCTTAGCTTCTAAGTCAGGAGTTAAGAGTCAGTCTGTTAGGTTTAAGCCATAAAATACTTGTTTTCATTATGGTAGTGTGTGTCATTCCATTTATACTTGTAAGGAATATCATAGTTTGTACTATGATTATTATCAGATAAAACCTTCTTTGAAGAAAGTTACTTTAATTCCTTCTAGTATAAAGTATGATGCAAAGTCTGATACTGTCAATACTGATAAGAAAATTGTTAGCATAAACTCTGATGTTAAATCCGCTGCAAATGTTAACAAACTTAAAAAGGCCAAAGGATCTAAGCAAGTCTAGGTCCTTAAAACTAACCTTTAGTGGTCTTTGTGATTGCAGGGCAACAGGAAGAACATCCTAGTTCTAGACAGTGGATGTTCAGGACATATGACTGGAAATAAAGCCCTGCTATCAGACTTTATGGATAAAGCTAGACCAGGAGTTTCTTATGGAGATGGAAACATTGGGAAAACTCTGGGATATGGCAAGATCAATCTAGGGAATGTCATCATTGAATCAGTAGCTCTTGTCTCGGGACTTAAACACAATCTGTTGAGTATAAGTCAAATCTGTGACAGAGGTTATCATGTGGATTTCTTTAAAGAACACTATGAAGTATTAAGTAATTCAACAGGAAAAGTGGTTCTGAAAGGATACAGGCATGGTAATTCATGTCAGAAGGCAAAACAAAGAAAATCTTCTTTCAAGAGCAAAACTGAGTCATCAATTTTTGAGCCTTATCACCTACTACATGTTGATCTATTTGGTCCAGTTAATGTCATGTCTATTGCAAAGAAGAAATATGCTATGGTTATAGTGGATGAGTTCACAAGGTACACATGAGTGTACTTCTTGTGCAAGAAGACTGAAACTGCATCTACCCTAACTGATCCAGTCAGATAGCTGGATAAATTGATCAAAGATTCTGTTAAAATCATAAGAAGTGATAATGGAACTGAGTTCAAGAATTTAGTCATGGGAGTTCTGCAAAGATCATGGAATCAAACAGGAATTTTCTGCACCTGGAACTCCACAGCAAAATGGAGTTGTAGAAAGAAAGAACATGACTCTCATTGAAGCTGCATGAACAATGCTTGATGAAGCAAAGCTACCAACCTATCTTTAGGATGAAGCTGTGCAGACTGCTTGTTTTACACAAAATGCTACACTTATAAACAAGAATGGAAAACACCATATGAGATGGTGAAGAAGAAGAAGCCAAATCTGAAATACTTTCATGTGTTTGGTTGCAAGTATTTTGTTCTTAAGACTCATCCTGAGCAGCTTTCAAAGTTTGATCTAAAAACTGATGAAGGAATTTTTGTTGGATATCCACTTTCCACAAAAGCCTTCAGAGTCTACAATTTAAGAACAAGTGTTGTCATGGAATCTATCAATGTCTCTTTTGATGATAAGAAGATTAGTGGACTTGAAGATTTCGATGATCATGGTCAGCTGAGATTTGAGAATGAAGATTCAAATTCTGTTCTGAAAATTCTGATCCTGTATGTTCTGATGGATTAAGTTCTGATGTCATTGAAACTGTAGTAACAACTCCAAAGTAAAATGCATCTGTCCAGGGGGAGCAAGCTGAATATCCTACCACATCTCAAGACTCTCGGGAAGCATCAGAACCTGTCACGGGCTCTTCAAGTTCTGATTCATCTAGTTCTGATGAGCCAAATTCTGATAATTCTGGAAGCTCTGATTCTTCAACTCCTGAAAAATCAAACTCATATTCTAAAGTCTCAGAGAGCATAACTACAGGGGGAGCATCATAAAATGCTGATGGAGACATCATGGATCATGGGGGAGGATCCAGTTCTAGAGATCAACTTCCATTTACAAGGAAGTGGACTAGAGCACATACACCTGATTTAATCATTGGAGATCCTGAAGCAGGTGTCAGAACTAGAACTGCAACTTCAAATGAATGTCTTTATCATTCTTTTCTATCTCAGACTGAACCTAAGAAAGTGGAAGAAGTTCTTCAAGATGCTGATTGGGTGCAAGCAATGCAGGAAGAGTTAAATGAATTTGAAAGAAATAAAGTCTGGACCCTAGTGCCAAGACCAAAGAACAGATCAGTTGTTGGTACAAAATGGGTGTTCAGAAACAAAACTGACAGTGATGGCATAATTACAAGGAATAAAGCAAGACTGGTTGCTAAAGGTTACTCTCAACAGGAGGGTATTGATTATGATGAAATATTTGCACTAGTTGCTAGATTAGAAGCCATAAGGATCTTTTTGGCTTATGCTGCTCACAAGAAGTTTAAAGTATTTCAAATGGATGTAAAAAGTGCTTTTCTCAATGGAGAATTGCAAGAAGAGGTATATGTTGAACAACCTCCAGGCTTTGTAGATCCTAAATTTCCGAATCATGTCTATAGGCTTGACAAAGCACTTTATGGACTTAAGCAAGCTCCAAGAGCATGGTATGAGACTTTAGCTCAATTCCTTCTGGAAATTGGATTTCACAGAGGCACAATTGACAAGACTTTATTCTACCTCAACCATGGAAATGACTTACTTTTGGTACAGATATATGTTGATGATATCATATTTGGTTCTACTAATTCCAAACTGTGTGAGAAGTTTGCAAAGCTAATGCAGTCAAGATATCAAATGAGTATGATGGGAGAACTCAGCTATTTTCTGGGCCTTCAAGTCAAGCAAACTAAAGAAGGCACTTTAATCTGTCAATCCAAGTATACCAGAAATTTACTGAAGAAATTTAGAATGCAAGATTGTTCAACTGCATCCACTCCCATGGCCACTGCAACCAAGTTAGATAAGGATACTGGTAAATCAGTAGATATTACTAACTACAGAGGTGTTATTGGTTCTTTACTTTATCTAACTGTAAGTAGACCTGATATCATGTATGCTACCTGTATTTGTGCAATATTTCAGGCTGATCCAAGAGAACCTCACTTATTAGCTGTGAAAAGAATTTTCAAGTACCTTAAGGGTATAGCTGATCTAGGATTGTGGTATCCTAGGGAATCAAACTTTAAGCTAATTGGTTACTCAGATGCAGATTTTGCAGGATGCAAAATTGACAGGAAAAACACTAGTGGAAGCTGCCAATTTCTTGGAGGAAGATTGGTTTCTTGGTTTAGCAAGAAACAAAAGTCAATTTCCACATCAAATGCAGAAGCAGAATATATTGTTGCAGGAAGCTGTTGTACACAGATTCTTTGGATGAAGAATCAGTTAGTGGATTATGGGTTAGAATTTTCTAAAATCCCTATTTACCGTGATAATCAAAGTGTTATTGCTATGACAGGTAATCCAATTGAACACTCAATGACAAAGCACATCAGCATTAGGTACCATTTCATAAGGGAACATGTGGATGAAGGTACAATGGAATTGCATTTTTTCGCAACAGATCAACAGCTAGCAGATATCTTCACAAATCCACTATATGAAGCTACATTTATAAGATTGGTAAATGAACTTGGACTGGTTTCAAGTTCCTTCTCTAAATTTGCTTAGTTTTTGTTCTCATGCATCAGACTTTATGATCAGTGTTTACAGATTATATTTTCTATATATAATCTGAAAATACATTAAATGCTGATTATTATCTGATGTGGATTTATAAACTCTGATAAGTATTTTGAATGTTCTGTGACTAATCATTCCAATGAGGATAACTGTGCTAGATGCTGACCTAGTACTCTTTAACATACTAGAAATCCCATGTTTAAATTATTTGTTTATGTGAAAACTCATTAACACAAGCAGATTCTGATATTAAGCTTAGTCAAGTTTACTTTGTGTATCTTATTACTAAGTCAAAAACTAGATTTTTGTTTCTTATCTGTCAAATTCTAATGTCAGTAAATCTTAAGAATGAACTAAGTGCTGATAAGCCTCACTTATCAAAAGAAAAGAAAAGAAAAGAATAAAAGTCAGGTACTCCTTTGAGATCTAGAGTAAAAATGTGGAAAGAAAGACCCAAGTGCATTGCTAGTATTAAGTAATATGCATTAGAAAAGAAAATATTTTTCTTGGTGACCTTTCACACTATGATTATTGGAGAAATACTCTAATAACAGCATAAATTCTGATAAGCAGTCGTGACTCACTTACACTGAGAAGCCACTGTAAAAAGGAATTTCAAAAGATGCATAAAATGAGCACAAATAGTTGAGGTTGACTCATGCATAAATTTGTTCTATAGTAGACACCATGACTGATGACAGATCTTAAGCATTTTTCTTAGTTATGCCTTATTTCTAAGATGTACTGAAGTTGATCAAACTTTAATCTTTATCTGATATTTTTCTGAATGCACACACTTTCACTCCATATGAATGATGAAAAGTACTGTGGTGATTTAAGTTTTTTTTGACAAACAGTTAAGTGTCATTTGCATAAATTCTGAGGACAAGTTCTGATGGAAGTTCTTTTGATTACACTCTGAAGAAAACAAGTCAGTATTTGTATGAAGAATCACAGAAAAAGGTATTCACTATTTGAGTACAGAAGCCATGTTCTGATGACTGTTAAAATCTGATATAAGTTAAGTTCTGATATTAAATCCTGATGGAATCCTTGATGCTTACGTGGCATTTTTCTTTACTTGACTTATTTGTGGTAAAATATGAAATAATCATATTTAAATCAGAATAAAATTGGGGTGAGATAAAAATAGTCATAATCATTACGGGTTAGTGGTTAACGTGTATGTCCTGAAAACCTGCATGTGCACGGTAATTATTGCTTATTTTACGTGCCCATTAACTCCTCTCTAGCCGTTTCTGACTGTTCACACTGTGCCAGGTGTAAAGTGTATCCCATGCTTCAAAAATATAACTGTTGAGTGGAGAGAGTATATATATGGGAGTTAACATATTTTATAATCTTTTACTTACTTTTTTATTTTTCATCTCTCTTATTCTCTCTCTCTCTATAATATTCTCTGAAGCATTTTCTTTCAAGACTTTTAACAAACACTTTGCAAACACTCTCCTTCTCACTTAATTTCTTACAGAGATAGCACCAAAAGACGTAATTTTCAATGGAGCTAAGTTTGTTCCTAACAACTACTCCGCCATTCTTTGCAAGGCTGAAGCTCCATCGGAACTTCACTTCATTCAGGATTTTCTTGCTAATTCTGATATTGGGTACGCTCTAACCCAACCTGATGCAGTCTCTGGAACTCAAGTGCTGGAGTTCTGGAGAAGTAGAGTATATGATGATGGTGGTGCTCAAGGGTCCCCAAGTATTATCTTTTCATCAGGGGAGGATGAGCATGTCGTGACATTGGCCACAGTTCAACAACCCCTGCAGCTGCCTGAGAACTGTGTTTACTCTACTGTTGAGGAGCCAGTTCTTCAAAATATGATAGACAGTCCGGGGTATGAAAAGATATTGGCAAAGCTGGGTCAATTGGAGAGACCTCACATAAGGAGGGAATGGAGTTTCTTCTTTGACTATATTACCAAGGCTTTTGCAAACAAATATTTTAACTTCGATGCAATCCCCATATTCAGTCAACAAATCGGGTATGCTCTCATTAATCAAACTGATTTTGATTATGCAAGTGTTGTCTTAGGTTTCATTGGGGATAGGATGACAGAAGATAGAAATACTGTTTATTTTGCTAGATTATGTCAGCTTATATATAGTTTTTGTTGTGATGATAAGCCTCAATCAGCTACTGAATTAATTCCATCATTCAGACTAGCTTAAAGAGCTTTTAATGACTTATTATCTAGTGATAATAAGAAGACTGTGTTAAGACCCCTCCGAGTTCCTTTATCTGTCAAACAAGCCTTAATAATCTATGATCCAGTTAGATACACTGCACTATATCCTGATGTCCAACCATCAGACCTCAACCATCAGCACCTACTACCTCTACACAAACACCTCAGACTACTCAACCATCAGCATAAACAACCAGACCTTCATCTTCCAAACCTTCAAAGAGGACAAAGTCTGTTCCTCCACCTCCACAAAAGAGAAGCAATATGATTCTCAGAGATGAGTCTGAGAGTGAAGAGGAAACAATTGAAGCACGAGTTCATGCATCTGAACCTGTGACAGTTGAAGCTGAGAATGCTACTTCTCAGAAAGAAACAACAGCTCAAAGTTCTGATACTTTGAAAAGGAAATTTGTAAATTCTGATGCTGCTGAAGCAACTCCTTCATTAGCAAGGAGATTGAAGAAAATGAAGGCAATGAGGTATTTGGCTAAGGCTATATCAGAAGATACTGAAGAATCTCTGATCTTACAAGAACCAATTATCATTGAAGCCCTTCCAGCTCAAGCCAAAGACACTACTAATGACACAGTTATTACCCCTCCTGTCTCTCCTATTAAATCTACAAATGATGCTAAAGAAAAAACTGATATTTCTGAAATAGATATTCATAATTTGAATAAACCTGAAGTTCTTTATCTGGAAGCTCCATCTACATCAAAGACACCAGCTCTGGAGATAAATTCAGCTGATCAGAATTTAGATGATGTTATTACTGAATCTCCAATTGCTTCACACACTATTGAGCTATCAGAACAGAATGAGTCTTCCTCAAGTTTTGATGACAGTGTTCCTGCTGAGACTCCAATACCTATTCCGGGCAAGGAAGAATTGGTGAAGAAATTTGTTAAAAGGGAAACACCTATTTCTTGGGAGGATACTCACAGAGGTGTTGAGTGGACCAAGAAGTGGAATGAATCAGATTTTATTCCATGTTCTAAAATTCTGACAGAGCATATTGCAAAAGCTGATGAGTTGTTCACAAATGTTGATTTCAAGACACAACTCAAGATCACATCTCTGTCTACAAAACATCTTCAAGGTCTACATACCGCTACTCATGAAAAGGTTGATACACTCAGAGATCAAGCTGATAAGCTCGATCAGGTGCTCAAGCTTGACAAAAATAGGTATATCAGACCTATTTCTGAAAAAGTTGCAGCCATTGAGAAAACTCAAGAGAAGCAACAGGCCCAAATTGCTGAGGTTCTGGTTAATCAAGCTTCTCAGAAAGCTCAATTGGATGAAATCCAATCTTCAGTTGAACTTCTTCTTTCTCTCTTACTTCCTGATGATGCCAAAAAGGGGGAGAAGGTAGTTAAGTCCAAATACTCACCTACTCTAGAACTGAAGAAAAAGGATGATAAAGGTGATGACCAGGGAAACTCTGAAAAGAGCAAAGGTCAAAGAAAAGTTCAAGGAAAATCTTCTATTCAAAACAAGTCAAGTTATGATACTGTGAATGCTCAAAGACTGAAGTCAAGTGGTGATAAGAAAAGTCTGATGTCAAGTTCTGATATTCTGATTCAGTCAGGATCTGAAGACTCTCAGAAGTTTTTGCAAACTCTGAAGTTAAAGGGGAAGCAGACTACTGTTTATTACAAAGATCCTAAAATCCAGACACTTGATGAGGAGATAGCAAGAAGATTATTTCTGAAACACAATCCAGGAATGGATTTAGAAACTCTCAAGGAGGAAAAAGCTAGATTTGCTGCTGAGAAGACAAATCCTAAGTCTAAAGCTTCTGATGCAAAGAAACCTCCAAGGCCAAAGGAAAAGGGCATTGTGATCAAGGAAAAGTCAAATTCTGAAACTTCAAAGGTCAAGACTAGATCACAGACTGAGAGTAATCCTAAAGACAAAGGGAAAGGAAAAATTGATGAACCAACTAAGTCACTGGACTTGAAAACTTCTCAAGATCTGATGAAACCAGTGTGTAAAATGGTTCAAGTATCTGATGATAATCTTGTTGAAGATGAAACTGTTCAAATTCTGAAAAGAAGAAAGATAAATGAAGATTCTAAAATAACCTCTGACACTGCTCAAGTTGTTATTAAGAATAAAGGACAGGAAGGTACAGAAAAAACAGCAAATTCTGATCAAGCTATCAAGATATCAACTACTGACAATGCTCAAGTTTATTTGGATAAAATGACAATTGCTGATAAGAAGAAGCTGTTATGGAAGAAAGCTACTCTAGTTGAACCAAAATCCAATCTCATGATTAATCAACTTGCTACATTTGGGTTAAAAGCCAAGCAACCTAGAGATAGAGCTGGATTAGGTTCCGACGAAGAGAAGATTCAAACAGGAGTAGATGTTACTCTAAGAGATCCTTTCATGTTGACAGACAACCCATATGAACAAATCAAACAAAAGCACCTTGACAAGGTATTGTCTGCTCAAGTTGTGATAGATGCTCATGATAAGGAGAATCTGAAAGAGAAATTAATCTTATTTCTCAATGATGGAAGGACTTATAGATTAGCTGATATTGATGTATTAAAGAAGTCTATCAGAGAACTTCAACATATTCATTATCTTCTAGAAGTAAAATCTGATGTTATAAGAAGATGGTCATAATATATTTTGAAGGCTATAAGAGATCTATTCAGAATCTCTGGTACAAAGACTTCTCAGTATAGTCCAATGATTACTGAAGGTGATGGAAGAGAAATTCCTATGCTGAAGAAATCTGCTAAGGTGGAAGTTATTCTGAAAGGAAGATACTTATGTTATAATGAAAACTCTTCACATCCTAAGGTTATCAGACTTGGTGATGGACTTGAAAGAACATTTATTCAAGCTCTCAGAACATCCATTTATCAAATTGGTGATAGTAGTGAAGAAGAACTGATGCAGGTCAAAACACAGTTAGCTGAAGTTCTGAAGAAAGCTGAAGATAATCTGAAAAATGATTTTGTTAAGAATCATTATGGATCCAGATTGATTCAGTGATGTTGGTAAAGCTGGATGTTTTGTAAATTGTAATTAATAGTCTTATTAAACTCTTATTACATTTGAACTTAAATGTTTTTGACATCATCAAATCTATTAACTTGTACATTCTTGCATAATTACAAGTTGGGGGAGATTGTTGGATATATTTGAGATGTCATGTCTAATATATTTCATGTTTAGTTTTCAGATCTTAACTAACAGGAAATATCAGTACTTACTGGAATCAGGAATTTCTGGAAGTCAGGACTTAAGGATATCAGGATTTAGATTATCAGAAGATAATATCAGAAGATGGATATCAGAACTTAAGTACTGGAGGACTAACAGTTAAGGAAGGAAGCTGATTCACAGGAAAGAAGATCGAGACTAATATAAGAAGAAGATATGCATGGAAAGAGTTAGAGGACTAGAAAAATTATATAAGATATCTGGTTGATATATTTTAGGAGACAGAATTATATTCCATATCAACTACAAGTTATCTTGTAACTGTGTGTCTATATAAACACAGACATAGGTTTACTCTAAAAGAGTTATGATCATCGAGAAGATCATATATTGTAACCTAGCAGCTCTCGTGATATTTGTTCATCACTGAGAGAGAACAGTTCCATTGTAATAGAGTTTGTTATATCGAATACATATGTTTTCTGTTACTTGTGCTTTAAATCGATTTGATTGTATTCTACACTGTATTCAACCCCCTTCTACAGTGTTGTGTGACCTAACATAAGATCTTTAGAAACAAAATTAGCTAGCAACATAAAAAATCTAGCATAATATATGTTTTTAGACCTTTTCTTAATGTCTCCTAGCTTAAAACCTAATTCATGCAAGACAGACTCACTGAAGTTATGGTACTTGTCACTAAGCAACATATACAGCATGTTAACAAGTGAGTAAGTCACAACATCAAAGTTACTAATTTTTCCAGAAAAGACTTTAATAAAAGAGTCACAGAGAAAGCTCCACTCCTTTCTAAGGCCTTTTCTTCTAACCTTACCTAGCTTGGAAGAGTCAAACGAATAACCCATAGAAATAAGCATAGAGCTTACATCTGTCTCCGTGTGTGGAACTAGTGTATTATTCTCAGGCAATTGAAAATAGGCACAAATTATATCACTATTAATGCAGTTTTTTTTGCCTTTAAGAGTGAAGGTAATAGTTTTTTTCCTTCGAGTTATAAATAGCAGTAGTCCATATCTCCTCAACCACTTCACAATAGATGACAGGAGACTCTGACATATCATATTTTAGTTTGCAGCTTCGAATGAAATCCATCATTTTGTGGTAATCTTCAGAAGCTGTAATCTCCTTGTTCACCAGTGCGATGAAGTTATTCTTTTCATAAAAAAACCTAGTTTGGGACATGATCTTGACTATTGGTGCAATTGCTGAGTATAAGAGTAATTGTAGAGAAGAAAGTGTTTGCTTTGGAGACGAAAGAGTTAGAGAAATTGCTTGAGAAAGATAAAAGTAAAAAGGAAAATGAAATGGGCTTTTATACTTTCTCAAAAATAAACAGTTAAAAATTAAAAGCAAAAAATAAAGTAACCAATCAAATTAGCCCAAAACAGCCTTTTAAAAATAAAGAAAACTGTCAAAATTCTAATGATTATCCATCGAAATATACTTACACGTTGTTAGTAAATTCGACGAGTAATGCCTAGAATTAAAGGCTAAGATTGAGAACAATTCAACGGATACGGATTAAAAGTACCCAGAATAATAATTGATATTTCAACGGATGATACCATGAAATTCAACGTATATTCATTTTCAACGGATAATGAACATCCATCGAGATGTAAATTCTGACTTAGCCAAAATTTCATCTTTGACAAGAAACATCAAATTTTATTCTGGCTGCATTTCAATTTGTTTAGACATAAAAACAAATTAAGAGTAATTAAGCATACCTAACTCTCTTACCAACCTAGTAAAGGTGGATTTATCAACTACTTTGGTGAAGATGTATGCAAGTTGCTACTTGGAATAAAATGAAGTTCCACATTATCATTCATGACATGCTCTCTAATGAAGTGGTACTTGATGTCAATGTGCTTGGTCCTTGAATGCTGTACTGGATTTTAAGTGATTACAATAGCACTTGTGTTACCACAGAAAATGGGAATCTTATTCAGCTATAGACCCTAGTCCAACAGTTAATTTTTCATCCATAAAATCTGTGCACAACATCTACCAGCAGCAATATATTCAGCTTCAACTATAGAAGTAGAGACTGAATTTTGCTTTTTACTGAACCAGGATACTAGCTTATTTACAAGAAATTGACAGGTTCATGTAGTACATTTTCTATAAATTTTACAACCTGCATAATCTGCATCTGAGTAAGTAGTTATATTAAAACCAGAATCTCTAGAATACCAAATGCCAAGTTTTGATGTTCCTTTGAGATATCTGAAAATTCTCTTAGCTACTAAATGATATTCTCTAGGATCAGCCTGAAATCTAGCACAAAGATAAGTAGCAAACATTATATCTGGCCTACTATCTGTTAAATATAAAAGTGAGCCAACCATGCCTCTATAGCTTGAAATATCCACATACTTTTCAGTACTGTTTACTTCTAGTTTAGTTGCAGTGGCCATGGGAGTTTTTGTAGATGTTCAATCCATTAAGTCAACCTTCTTTAAAAGATCATAAATATATTTAGTTTGACTAATAAATATTCCATCACTAACTTGCTTAACTTGTAAACCAAGAAAGTAAGTTAGTTATCCCATCATGCTCATTTCATATTTACTTTGCATCAATTTGGCAAACTTTTTGCAAAGTTTTTCATCTGTAGAGCCAAATATAATATCTACATAAATTTGAACAAGTATACTAGAGCCACTAACATTTCTATAGAACAAAGTTTTATCAACAATATCTCTTGTGAAATGATTTACTAAGAGAAACTTTGACAAAGTGTCATACCAGGCTCTAAGTGCTTGCTTCTATAATGACTCGTATAATTTTATTATTTAAATGTCTAGTTATTGAATAATTAAATAAATAAAATATGTGTATGGGTTCTGTCAGCTGGATATTATTTTATTGTTAATTATGTGTGATCGTTGGTGTTCGAGTATCATTTGTGTAATTCGTTGTGAAGTTGTGTTGTTTTATTTATATATTTAAAAGTGATTTTATGCAAATTTATTTGTATAAATATTTGAATTATATCTAAAATTGTTTTTATGATTTTATAATTACAATACTTTTTTTTGGGAATTTATAAAATTTAGAAATTGATATTTTATTGATTATTTAACTTTAAATGAATTTCTGATTGCATTTAATTGTAAAAACAATATTTAATTCCAGAATTCTTCAAAAATTATGAAATTCATATTTTATTAAGTTTGGAAAATTTTGAGAATTTTAAATTTATTTTGGAATTTTTTGGGATTAAATTCAACCACACGTTCGTTCGTTAAATCGTTTTATGCGGGTATTAGTCGCGTTCTTAAAATGATTTAAAAATTTCAAGAATTTCATATCATTAGCTTTAAATGCTCGTTGAATCGATAAATTGCGATAAAAAATTAGTTTTCGGGTTAGTAATCAGATAAGGGTTATATTTTATCAATTAATCTCTTTTTCCTTCTATGCTTTCTTGCAACACCACCGACTGTCTCTCTCTCCTCCTTATCTCTCCCGTCGAATATCTTCTTCCTCTCTCGAATTAATCTCCGAAATCTCTCTCCTCTCTCGTTGTTGTGCTCTGTGTCTCTACTTACCCTTTGTGATTTCCCTATTTCCTTCCCAGTTCCCGTTTCACTTTCTTATAACCGGCGCCGCCACTTTTTCCGGTAGGTGGTTATTCTTCCGGCTGCATCTTCGTTACCCTGTTCTGTTTGGTTTCTTCTCGGGTCTATATGTGTGTATTTATCTGTGCGCGTGTGTGTATCATGTCGTGTGTGTATATTGTGTCATGTGTGTATGTATCATGTCGGGCGTGTGTGTATTCAGGTGTGAAGTGTGTGTTCTTGGAGGTGATGGTTGTGGCTTGCGTCTGTTACTCTGTTTCCGGTTAATTATTCCGTTTTCTTGTTCTTGTTTCCGGTTATTTTACCCTTCCCTGACTTTTGGTGCGTGTTTACACACATTGGATTTTGTGAAGTTCTGTTATTAATTTAATTATTCTATTTTCTGCAGAAAAATGATTTAAGTGAATTTATGAAATAGAATTTATCATGCAAAAAAAATTATTAATTAATCAGTGAGATTTACCTAAGATGTCCGACATAATCGGAAACCCGTAAATTTTACCGCCGTCGGCGATGAGCCTCGGCGAGCCGACAGTGGACTATGATGATGCAATCCAAGTCCTACGAATAAAATTATAAAAATACGGATAATAATAATTAATAATTGGTTTGAATTGTGATTGGGATTTGTGCAATTGGATGGTAATTGGGTTGTTGTTGTAGTTGTTGTGAATTGGTTTGACGTCGAGTTGTTCGACGAGATAGTCCGATAAATAAAGGAGGAGTTGCCCGATTTCCGGAAAATCAAATTACGGAAATGCGGGAGCGTATCCGGTAACTATCGGGAAGTCGTGCGAATATATATATATATATATATATATTATATGAAACTTGATTGTATGTTGTGGTGAAATATTTTTCCAAAACCAATAACCCTAATTCCGTAAAATGACGAGTATTCGTATTTTCTGAAAACGAACACCGAACCGATTTTTGAGAACGTGAACACTAACTGATGCGTGTATTACAATAATGTGTATGTTACGAGTCAGGTTTTTTAGCGTAAAGGTAGATTAATAGTGAGGATATGTCAAGCATAATCGAATGTCTAAATTAGGGTATTTCGACTCTGTAGGTTCTAGTCGGAAGGCCCGAGAGTTGGCACTGGACTTAAAAAAAACCTAGTGATCAGTCGACAAGCTCCACAAGGTTCCAAGAGAAGGACCTAAGGGTCGAGGTCGGATCCAGGATAGTCAAATAGTAAGGCGGTAAAGCCGAGTGTCCAAATCAGTTCAAGGTCAATCAGAAATAGTTGTAAAACTCTACAAGGCAAGTACCCCTGACCATATCTTTATGGTTCAGTAATACATGAACCATTGTTGATTTAAATTTACCTACTGGAATATAACATTTTACGTTACGTAATCCCTATGTTCAAATTATTTTGTTACCTTGTGTTTTGGGGGAAAAGTAACTTCTGAAAGTACCTATCTCTAAACTTTGAATACAGTGAAAATGTTTTGGAAATTGTGATGTGATAGAATTGTTTTGAAAAGAGATAGGTAAGTGGTTTGGAAAACTGGATAAAGTTGATCATATAATTGGATGAGCGTGCGCAAGGGCCCGTAACGGCCAGGAAGATAGCGTAAGAGGCGAAGTGGTTGCACACCGTATTATAACCATCAGCCCAGCTTGATAGGGACCTAGCTAGTCTCTGAGTTCCGGAAAAAGTTTCATAGGATGGCCAAGATAGAGCTGTCCTATGGAGATAGCACGATCAGCTGTCTCACCAGGGATCATCCAATATTTTTATTTCTGAGCGAGATTTTTATGGTTCCCGTAACGGAACAAATGGTTTTGGGTCCCCGTAACGGGACAAATGGTTTTCTAGTTCCTGTCATGGAACGGAAGATTTAGAAATGAAAGTAGCATGCTAAAATTGAACTCCGATATTTACACAGCACAACTAATGAGATGTTTTGTAGAGCATGCTAGTTATTGACATCCAGTTTTCATCTGTTTTCACCTGTTTTACTTATTTCTATAAACGAGTTATGATTTATGTTCCTATAAATGCTTATCATAAACTATTTTTGATTATTATTCATATAGTGGTACTGCTGAGCAATTGATTGCTCACCCTTGTAAAAAATTTTATATATGTATTGCAGATACCTAGGGAATTCTTCCGTGATAGTTGGGGCAGAGTTCCAGTTCTTTCCGTGTCAGGCTCCTCCGAGATAGTTGTGTCAGACCAAAAATGGTCTGTTGAGTTGCTGTATTAAGATAATATTGTCAAGGTGGTTGTAATGAGTTAGTTTTGTACGTAATTATAACCTAAGTCATACTTAAACTTGGAAAAGATCTTGATAAGAGGGGTCGTGACTATGTTCTATCATGAAAATGGATTATATTATGTTGGTTGTTGTGTTATGGATGACGTCAACTCCTGACCCCGGGATTGAGGCCATCACAACTTCAGTCCATAAAGTGCTTTCAAAAGATAGTAGATATATTCTGGAAAATTAGGATCTTCAAAACCAGGAGGCTGACTGACATAGACTTCCTCCTCCAAATCTCCATTCAGGAAGGCACTTTTAACATCCATTTGATAGACTTTGAAATTGGCATGGGATGCATAGTCTAGAAAATTCTGATGGCTTCAAGTCTTGCAACAGGAGTAAAGGTCTCATCAAAATCTATTCCTTCTTGTTGATAGTAGCCCTTAGCAACCAATCTAGCTTTGTTCCTAACTACTATGCCATTTTCAACCATCTTGTTTCTGAATACCCACTCGGTGTCAATAGGATTCTTTCCTTTAGGCTTGCATACGAGCTTTTGAACTTTATTCCTTTCAAATTGGTTTAGCTCTTCCTGCATAGCTAAAACCCAATCAGGATCCAACAGAGCTTCTTCTACCTTTTTAGGCTCTTCCTGTGATAGAAAGCTACTGTAAATACATTCTTCTTGAGTTGCTTTCCTTGTTTGAACCCTTGAAGACACATCACCAATAATTAGCTCAAATGGGTGATGTCTAGTCCATTTTCTCGTTTGTGGTAGATTAGCTCTAGATGAAAAGGCCTCATAGTTGTCTTGGTGTGTGACTGAGTTTTGATTAGAAGAAACTCCCTATGAGTTTGTGGATCTTTGACTTGAAGTTGGGGTTCATTCTGATTGTGATATGTATTCTCTTTCAACTCTTATTGATGGCTCAACAGTTGTTGATCTTTGCCTTTCAACAGATGATGCAGATTGTCTTTCAACGGATGATGCACTTGGTCTTTCGACGGATGTTGAATTATGTGCTTCATTTGTTATAGATTTTTCTGCATTATCCTTAGATATTATTTTTTGATCACCTTCATCATCACTATCATCACAAATCATCTCAACATTGTCAAATTTGAGGCTTTCATGGAAATCTCCATCTTGCAGTTCTTCAATCTTTTTATCATCAAACACAACATGCATAGATTCCATAACAGTGTTGGTTCTGAGATTGTAGACTCTGTATTCTTTTCCAACTGTATATCCAATAAAAATTCCTTCATCTGCTTTGGCATCAAACTTTCCATGCTGATCAGTTTGATTCCTTAAGATATAGCATTTACAGCCAAAGACATGAAGAAAGTTTAATGTTGGCTTCCTATTCTTGAACAACTGGTAGGGTGTCATGCACTTTGCTTGATTAACCAAAGAGATATTCTGAGTATAGCATGCGGTATTTACAGCTTCTGCCCAAAGTATGTTGGTAATTTTGATTCTTCTAGCGTTGTTCTTGTAACTTCAATTAGAGATCTATTCTTTCTTTCCATGACTCCATTTTATTGTGGGGTTCTTGCTACTGAAAACTCATGCATGATCCCATTCTCTTCACAAAATAATCTCATCACAGAATTCTTGAACTCAGTTCCATTGTCACTCCTGATTCTTTTGACTTTGAAATCAGGATAATTGTTAACTTGCCTTATGTGATTGATGATGATTTAACTAGTTTCATCTTTGGATTTGAGAAAATATGTTCAAGAGAACTTTGAGAAATCATCCACAATTACTAGGAAGTATCTTTTCTTTGAGATGGAAAACACATTGACTGGTCCAAATAAATCCATGTGCAGTAGTTGTAAAGGTTCTTCAATTGTTGAATCAAGCTTCTTTTTAAATGATGCCTTGATCTGCTTTCCCTTTTGACATGCATCACACAATCCATCCTTTGAGAAATCCACTTGAGGAATGCCTCTTACCAAATCTTTCCTGACTAGTTTATTCATAGTCTTGAAATTAAGATGGGACAGCTTCTTATGCCACATCCAACTTTCTGAAAGAGATATGTCCTAAGTCCAATCATGTATGAGGATTTAGGAATAACTTTTATGTAATCTGTTTTGATTTCATTGATATTAATAAAAGACTTGTTTTGTTTTTATTGCGGGCTCTATCTATTTAAATGTTTAAATAAGATATACCACAGTTAAGAGTAAAGCTTTTTATGGATTGTGATGATATCATAATAATGAGACCTAAAAGATGATAACTTTAAACTTAAATAGTTCCTGGTCGTAGGATTACTAACTGGTAATTAATAATCCGCAAAGATCGGTACATACTATGCTTACTTCATTATGAAGGATGTCTGTTCTCATAGACATTTGTGTGGTGACACTATAGCTAGTATGTAGGTGCTTATTATAGAATAAGTTTACTGAACATGACTCACACAGCTGAACAACTGATGGAGTTCACTCACGTGTCAGCAGTTGTTCACATAGTGATAGTTGTACAAGTATCCTTAGACTTGAGGTCATCATAGTCATCTTGTGTACACTGAACTATGCTTTGGTTTAGTTCTTAGTCTCAAGGGACAATTATAAGGGCTCTACTGGGTATAGGAATTTGTACACGAAGATAGTGCATGATCAATAAAGGATCTACCCCTTCCAGTGAAGGAAGAGAATGTTCAATGCTGATCCACTTATGCTAGTTCAGGAATCTCTGGCTAGAGTGAATGAAATTAGAAAGGAGTTTCTAATTTACATTAAATAGAACTAAGCATAGTGAATGGGAAAGCAGGTGATTAAATAAGATAGGCTTGACACAAGTTTCATGCCTTGTATTTAATCATGACATTGCAGGGTAGAAGGAATTGATTGTACGGTAACTACTCACTGAATAGGTTCTTGGTATTCTAAGCAGTGAATTCGTATTATCCGGATAGTCGTGATATGCTGAGAAGTATCCCTCACGATGTAGAATAAATATGATTAATTAATTAATCATATTTAATGAATTAGAGAATTTATATAAATAATGATAAAATAGTTTTATTATTATTTATTTCTACTACCGGCTTAATATTGAACCTACAGGGTCACACCATAAAAGAGAATGATTTAATGGTGGAGGAATTAATTAATAATGGCTGATAATTATTTATTTATGAAATAAATAATTAATTGGCAAATTTAATAATTGATTAAATGAGATTTAATTGATTATAAATTAATTAAGAAAAAGTTCTTAATATTATTAATTAAGAATTTAATTTTTGAAATTAAATCAAGTGAGAGAATTATTTCTAAAGAGTTTAGAAAAAGGATTAATAATTAAAAGGTGTTTTAATTATTAGTGAGAATAATAAAGGGTTAATAATAATAATAGTTTATGAAAAAAATTTCAGCTGAAAATTTTGCCTATAAATATACTATTATAGACCCTATTTTTGTCTCAACCAAAAAGATTTACAAAACCCTAATTCTCTCCATCTCCTCCTCCTTCATTACATCGTTTTCTTGGTGGATACCGGTGGAGTGTTTCACACTTGAGGAACAGCTGCTAAGGATCTTCGTTCATCGTTTTTGGATCGCCATTAAAGACCTCCATCTTTCCGTTAACGTAAAGCTTCTTAAGGTAAACATACTAAACTACGAATTCAATATTATTTTTCGCATGGATCCTGCGGAGGGTTTCATTTTTTTTTAGATTTAAATTTAGGTTTTCGCTGCGTTTATGTGCTAAAAACCCTTCAATGGCATCAGAGCTACTTGCGAAAAGTTTTTAATTCGTTTATGTGTTTAACTGTTTTCGATATATGAGCATGTACGTGATTCGCCATGATTTGATGTTGATATAATATGCTTATATATGTATGGTTTTGAATATATGATATTCATGTGAGTTGTATAATCATAAGATGATTATGTAATCTGTATATATACTGATATATACATGATTTATGTTTGTTCTAATTATGAGAATCATATTAGATACGGATTCTGAATTGGCTGCTGCAGATTTGCTGAAATCTGGGTCTGGTGTCCGATTTATGCAAACGAATACCCTATTCCAAAGGTAAACGAGCGTCTGAACAAAACTGATAGCTAAAGCTATCAACGACTCGTCTGTAAGGCGTTTGACGTCGGTTACTGCCTGTAAACAGTGATTCTTATTTTTCTGATTTGATTCTAATTTTTCTGATTTTTGTCATATTTTCTTTTTATGATTAGATCATGGATAATATGATATGTTAAGATCAGATTATGTGTTTTAACATGCTTTTATATGTTGTATGAGCATGATGGATGGTTATGGCCTTTCGACCTTAGTGTAATGGTTTTGATTTTGGTTTTAAATACGACTTGCATGTCGTCAATCTTTGTAATCATAAATCTCGAATGTAACTCAAATTATTCTTGTAAGTTCATTAGATTAGTTTTACTTTCAATCATGTAATGTAATTGAAGACTCAAGAAGGCTATCCAATGGAGGTGATAGAAAGAAGAAGACGAGGCATACACGAAGTCTAAACAAAGAAGAAGACTTAGGTAATAAGTAGTTGTATTTATTTCCATCTCCATATTAGATTGACCTTTATCTTTATCATGAGCTTGATAAAGATCACATAGGATGGGGCCATAACCAAACACATTTACTTTATTGCACTTTACATTTACTTGTTTATTTAATTTTATATATGAGATATATGCCTATGTTTACCATGCGATGATAGATTTAGGTGAACATAAATCAATATAAGGCGTGCTCTAGAAAATCTAGAATAGGAATCGTTTCTTTCCTTAACAATAAATATTATGAATACAATCATGAGATTCTTGTGTTTATGAAACACGTAATTGAATATGAATTTTCAATATTGAGAGAAAGGATGATTCTGTCAACAACAGATTTCTATCTGTAAGAAAGGGTTATTAAGTGACGCCTCTTGACAATGCTTCACCGGATCTGGGAATCATCTGATTATCGATTATTGATATGAAATATTTAATTTAAAAGGAAGAATCTCTTTATAATATGATTATGATTGTAACGTAATATAATCCCTCTAAAATTAAATAATATCAAGTAGTAATTGGCCAATGACACAACGGGCTTGTGTCGGTCATAGCCTTCCAACATGGTAGAAAGTGGTTCTTATTTTTAAATCATTATCGTTTCGTGCTACAGCCGAGGGCTTTGATTTTGAAATAAGAAATACTTGTCTATTACATAGAGATGTGTACATTGAATTAGAATCTAAAGGTCGGTACGTGCCACGGCCGTGGGCCATTGGAGACTGATTCAATTGTACGAAATGTTGGGTTAGACTTGACTTAGAATATTGAGTTTGTCGTGCTACAGCCGTGACTCAATTATTCAAGAGGCTAAACTTATATTAACAAGAGTTGTCTGCCTCTTGAACATCACATGACGTTTCGTGCCACAGCCGAGGTTGTGTGATGGAATGTAGGATCCCTATTCCCACTAGCATTATGAATGCTTAATTTTTACTTAGGGGGTTAAAAAAATTAGATAAACTAGTGGGAGACACTTATGAATAAAGACCCGATTCATATAGTGTTTTGAAATAAAATTGAATATTTGCTAAGTGTTGTTATGTGTTTATCATTTACAGATTTACTATATTCGTCATGTCTTCTGCACTATCACTCCGGAGCATACTAGATGCTCACAAGTTGACAGGTCCTAATTTAGCTGTTTGTTTTCACTATAACAAGTTGGGGCACTGGAAGAGGAACTGCAAGGTTTACCTTGCAGAATTGAAGAAGAAGAAGGGTAGTAAGACTACCGCTTTTGATTCAGGCATGTTCATGATCGAAGTTAATATGTCACTAGGTTAAATTTCTACTTGGGTATTAGATACCGCTTGTGGTTCTCATATTTGCAATTCGTTGCAAGGACTAAAGGGAAGTAGGACTCTTGAAAAAGATGAGGTGATCCTACGTATGGGCAATGGAGCAAGGGTTGCGGCCATATCTGTAGGATCATTTAGTTTATATATGCCTACGGGCAAGATTATTATTCTGAATAATTGTTATTATGTTCCCTCTATTGTGAGGAATATTGTTTCTATCCCTGTGTTGGATTTGGATGGTTTTTTATTTATTATTAAGAATAATGAATGTTTTATCCTTAGAGATAATGTTCTTTATGGACGTGGTATTATAAATAATGGTCTGTATGTATGTGACGTAGAGCATGATTTACTTCAGATCAAACAAACTAATAAAAGAAAATGAGATGATGAAAATCTGACCTATTTATGGCACTGTAGGTGTGGCGCCCTCCAAACCTGGGTCAGAAGTTTGGGGTCCACACACACTGATTACAACCTGCTTATAACAATAATAAAGATAATAATAATAATAATAATATATAGTGACTCTACTTACCAATTACCACGGATCGCAACAGGTTAAAGTATGCACACAAGCCAAACACACTAATATACTACATACCGATTAAATCCCAACCATTCAAACTCAAACTGAGTATTAAACATATTACAGACTTTTACAAATTTACAATATTCCAAAAGAAGCCTACTAGCTCAGCTTCAACAGCCTTAATCCCTAGCTCTTGCACTGGACTGGGGATCCTTGCTACCAACTGTTTTTTTTTTAACTGGAAAGAGTATAAACAACATCGCACAAATGAGCTAACTAGCTCAGCAAGTCACAATGACAAAACTGAGAATAATGATCATCAAGTGAATATGGTTATGATATCAAATGAACAATGGATTATGATTTAGAATTGGATATTATACTTTTAAGTTAAAAACCAAGGTTAGGCTGCTGATCAGTCACGCACTAACCCCGAGCAAAGCACACAGCATTGCTCTAACTACTGGATCCAAGGCACATATTGGCCTAACTTGACCATTTTATGGACTGACCACGAATCTGGTCCATAATTTTATAAAAACAATCCAATTCTAACATAATAACAAAATTAAACAATATTAAACAATAATCGGAATCATTAACAACAGTGAGTGTTTAACAATGAAAAGGGTTTCAACCCTTGTGTGGATCAACACGGTACTTTCAAGGCTTGGATGTTGGGTAATGAAAGAATTGGATAACAAAGGAATCAACATTTCAGGGTTTCCAAAGATTTGGGCTTTCAAAGCATAGGATATAATGGTTGAGTATAGAAGTAATTCAGTTCAGTGTTTGGGATTTTGTTTGCATGTAATTGTGGAGTAGTATCGTATGCTTGAGATTCGTGTTTGGGTACACAATAATCAATGGTCCAGAAAGAATAAGGTTTAGGGCTCAAGAACAATAACTGGAATCAGGGTTGGGTTACAATGCTTCAAAGCACTTGCAATATCAACAAGACTATCAAGTACTACAATATCTCGAGAAAGTTCAGAACACTTGCCTGATGTTAGCTTACTACACAGCACTCGCTTCCAATCACAATCGTCTTACTCCTCACCTACCTGTTTCCCTTTCCTACGTCTTGCCTCTTCTGCTCACATATTATAAGCATCTATCAATCATCAACTCATAGGATTCTATTCAACATATACTTCTATCTACCCTTCGTTTTACCCAAATCTGATTAACGGATTGAAAGTTATACAATAATCAAGTAAACACTGAATGTATAGACCGATAGTCAATCAACAAGTCACATATAACACATAATACATCACATAATCAATGACAAATCATTTATGAAGAAGTCTCGGGTTATAAATAGGCTTTCTCATATTTAAAATGATTTTTAAAACATTTTTCGGAATTAAAACGGGTCGTTGGATCAATTTCGGAATAATAAGGAGGGTTCGGTTGGTCAATTCTGGCTCCGAAACAATTTTATACTAATTATCAAGCCTTGGAAATAATTTAGAATAATATTTTAAAGCTCGAAACTATTTTTTGAAATTTTTAAATCATTTTTAAGTAATTATATCTAATTAAATAATTAATTAAAATCAATTAATAATTAATTAAATCAATTAATTAATTAATTTTCAAACTAATTGACCATTTAATCGATTAAAAATTAACTGAAATTAATTAACTAATTAATTCAGATTTATTTTTGAATTAAAATTAATTTTCGGATATAAAATAATAATTTTCAAGATTTTCAGAAATTAAAAATGAATTTTTATAATAAAAATAAATGGGAAATATGATTTTTAAACATTTTATAAACAGGAATCTTGTTTTTGAAAACTTTGCAAACTACAGGGACTAAACTTCACCATTTTCAAAACTACAGGGACTAAACTGCAATTTTGCAGTTTCAGTCGCCGGAAAATCGGGGGTGGCCAGAGAAGACGATCCCGGCGTCCTCACCCCACCAACACCTCCAGATCAACATTACACAACACCAGGAATTTGTTCATGCAATCAAAACATTCTAATCATCCCTGTTCTGGCCGGAAATTGGCCAAGAACATCGCCGGTTTCCGGCGAAAATCGTAAATCTTTAAAACACAACTCCCTTCGATTCAAGCATCCTCTGTTAACGAGCTATATATCAATCGATTGCAAATTTCATATGGAACACAACCCACTATAAATCAACAGCTAATAACCCCTGAATCAAAAACCCCCAAATTTCAATTGAAAACATTCATACGGGTTATAAACCCTAATTTTAAAATTCGAAAATCAAACTCAAATTTGAACATGTTATTGAACTCCAAATCAGACGTATAATATATCAAAATCATCAGGAACACAAGCTCTTTAACATGCAATCATCAAATCATACAAACAGTCATCCGAACAAAAAATCATATTTTTAATAAATTTAATTCAAAAATAAATAATTTTTTAGAAAATAAACCTTTGATTCTGTAGTGAAACAAAGCTCAGAATCTGATAGAACACTTCAAATCCTTCGTTTTGGTTACTCAAGCTTTGAAAACAGAGATCGGTAACGCCTTCGTTTTGCTGTTTGATTCTTAGAACAGTTTATGTAACTAGGGTTTTTCTCTGAAAATTATAGAATTAACTATCTGCAAATGATTTTGATACAAAATAAAATACGGAAAAAGGCTATTTATAATTACGGAAAATTAGTATCCCGTTAGATCATTCCAGATATAAAACGGTAAATTTATTTATAAAAACTGATCCAAACGGTATCGGATTTCGGGATAATTATCCAAATCAGTACAATTTGTACTGCGGTCTTGGTCTCAGCGCCTGGTTACACGTACTACGAAGTGATAATTGGGATAGTTTAATAAAAAGCTCCCGTTTATCGAAAATACGGGTTTTATTGATTTGCCGAAATGAATATTGTATTGAAAATGTTGCGCCGGGACCCGCGCAGAACAAGCCGTACGCCGGATCTAAAAAGTCGAAACATGGAATATGCTCGGAATATTACAATTAGGTTAGGAAGGAGTTCTCGGAAGAGTTTCGGATTCCAAAAACATAACAATGGGTGATATCGGTTGGTTCCCGTTTTTTTAAAATAGATTTTAAATACTCGGAAAAAGATTTTATAAATTTCATATGATCCTTATAAATCCATAAATCAACATAAAAATAATTAGGAAGATATGACAATTATCTATGTTTTATTTTGGACATATAAAAATTAAAATACTCAATTAATATTATTTTTGAATATCCAAGTACAAATAACATTTAACAATTAACTCACAGAATAGACACTGAACACACATAATAATTATTTAATAACAAAATAATTACACGATATATCCCGGATATTACATCCTCCCCCCCTTAAAAGGATTCTGTCCTCATAATCTCCTAAGAAAATAAATGAGGGTACTTTTCTCTCATATCACTTTCTAACTCCCAGGTTGACTCTTTAACCTTTGGGTTTCTCCACAATACTCTTACTAACTTTACCACTTTGTTTCTCAATATTTTCTCTCTCTCTCCTCTAGAATCTCTATCAGACTCTCTACATATGACAAATCTGCCTGAAGCTCTATTGGCTCATATTCTATTATATGCCTGGAGTCTGGATTGTATTTCTTAATCATTGATACGTGAAAGACATTGTGAATGTGCTCCATGTGCGGTGGTAACGCCAACTCATAAGCTACTTTGCCAATGCGCTTTAAAATCTCAAAAGGTCCGACGTATCTTGGGCTTAGCTTCCCTTTCTTCCCAAACCTCGTTAGTCCTTTCCATGGTGATACTTTCAATAATACCAAGCTCCCTTCTTCAAATTCCATGTTCTTCCTTGACTGGTCTGCATACTTCCTCTGACGATCTTGTGCGGCTATTAATCTCTTCTGGATAATTTCAACAACTTCCTTTGTCTGCTGCACCAATTCAGGTCCGAGTATTTTGTGTTCTCCTACTTCGTCTCAATATACTGGAGATCTACATTTGCGTCCATAAAGGGCTTCATAGGGTGGCATCCCAATGCTGGCGTGATAACTGTTGTTATAAGCAAACTCTACTAGGGGTAAATGCTCATCCCAACTTCCTTTGAAATCAATACCACAAACACGTAACATGTCCTCGATTGTCTGGATCGTTCTTTCACTTTGGCCGTCCGTCTGCGGGTGATAGGCCGTACTCATATTCAATTTTGTTCCTAAACATTCTTGAAAACTCTTCCAAAATCTTGAATTAAATCTTGGATCTCGATCAGATACAATAGACACTAGAACTCCATGACGAACTACAATTTCCTTTAGGTACATATGGACTAACTTGTCGAGCGAAAATCTTTCATTTATAGGCAGAAAATGAGCTGACTTGGTAAGTCTATCCACTATAACCCAAATGGCATCATGATTAGCCCTTGTCCTTGGTAATCCAACTATAAAATCCATGGCAATGTGTTCCCACTTCCATTCTGGAATCTCCAATGGCTGTAGCAATCCGCTTGGTCTCTGATGATCTGCTTTAACCCTCTGACAGGTATAACATTTGCTAACCCATTCCGTAATTTCCCTCTTCATGTCTGGCCACCAATAATTCTTCTTTAAATCTCTATACATCTTGGTACTTCCTGGATGGATGGAATACCTTGAATTATGTGCCTCCTGTAGAATTTCATTCTTTAACTTTGTCACCAGTGGAATCCAAATTCTAGATGAAAACCTCAGAATACCTTGGTCATCTTTCTGCGTGCATAACTCTTCCCCTACCAAACGATTTATATCTTGATCCATTACATCATCCTGACATTGCTTTATTTTCTCTAATAATTCCGGTTGGAAAATCATACTGTACACTTTTACTTCCTCAGGCTTGCAAACTCTAATCTCCAATTCCAATTTCTGAAATTCTTTATATATCTCTTCAGGTACGGACAACACATTTAACCTTTCCTTCCGACTTAATGCATCTGTTACAACATTCGCTTTACCGGGATGATAATTAATCGAGCAATCATAATCCTTGATCAACTCTAACCATCTCCTTTGCCTCATATTAAGTTCCTTCTGGGTAAATATATACTTCAAACTTTTGTGATCCGTATAAATTTCACATTTCTCTCCATACAGATAATGTCTCCAAATTTTCAAAGCAAACACTATGGCTGCTAGTTCCAAATCATGAGTAGGATACTTTTGTTCGTGTGGTTTCAATTACCTTGACGCATACGCAATCACCTTATCTTGCTGCATAAGAACACATCCTAATCCTTTGTAAGAAGCATCACTATAAATTATGAAATTCCCTTGATCATCTGGAAGTGACAGAACAGGTGCCGTGATTAATCGTCGCTTTAATTCCTGAAAACTTTCCTCACATTTATCGTTCCATATAAACTTCTTATTCTTTCGTGTAAGCTTTGTTAATGGTGTGGCAATCCTCGAGAAATTTTGAACGAATCGACGATAATATCCCGCCAATCCTAAGAAACTTCTTACCTCAGTGGGTGTTCTCGGTCTCTCCCAATTCGTAATTGCCTCGATCTTTGCCGGGTCCACTTTGATCCCTTCATTACTAACTATGTGTCCTAAGAACTGAACCTCTTGTAACCAAAACTCACACTTCGAGAATTTACCGTACAACTTCTTTTTCCTTAAAATCTCCAAAGATGTCCTTAAATGTTCTGCATGATCCTCTTCCGTCTTTGAATAGATCAAAATATCGTCTATAAATACAATAATGAACTTGTCCAAGTATTCCTTGAAAATTCTGTTCATCAGGTCCATAAATGCTGCCGGGGCGTTGGTCAATCCAAAAGACATTACTAGAAATTCATAATGTCCATACCTTGCTCGAAAAGCTGTCTTTGGTATATCTTCTGGCTTGATCTTCAGTTGATGATATCCCGATCATAAATCGATCTTGGAGAAATACTTGGCTCCCTTCAATTGGTTGAACAGATCATCGATTCTGGGTAACAGATACTTATTCTTAATTGTAAGCTTGTTGAGCTCCCTGTAATCAATACATAGTCTCATGCTTCCATCTTTCTTCTTAACAAATAATACCGGGGCTCCCCACGGGGACAAACTGGGTCTGATTACTCCTTTTTCTAACAGCTCTTGCAATTGCTTCGCTAATTCTTTCATTTCAACGGGCGCCATCTATACGGGGCCTTGGATACTGGTTCTGTTCCAGGTGCTAAGTCGATCGCAAATTCAATTTCTCTATCTGGAGGAAGTCCTGGTAATTCATCGGGAAATACATCTGGAAATTTATTTACAACTGGAATATTTTCAAGTTTTGCTGGCTCCTGACTTCTGTCGATCACATATGCCATGAAATGCTCAAATCCTTGTTGTAGTAACTTTTTAGCTTGAATCATCGTTAAGAACTTCTTTACTTGTTTCTGACCTTTGAACGTTACTATTCTTTCATCTGGCGTTTTCACCATTACTTTCTTATTTCGACAATCTATTTGAGCATCATGCTTAGATAACCAATCCATCCCTAATATAACATCAAATTCTCCTAACTTAAATGGTATCAAATCTACACAAAATTTACTACCAGAGATCTCAATCTCACAATTCCCACAAACTTGATTAACAGTTACACGTTCTTGATTTGCTAATTCCACAGTCATTATTTCATTTAAACACTCAACTGGACAATTTAACTTACTAACAAAATCTTGTGAAACAAACGATCGAGTTGCTCCCGAATCTATTAACACTTTGGCACATAAAGAATTCACATTAAGCGTACCTGCTACGACATCTATATCCTGGATCGCATCCTTCACCGATATGTCAAAAACTCTAGCCTTTGGAGTCTCATTCACTGTTGGGGTAGATCCCATAATCCTCAATGCATTACTGACTGGGGCTGGTGTCTTGCTATCCCTGGCCATATGTCCTGGCTTTCCACATTTAAAGAACATAAATCCAATGGCTGGAACCTTTACTGCTGGATTCCGGATAGGCTGATCCTTACTTGCTGGTTCTCTTGCTGGCTGATTTCGGCACTCCCTCGAATAGTGCCCTTTCTGATTGCATTTGAAACATACCACATTCAACTTATTACAAACTCCTGCATGCTTCTTCCCACATACTTGACAATCTGGAAAAGTTAGTCTCAACTGACTTGACTGATTTGTATTAACTGGACGGTTGCTCTGGCCTCCGTCTCCTGCATTCTGTCTCCTGAAATTAAAATTTCTCCCTGGCTGAAACTTACCCTTATTAAAATTTGGAAACTTCCCTGTTTGTGGCTGACCCTCACTTCCCTCAATTTTCCTTTTTTGCTTTCCTTTTCCTTCTGGAACATCTCACTCTCTGTCTCTGCGATCATAGCCTTCTGTACTACTCCTGCATAGGTATTCAATTCAAAAATGGCTACCTTCCCTCTGATCCATGGTTTTAAACCTTGCTGAAATCTTTTAGCTTTCTTCATGTCAGTATCCACATATGCCGGTACATACCTTGACAATTCCTCAAACTTACCCTCATAATTTGTTACCGACATGTTCCCTTGCTTTAACTCTTAAAACTTCAGCTCCATTTGATCCTGAACAAATTGAGGAAAATACTTTTCTAAAAACAATTCCTTAAACCTTTCCCAAGTAATAACATATGTACCTTCCAATGTCTTCACCATCTCCCACCAATAGGTGGCCTCATTCTTCAGATAGTAACTTGCAAACTCAACCTTCTGTTCTTCCTTTACTTTCACTAAGGCAAATGCCTTCTCTATTTCCTTTAACCAAACATTTGCTTCAATTGGCTCTAAGGAACCCTTAAATTCCGGTGGGTTTACTGCCTGAAAAGTTTTAAAAGTTACCTGGGGGTTGGTCTGTCTTTGTTGTTGTTGTTGTGCCAAGTGAATTGTTTATTGGGCCAAGATTTGAAGAATCTGGGCTATTGCTGGGTCCATGGGTCCTGGGTTCACATTCGAGTTTGTATCATCTTGGTTGTTATTATTGTTGGTTTCTTCATTCTGGGTGTTGGTGCGGGTATTTCTTCTGGGAGGCATTTTATGTAAAGAATCAAACAACTTATTCAGCTTTTGAATCAAATCTTGGTATAAAAGAAAAGTTTTGTAAAACAGAGGTATCTCTTTTTGAAAACAGTTGTAACTAAGTAAATTGCATGCTTCTTTACAGAATATAAACAGTCATGGAAAACAGGGTACATGGTATCACAGGGGTATAACTGGTGCAATAGATAAGGTAAGGTAAAACAGGTGCAATAAAGTAAATGACAGTGCTGGAAAGGAAAAAGGTACTGATATATATAGATCAAAAGGTTTAGGTAGTACAAGCGTAAAGATGCTTCGAAAGTAAAAGGAAAAAGGGTACAACAACCGACTCACTAGTCAGCATAGCTAGTCTATAAATACAACTCAAAAGTCTACTGATACACACTACACACTACTGTACATACTACATAACTATAACAACACTGCTCAGCATCTCCATCTCTGAATCTCTGGCTCATGGAAAATCTGGACCTCCTATCTCCTCAAGCTCCTCTAGAACCCACTTAGCCCACTCCACTAGGAAATCAGGGGCGATGTCCTCATGTGTAGCCTCAGCAATCCTCACAGCAGCTGCTCTACAAAACGCCTGGAGCCTCTCTCTAAGTCGCCTCTCACCACTCCCCACCTCTCTGGTACGCATAATATGTAGTAATTCCTGAATCTGACCCTGAAGGAATCGCTGCTCCATAAGGCAAGCCTCAAACTGATGATATGGGACAGGATAGGAGGAGAACCGGAAAGGTACTCCTGTGACTGAATGACCGGTAAAACCTGAATCAGCAGGTGGGGGTCCTCTGACAAGTGGCCTCATGCCTGGAGGTGGAATAGCCTGTAATGGTATGGGCTGCAACACAGGTGGAGGTAATATAGCCAACACTGGTGGAACAACAGGACGTGGATCCAAAGACGGCATTCCAACTGAAGGCTCTGAGTGATCAGCTGATACGGGAATAAAAGAGTCAGCCATTGCTGCTATCTGAAATCATATCGCAATATCAGAATCTCAACCCATAACGCGAATTACACTAATACCTGATATACCGAAACATTCAACCTCTCGACATTCTATCTTTCTATTCCTTACTTCTAATCCTAACCCTCTACCCATTCCCGTTAACCTAGGCTTGTGTCAGTGACTTATAACCTGTAGCTCTGATACCAAACCTGTGGCGCCCTCCCAACCCGGGTCAGAAGTTTGGGGTCCACACACACTGATTACAACCTGCTTATAACAATAATAAAGATAATAATAATAATAATATGCAGTGACCCTACTTACCAACTACCACAGATCACAACAGGTTAAAGTATGCACACAAGCCAAACACACTAATATACTACATACCGATTAAATCCCAACCATTCAAACTCAAACTGAGTATTAAACATATTACAAACTTTTACAAATTTACAATATTCCAAAAGAAGCCTATTAGCTCAGCTTCAACAGCCTTAATCCCTAGCTCTCGCACTGGACTGGGGATCCTTGCTACCAACTGGTTCCTTTTTAACTGGAAAGAGTATAAACAACATCGCACAAATGAGCTAATTAGCTCAACAAGTCACAATGACAAAACTGAGAATAATGATCATCAAGTGAATATGGTTATGATATCAATTGAACAATGGATTATGATTTAGAATTGGATATTATACTTTTAATTTAAAAACCAAGGTTAGGCTGCTGATCAGTCATGCACTAACCCCGAGCAAAGCACACAATATTGCTCTAACTACTGGATCCAAGGCACACATTGGCCTAACTTGACCATTATATGGTCTGACCACGAATCTGGTCCACAATTTTATAAAAACAATCCAATTCTAACATAATAACAAAATTAAACAATATTAAACAATAATCAGAATCATTAACAACAGTGAGTGTTTAACAATGAAAAGAGTTTCAACCCTTGTGTGGATCAACAGGGTACTTTCAAGGCTTGGATGTTGGGTAATGAAAGAATTGGATAACAAAGGAATCAACATTTCAGGGTTTCCAAAGATTTGGGCTTTCAAAGCATAGGATATAATGGTTGAGTATACAAGTAATTCAGTTCAGTGTTTGGGATTTTGTTTGCATGTAATTGTGGAGTAGTATCGTATGCTTAAGATTCGTGTTTGGGTACACAACAATCAATGGTCCAGAAAGAATAAGGTTTATGGCTCAAGAACAATAACTGGAATCAGGGTTGGGTTTCAATGTTTCAAAGCACTTGCAATATCAACAAGACTATCAAGTACTACAATATCTCGAGAAAGTTCTGAACACTTGCCTGATGTTAGCTTACTACATAGCACTCGCTTCCAATCACAATCGTCTTACTCCACAACTACCTGTTTCCCTTTCCTACTTTTTGCCTCTTCTGCTCACATATTATAAGCATCTATCAATCATCAACTCATAGGATTCTATTCAACATATACTTTTATCTACCCTTCGTTTTACCCAAATCTGATTAACGGATTGAAAGTTATGCAATAATCAAGTAAACACCGAATGTATAGACCGATAGTCAATCAACAAGTCACATATAACACATAATATATCACATAATCAATGACAAATCATTTATGAAGAAGTCTCGGTTTATAAATAGGCTTTCTGATATTTAAAATGATTTTTAAAACATTTTTCGGAATTAAAACGGGTCGTTGGATCAATTTCGGAATAATAAAGAGGGTTCTGTTGGCCAATTCTGGCTCCGAAATAATTTTATACTAATTATCGAGCCTTGGAAATAATTTAGAAAAATATTTTAAAGCTCGAAACTATTTTTCGGACTTTTTAAATCATTTTTAAGTAATTATATCTAATTAAATAATTAATTAAAATCAATTAATAATTAATTAAATGAATTAATCAATTAATTTCCAACTTAATTGACCAATTAATCGATTAAAAATTAACTGTAATTAATTAACTAATTATTTCAGATTTATTTTTAAATTAAAAATAATTTTCGGAATTAAAATAATAATTTTCAGAATTTTCAGAAATTAAAAATGAATTTTTATAATAAAAATAAATAGGAAATATGATTTTTAAACATTTTATAAACAGGAATCCTATTTTTGAAAACTTTGCAAACTACAGGGACTAAACTTCTCCATTTTCAAAACTATAGGGACTAAACTGCAATTTTGCAGTTTCAGTCGCCGGAAAATCGGGGGTGGCCGGAGAAGACGATCCCAGAGTCCTCACCCCACCAACACCTCCAGATCAACACTACACAATACCAGGAACTTGTTCATGCAATCAAAACATTCTAATCATCCATGTTCTGGCCGGAAATTGGCCAAGAACATCGCCGGTTTCCGGCGAACATCGTAAATCTTTAAAACACAACTCCCTTCGATTCAAGCATCCTCTGTTAACGAGCTATATATCAATCGATTGCAAATTTCATAAGGAACACAACCCACTATAAATCAACAGCTAATAACCCCTGAATCAAAAATCCCCAAATTTCAATTGAAAACATTCATACGGGTTATAAATCCTAATTTTAAAATTCGAAAATCAAACTCAAATTTGAACATGTTATTGAACTCCAAATCAGACGTATAATATATCAAAATCATCAGGAAAACAAGATCTACAACATGCAATCATCAAATCATACAAACAATCATCCGAACAAAAATTCATATTTTTAATAAATTTAATTCGAAAATAAATAAATTTTCAGAAAATAAACCTTTGATTCTGCAGTGAAACAAAGCTCAGAATCTGATAGAACACTTCAAATCCTTCGATTTGGTTACTCAAGCTTTGAAAACAGAGATCGGTAACGCCTTCGTTTTGCTGTTTGATTCTTAGAACAGTTTATGTAACTAGGGTTTTTCTCTGAAAATTATAGAATTAACTATCTGCAAATGATTTTAATACGAAATAAAATACGGAAAAAGGCTATTTATAATTACGGAAAATTAGTATCCCGTTAGATCATTCCGGATATAAAACGGTACGTTTATTTATAAAAACTGATCCAAACGGTATCGGTTTTCGGGATAATTATCCAAATCAGTACAATTTGTACTGCGGTCTTGGTCTCAGCTCCTGGTTACACGTACTACGAAGTGATAATTGGGATAGTTTAATAAAAAGCTCCCGTTTATCGAAAATACGGGTTTTATTGATTTACCGAAATAAATATTGTATCGAAAATGTTGCGTCGGGACCCGCGCAGAACAAACCGTACGCCGGATCGAAAAAGTCGAAACATGGAATATGCTCGGAATATTACAATTAGGTTAGGAAGGAGTTCTCGGAAGAGTTTCGGGTTCCAAAAACGTAACAACGGGTGACGTCGGCTGGTTCCCGTTTTTATAAAATAGATTTTAAATACTCGAAAAAAGATTTAATAAATTTCATATGATCCTTATAAATCCATAAATCAACATAAAAATAATAAGGAAGATATGACAATTATCTATGTTTTATTTTGGACATATAAAAATTAAAATACTCAATTAATATTATTTTTGAATATACAAGTACAGATAATATTTAACAATTAACTCACAGAATAGATACTGAACACACATAATAATTATTTAATAACAAAATAATTACACGATATATCCCGGATATTACAGTAGGCTAGGTCATATTAGTGAAAATAGACTGCGGACATTGCATAAGGAAGGGTTACTTGACCCCTTTGATTTTGAATCATATCCTACATGCGAGTTTTGTCTATTGGGTAAAATGGCCAAATCTCCATTTAGTGGATATGGAGAAAGGGCTGCAGATTTGCTAGGATTGGTACACACAGATGTATGTGGACCAATGTCTACGCAAGCCATGGGTGAATTTTCGTACTTCATTACTTTCATAGATGATAGATCTAGATTCGGATATATGTATTTGATGAAACACAAGTCTGAAGCCTTTGAAAAGTTCAAAGAATATAAACATGAAGTGGAGAAACAAACCAAACACAGTATTATAACTCTTCGATCAGATCGAGGTGGTGAATACTTGAATGGAGAGTTTCTAGATTATCTCAAAGAAAATGGTATAGTCTCCCAGTAGACTCCTCCATATACTCCACAGTTGAATGGGGTATTTGAAAGGAGAAATCAAACTTTGTTAGACATGGTTCGGTCCATGATAAGCTTTGCGAATCTTCTAGTATTCCTATGGGGTTATGTATTGGAAACCTCAGCATATTTACTGAATAAGGTGTCTTCCAAATCTGTTCCTCAAACACCATATGAGATATGGAAAGAAAGGAAATCGAGTCTTAAACATGTTAAGATTTGGGGATGTCCAGCTTATGTCAAGAAAGTTGACCCAGATAAGCTAGAATCTCGATCCGTAAAATGTAATTTTGTGGGATATCCTAAAGAGACTTTGGGGTATTACTTTTACACCGATCATCGGGTGTTTGTCTCCAGACATGCTACCTTCTTGGAAAAGGAGTTTATCCTTGAAGGAAACTGTAATATCCGGGATATATCGTGTAAGTATTTTTGCTAATAAATAATTAATATATGTGTTCAGTATCTATTCTGTGAATTAATTGTTAAGTGTTAAATATGTTTGGATGTTTAAAAATATTATTAATAGAGTATTTTAATTTTTATATGTCCAAAATAAAATATAGATAATTGTCATATCTTCCTAATTATTTTTATGTTGATTTATGAATTTATAAGGATCATATGAAATTTATAAAATCTTTTTCCGGGTATTTAAAATCTATTTTATAAAAACGAGAACCAACTGACGTCATGCGTTGTTACGTTTTTGGAACCCGAAACTCTTCCGAGAACTCCTTCCTAACCTAATTGTAATATTCCGAGCATATTCCATGTTTCGGCTTTTTCGATCTGGTGTACGGTTTGTTCTACGCGGGTCCCGGCGTAATATTTTCGATACAATATTCGTTTAGGTAAATCAATAAAACACATATTTTCGATAAACGGGAGCTTTTTATTAAACTATCCCAATTATCACCTCGTAGTACGTGTAAGCAGGCGCTGAGACCAAGACCGCAGTACAAATTGTACTGATTTGGATAATTATCCCGAAAACCGAAACCGTTTGGATCAGTCTTTATAAATAAACGTACCATTTTATATCCGTAATGATCCAACGGGATACTAATTTTCCGTAATTATAAATAGCCTTTTACCGTATTTTATTTCGTATCAAAATCATTTGCAGACAGATAATTATATAATTTTCCAAAGAAAAACCTTATATTCACATAATCTTTCGAGAATCAAACAAGCTTTTGGAGGTGTTATTGAATTCAGTTTGGAAAGCTCGAGTAACCAATCTGAAGGTTTTGAAGAGCTCTACCAGATTCTGTGATCCATACACCTGCAGAAATCAAGGTTTATTTTCTATATTTTTGTTTATTTTCGAATTAATTTTATTAAAAATATGATTTTTTGTTCGGATGATTGTTTGTATGATTTGATGCTTGCATATTGTAGAGCTTGTTTTCCTGATGATTTTGATATATTATATGACTGATTTGGAGTTCAATAACATGTTCAAAATTGAGTTTGATTTTCGAATTTTGAAATTAGGGTTTATAACCCGTATGAATGTTTTCAATTAAAATTTGGGGGTTTTTGATTTAGGGGTTATTAGCTGTTGATTTATAGTGGATTATGTTCCTTATGAAATTTGCAATCGATTGGTATATAGCTCATTAACAGAGGATGTCTGAATCGAAGGGAGTTGTGTTTTGAAGATTTGCGATGTTCGCCGGAAACCGGCCATGTTTTTGGCCAATTTCCGGCCAAGTCTGGGGTTATTGATGTATTTTGATTACATGTATAGATTCCTGGTGATATGTAGTTTAATTCTGGAGCTTGTGGTGCTGTGACTGTACCTGGATCGCCTCCTTCGGCGAGACAGGGTATTTTCCGGTGAAGTTCGATGGTGAACTTTGCAAAATTGCATTTCAGTCCCTGAGGTTTTGAAAACGAAACAGTTAGGTCCTTGAGGTTTCCAGAACTTGCAAATTTTGGATTCCTGTTTTAAAACTATTCCAAAATCAAATTTCCTATTTATTTTAATCATAAAAATTTGATTTTAATTTCTGAAAATTCCAAAAATTATTATTTTTATTTCAAAAATTATTTTTAATTCGAAAATAAATCTGAATTAATTAGTTAATTAATTTCAGTTATTTTTTAATTGAATAATTAGTCAATTAATTCAAATATTTAATTAATTATTAATTGACTTCAATTAATTATATAATTAGATTTAATTATTTAAAAATGATTTAAAAATTCTGAAAAATAGTTTCGAGCTTTAAAATATTATTTTAAATTGTTTTCGCGGCTCAATAATTATTATGAAATTGTTTTAAAGCTAGAATTGGCCAACCGAACCCTATTTACTACTTCGAAATTGATCCAACGACCCGTTTTAATTCCGAAAAATGTTTTAAAAATCATTTTAAATACCAGAAAGCTTGTTTATGACCCGAGATTTATTTATAAATGATATTTTATTGATTATGTGATGTGCTATGTGTTATATGTGACCTGTTGGTTGACTGTCGGTCTATATATTCGCTGTTTACTTATTTATTGCATAACTTTCAATCCGTAAATCAGATTTGGGTAAAACGAAGGGTAGATAGAAGTTTGTGTCGAATAGAATCGTATGAGTTAAATATTGATAGATGCTTATGATATGTGAGCAGAAGAGGCAAGGCGTAGGAAAGGGAAACAGATAGTCAAGGAGTAAGACAGTGATGATTGAGAGCAAGTGCAGTGTAGTAAGCTAGTACCAGGCAAGTGTTCTGAACTTTCTCGAGATATTGTAGTAATTGATATTCCTGTTTTATATTGCAAGTACTTTGAAGCACTAAACCCTAAACCTTGATTCCATTTATTGATCTTGAGCCGTAAACCTGATTCTTTCTAGACCATTGATTGTTGTCTAACCAAATACGAACCTCAAATATACGATACTACTCCACAAATACATACAAACTAAATATTAAACACTGAACCAAATTTCTTACACATTCAAACCATTGTATCTTATGCTTTGAAAGACCAAATCCTTAGAACCCTGAAATGTTGATTCCTTTGTTATCCAATTCTCTTACTACCTAACAGCCAAGCTTTGGAAATGTCATATTCATCCTTATACAGATTGAGACCATTTTCATTATTGAACGTGCAATGTTGTTAATGATCCTGTTTATTGTTTAATACTGCTTATTCTGTTATTCTGGTAGAATTGGATTGTTTTTATAAAATTATGGACCAGATCCGTGGTCAGACCATATAATGGTCAAGTTAGGCCAATGTGTGCCTTGTATCCAGTTGTTAGAGCAGTGTTGTGTGCTTTGCTCGGGGTTAGTACGTGATTGATCAGCAGCCTAACCTTGGTTTTTAAAATGAAAATATAATATCCAATTCTAAATCATAATCCATTATTCACTTGATATCATAACCATATTTACCTAATGATCATTATTCTCAGTTTTGTCATTGTGACTTGCTGAGCCAGTTAGCTCATTTGTGCGATGTTGTTTATGTTCTTTCCAGTTAAAAAGAAACCGGTTGGTACCGAGGATCCGCAATCCAGCGCGAGAGCTAGGGGTTCAGGTTGATCGAGCTAAGATAGTAGGCTTTTTTTGGGATAATTTGAGTTTGTAAAAGTTTGTAATAATGTTTAATACTTAGTTCTGAGTTTGGAATAGTTGGGATTTGAACATTTGTAATATAAGTAGGTGTGTTTGGCTTGTGTGCATACTTTAACCTGTTGCACTCCATGGTAGTTGGTAAGTAGGGTCACTGCATATTATTATTATCTTTATCATTGTTATAAGCAGGTTATTAATAAGGTGTGTGTGTGGACCCCAAACTTCTGACCCGGGGTTGGAGGGTGCCACATGTTTGGTATCAGAGCTACAGGTTATAAGTCACTGACACAAGTCTAGGTTGACGGGAATGGGTAGAGGGTTAGGATTAGAAGTAAGGAATAGAAAGATATAACGTCGAGAGGTTGAGTGCTTTGGTATAACAGGTATTAGTATGATTCGCGTCGTGGTTCGAGATTTTTATATTGTGATATGATTTCAGATAGCAGCGATGGCCGACTCTTTTATCCCCGTATCAGCTGATCACTCAGAGCCTTCAGTTGGAGTACCGTCTTCGGATCCACGTCCTGTTCTTCCACCGGTGTTGGCTATACTACCTCCACCTGTGTTGCAGCCCGTACCATTATAGGCTATTCCACCTCCAGGCATGAGGCCACCTATCAAAGGACCCCTACCAGCTGATTCATATTCCACTGGGCATTCAGTTGCGAGTGCCCCATTCCAGTCTATATTGCCCCCAGTTCCTTACTACCGGTATGAGGCTCTTCTATTGGAGCGTGATTCCTTGTTGGCCCAGATCAGAGAGCTACAACATATCATTAGGACTACTGATGTTGATCGTGGTGTGAGGGAGCTTCGAGAGGAGATTCATGTGACACGGAGGGTTCTTGAGGATAGGCTACATGGAGCTACACTACCTGGCAGAGGCCCTGATGCACTGATGAGCTGGGCTACTGAGGTGATGGAGGACTTTGAGAGGCTGGCAGGACCAGAGTTTCCTTGGAGTTGAGTCAGAAATCCAGAGATAGAGATGTTGAGCAGTGTTGTTATGTTTGTGTAGTATGTACAATAGTGTGTAGTGTGTATCAGTAGACTTTTGAGTTATTTTTATAGACTAGCTATGCTGACTAGTGAGTAGGTTGTTGTACCCTTTTTGCTCTTACTTTCGAAGCGTCTTTACGCTTGTACTACCCAAAACTTTTGATCTATATATATCAGCACCTTTCCTTTCCAGTATTGTCATTCATTTTACTGCACATGTTTTACTTTACCTTATTTATTGCACCAGTTATACCCCTGTGATACCATGCACCCTGTTTTCCATAACTGTTTATATTCTGTAAAGAAGCATGAAATTTACTTAGTTATAACTGTTTTCAAAAGGAAAGATTTCTGTTTTACAAAACTTTTCTTTTCTGCAAAGAATTTACTTTAAAAGCTAAATAAGTTGTTTGATTCTTTACAAAAAATGCCTCCCAGAAGAAACACCTGCACCAACACCCAGAATGAAGAAACCAACAACAACAACAATAACAATCAAGATGATACAAACCAAAATGCAAACCCAGGACCCATAGACCCAACAATAGCCCAGATTCTTCAAATCTTGGCCCAACAAACAGTTCACCTGGCACAACAACAACAAAGACAGACCAATCCCCAGGTAACTTTTAAAACTTTTCAGGCAGTAAACTCACCAGAATTCAAGGGTTCCTTAGAGCCGATTGAAGCAAATGTTTGGTTAAAGGAGATAGAGAAGGCATTTTCCTTAGTAAAAGTAAAGGACGAACAGAAGGTTGAATTTTCAAGTTACTATTTGAAGAATGAGGCCACCTATTGGTGGGAGATGGTGAAGACGTTGGAAGGTATAGATATTATTACCTAGGAAAGGTTTAAGGAATTGTTTTTAGAAAAGTATTTTCCTCAGTTTGTCCAGGATCAGATGGAGTTGAAGTTTTTAGAACTAAAGCAAGGAAACATGTCGGTGACTGAATATGAGAGTAAGTTTGAGGAATTTTCAAGGTATGTGCCGTCGTATGTGGATACTGACAGGAGGAAGGCTAAAAGATTCCAGCAAGGTTTGAAACCATGGATCAGAGGGAAGGTAGCCATTTTTGAATTGGATACCTATGCAGGAGTTGTACAGAAGGCTATGATCGCAGAGACAGAGAGTGAGATGTCACAAAAGGAGAAAGAAAGCAAGAAAAGGAAATTTGAAGGGAATGAAGGTCAGTCACAACCAGTGAAGTTTCCAAATTTTAAGAAGGGCAAGTTTTAGCCAGGAAGAAATTTTATTTCAAGAGACAAAATGCAGGCGACGGAAGCCAGGGCAACCGTCCAGTTAATGCGAATCAGCCAAATCAGTTGAGATTAACTTTTCCAGATTGTCAAGTATGTGGGAAGAAGCATGGGGGAGTTTGTATTAAGTTGAATGTAGTTTGTTTCAAGTGCAATCAGAAAGGGCACTATTCAAGGGAGTGCCGAAATCAGCTAGCAAGAGAGCCAGCAAATAAGGATCAGCCTATCCGAAATCCAGCAGTGAAGGTTCCAGCCATTGGATTTACGTGTTTTAAATATGGAAAACCGGGACATATAGCTAGGGATTGCAAGACACCATCCCCAGTCAGTAATGCATTGAGGATTATGGGATCTACCCCAGCAGTAAATGAGACTCCAAGGGCTAGAGTTTTTGACATGTCTGTGAAGGATGATATCCAGGATACAGATGTCGTGGCAGGTTTGATTAATGTGAATTCTTAATGTGCCAAAATGTTAATAGATTCGGGAGCAACTTGATCATTGGTTTCACAAGATTTTGTTAGTAAGTTAAATTGTCCAGTTGAGTATTTAAATGAAATAATGACTGTGGAATTGGCAAATCAAGAATGAATATCTGTTAATCAAGTTTGTGAGAATTGTGAGATTGAGATTTCTAGTAGTAAGTTTTGTGTAGATTTGATACCATTTAAGTTAGGAGAATTTGACGTTATCTTAGGAATGGATTGGTTATCTAAGCACAATGCCCAAATAGATTGTCGAAATAAGAAGGTAATGGTGAAAACGCCAGACGAAAGAATAGTAACGTTCAAGGGTCAGAAACAAGTAAAGAAGTTCTTAATGATGATTCAAGCTAAGAAGTTATTACGACAAGGATGCAAGCATTTCGTGGCATATGTAATTGATAGGAGTCAGGAGCCAGTGAAACTTGAAGATATTCCAGTAGTGAATGAATTTCCAGACGTGTTTCCCGACGAATTACCAGGACTTCCTCCAGATAGAGAAATTGAGTTTGCAATCGACTTAGCACCTGGAACAGAACCGGTATCCAAGGCCCCGTATAGAATGGCGCCCGTTGAAATGAAAGAGCTAACGAAGCAATTGCAAGAGCTGTTAGAGAAAGGAGTAATCAGACCTAGTGTATCCCCGTGGGGAGCCCCGGTATTATTTGTCAAGAAGAAAGATGGAAGCATGAGACTGTGTATCGATTATAGGGAGCTCAACAAGCTTACAATTAAGAATAAGTATCCGTTACCCAGAATTGATGATTTGTTTGATCAACTGAAGGGAGCCAAGTACTTCTCCGAGATTGATTTAAGATCGGGATATCATCAACTGAAGATTAAGCCCGAAGATATACCGAAGACAGCTTTCAGAACAAGGTATGGACATTACAAATTTTTAGTGATGTCTTTTGGATTGACCAACGCCCCGACATCATTTATGGACCTGATGAACAGAATTTTCAAGGAATACTTGGACAAGTTCGTTATTGTGTTTATAGACGATATTTTGATTTATTCAAAGGCGGAAGGGGATCATGCGGAACATCTGAGAATAGCTTTGGAGATTTTAAGGAAAAAGAAGTTATATGCTAAATTCTCGAAGTGTGAGTTTTGGCTACATGAAGTTCAGTTCTTAGAACACATAGTCAGTAATGAAGGGATCAAAGTGGACCCAACAGAGATCGAGGCAATTACAAACTGGGAAAGACTGAGAACACCCACCGAGGTAAGAAGTTTCTTGGGATTAGCATGATATTAACGTCGATTCGTTCAAAAATTTTCAAGGATTGCAATACCATTGACAAAGCTTACACGGAAGAATGAAAAGTTTATATGGAACGACAAGTGCGAAGAAAGTTTTCAGAAATTGAAGCAACGATTAATCACAGCACCTGTTTTGTCACTCCCAGACGATCAAGGGAATTTCGTAATTTATAGCGATGCTTTTCATAAAGGACTAGAATGCGTTCATATGCAGCACGATAAGGTGATTGCGTATGTGTCAAGGCAATTGAAACCACACGAACAGAAATATCATACTCATGATTTGAAGCTAGCAGCCATAGTTATCGCTTTGAAAATTTGGAGACATTATCTGTATGGAGAAAAGTGCAAGATTTTCACGGATCACAAAAGCTTAAAGTACATATTCACACAAAAGACACTTAATATGAGGCACAGGAGATGGTTAGAATTGATCAAGGATTACGACTGCTCGATTAATTATCATCTCGGTAAAGCGAATGTTGTAGCAGACGCGTTAAGTCGGAAGGAAAAGTTAAATGTGTTATCAGTACCTGAAGAGATATATAAGGAATTTTAGAAACTGGAATTGGAGATTAAAGTTTGCAGGCCTAATGAAGCAAAAGTGTACAGTATGACTTTTCGGCCGGAGTTGCTAGAGAAAATAAAGAAGTGTCTGGAAGATGTAATGGATCAAGATATAAATCGTTTGGTAGGTGAGGAATTGTGCACGCAGAAGGACGATCAAGGTATTCTTAGGTTTTCATCTAGAATTTGGATTACACCGTTGATGGAGCTGAAGAATGAAATTTTACAGGAAGCTCATAATTTAAGGTATTCAATCCGTCCAGGAAGTACCAAGATGTACAGAGATTTAAAAGAGAATTATTGGTGGCCAGACATGAAGCGGGAAATTGCGGAATGGATTAGCAAATGTTATACATGTCAGAGAGTTAAAGCAGAGCATCAGAGACCAAGTGGATTACCAAGGACAAGAGCTATGAAAATTTGGAGACATTAACTGTATGGAGAAAAGTGCGAGATTTTCACGGATCACAAAAGCTTAAAGTACATATTCACACAAAAGGAACTTAATATGAGGCAAAGGAGATGGTTAGAATTGATCAAGGATTACGACTGCTCGATTAATTATCATCCCGGTAAAGCGAACGTTGTAGCAGACGCGTTAAGTCAGAAGGAAAAGTTAAATGTGTTATCAGTACCTGAAGAGATATATAAGGAATTTCAGAAACTGGAATTGGAGATTAAAGTTTGCAGGCCTAATGAAGCAAAAGTGTACAGTATGACTTTTCAGCCGGAGTTGCTAGAGAAAATAAAGAAGTGTCAGGAAGATGTAATGGATCAAGATATAAATCGTTTGGTAGGTGAGGAATTGTGCACGCAGAAGGACGATCAAGGTATTCTTAGGTTTTCATCTAGAATTTGGATTCCACCAGTGATGGAGCTGAAGAATAAAATTTTACAGGAAGCTCATAATTCAAGGTATTCAATCCATCCAGGAAGTACCAAGATGTACAGAGATTTAAAAGAGAATTATTGGTGGCCAGACATGAAGCGGGAAATTGCGGAATGGGTTAGCAAATGTTATACATGTCAGAGAGTTAAAGCAGAGCATCAGAGACCAAGTGGATTACCAAGGACAAGAGCTAATCATGATGCCATTTGGGTTATAGTGGACAGACTTACCAAGTCAGCTCATTTTCTGCCTATAAATGAAAGATTTTCGCTCGACAAGTTGGTCCATATGTACCTAAAGGAAATTGTAGTTCGTCATAGAATTCCTGTGTCTATCGTATTTGATCGAGATCCAAGATTTAATTCAATATTTTGGAAAAGTTTTCAAGAATGTTTGGGAATGAGATTGAATATGAGTAGGGCTTATCACCCCCAGACGGACGGCCAAAGCGAAAAAATGATTCAAACAATCGAGGATATGTTACGTGTTTGTGCTATTGATTTCAAAGGAAGTTGGGACGAGCATTTACCTCTCGTAGAGTTTGCTTATAACAACAGTTATCACGCCAGTATTGGGATGCCACCCGATGAAGCCCTTTATGGACGTAAGTGTAGATCTCCAGTTTATTGGGACGAAGTAGGAGAACACAAAATACTTGGACCTGAATTGGTGCAGCAGACAAAGAAAGTTGTTGAAGTAATCCAGAAAAGATTGATAGCAACACAAGACCGTCAAAGGAAATATGCAGACCAGTCATGGAAAGACATAGAATTTGAAGAAGGAAGCTTGGTATTACTGAAAGTATCACCGTGGAAAGGACTAACGAGATTTGGAAAGAAAGGAAGGCTGAGCCCAAGATATGTCGGACCTTTTGAGATTCTAAAGCGCGTTGGCAAAGTAGCTTACGAGTTGGTGTTACCTCCGCACATGGAGCACATTCACAATGTTTTTCACGTATCAATGCTTAAGAAGTATTATCCAGACTTCAGGCATGTAATAGAATATGAGCCAATAGAGCTTCAGGAAGATTTGTCATATGTAGAGAGTCCGATAGAGATTTTAGTGAAAAGAGAGAAGGTATTGAGAAATAAAGTGGTGAAACTAGTAAGAGTGTTATGGAGAAACCCAAAGGTTGAAGAGTCAACCTGGGAATTGGAAAGTGATATGAGAGAAAAGTACCCTCATTTATTTTCTTAGGAGATTCTGAGGACAGAATCCTTTTAAGGGGGGAAGGATGTAATATCCGGGATATATCGTGTAAGTATTTTTGCTAATAAATAATTAATATATGTGTTCAGTATCTGTTTTGTGAATTAATTTTTAAGTGTTAAATATGTTTGGATGTTTAAAAATATTATTAATTGAGTATTTTAATTTTTATATGTCCAAAATAAGATATAGATAATTGTCATATCTTCCTAATTATTTTTATATTGATTTATGAATTTATAAGGATCATATGAAATTTATAAAATCTTTTTCCGGGTATTTAAAATTTATTTTATAAAAACGGGAACCAACTGACGTCATCCGTTGTTACATTTTTTGAACCCGAAACTCTTCCGAGAACTCCTTCCTAACCTAATTGTAATATTCCGAGCATATTCCATGTTTCGGCTTTTTCGATCCGGTGTACGGTTTATCCTGCGCGGGTCCCGGTGCAACATTTTCGATATAATATTCGTTTCGGTAAATCAATAAAACTCATATTTTCGATAAACGGGAGCTTTTTATTAAACTATCCCAATTATCACCTCGTAGTACGTGTAACCAGGCGCTGAGACCAAGACCGCAGTACAAATTGTACTGATTTGGATAATTATCCCGAAAACCAATACCGTTTGGATCAGTCTTTATAAATAAACGTACCGTTTTATATCCGAAATGATCCAACGGGATACTAATTTTCCGTAATTATAAATAGCCTTTTACCGTATTTTATTTCGTATCAAAATCATTTGCAGACAGATAATTATATAATTTTCCAGAGAAAAACCTTATATTCATATAATCTTTCGAGAATTAAACAAGCTTTTGGAGGTGTATATTGAATTCAGTTTGGAAGGCTCGAGTAACCAATCTGAAGGTTTTGAAGAGCTCTACCAGATTCTGTGATATATACACCTGCAGAAATCAAGGTTTATTTTCTATATTTTTATTTATTTTCGAATTAATTTTATTAAAAATATGAATTTTTGTTCGGATGATTGTTTGTATGATTTGATGCTTGCATATTGTAGAGCTTGTTTTCCTGATGATTTTGATATATTATATGACTGATTTGGAGTTCAATAACATGTTTAAAATTGAGTTTGATTTTCGAATTTTGAAATTATGGTTTATAACCCGTATGAATGTTTTCAATTGAAATTTGGGAGTTTTTGATTTAGGGGTTATTAGCTGTTGATTTATAGTGGATTATGTTCCTTATAAAATTTGCAATTGATTGGTATATAGCTCGTTAACAGAGGATGTCTGAATCGAAGGGAGTTGTGTTTTGAAGATTTGCGATGTTCGCCGGAAACCGACGATGTTTTTGGCCAAGTCTGGGGTGATGTATTTTGATTACATGTATAGATTCCTGGTGATATGTAGTTTAATTCTGGAGCTTGTGGTGGTGTGACTGTACCTGGATCGCCTCCTCCGGCGAGACAGGGTATTTTCCGGTGAAGTTCGACGGTGAACTTTGCAAAATTGCATTTCAGTCCCTGAGGTTTTGAAAACGAAACAGTTAGGTCCCTGAGGTTTTTAGAACTTGCAAATTTTGGATTCCTGTTTTAAAAATATTCAAAAATCATATTTCCTATTTATTTTAATTATAAAAATTTGATTTTAATTTCTGAAAATTCCAAAAATTATTATTTTAATTTCAAAAATTATTTTTAATTAGAAAATAAATCTGAATTAATTAGTTAATTAATTTCAGTTAATTTTTAATTGATTAATTAGTCAATTAATTCGAAAATTAATTGATTAATTGATTTAATTAATTATTAATTGATTTTAATTAATTATTTAATTAGATTTAATTATTTAAAAATGATTTAAAAATTCCGAAAAATAGTTTCGAGCTTTAAAATATTATTTTAAATTGTTTTCAGGGCTCGATAATTATTATGAAATTGTTTTAAAGCCAGAATTGGCCAACCGAACCCTATTTACTACTTCGAAATTGATCCAACGACCCGTTTTAATTCCCAAAATTGTTTTAAAAATCATTTTAAATACCAGAAAGCTTGTTTATGACCCGAGATTTATTTATAAATGATATATTATTGATTATGTGACGTGCTATGTGTTATATGTGACCTGTTGGTTGACTGTCGGTCAATATATTCGTTGTTTACTTGTTTATTGCATAACTTTCAATCCGTTAATCGGATTTGGGTAAAACGAAGGGTAGATAGAAGTATGTGTCGAATAGAATCGTATGAGTTAAATATTGATAGATGCTTATGATATGTGAGCAGAAGAGGCAAGGCGTAGGAAAGGGAAACAAATAGTCAAGGAGTAAGACAGTGGTGATTGAGAGCAAGTGCAGTGTAGTAAGCTAGTACCAGGTAAGTGTTCTGAACTTTCTCGAGATATTGTAGTAATTGATATTCCTGTTTTATATTGCAAGTACTTTGAAGCACTGAACCCTAAACCTTGATTTCAGTTATTGATCTTGAGCCGTAAACCTGATTCTTTCTAGACAATTGATTGTTGTATACCCAAATACGAACCTCAAATATACGATACTACTCCACAAATACATACAAACTAAATATTAAACACTGAACCAAATTGCTTACACATTCAAACCATTGTATCTTATGCTTTGAAAGACCAAATCTTTGGAACCCTGAAATGTTGATTCCTTTGTTATCCAATTCTCTTACTACATTGGATCCAGTAAGGCCAATGTGTGCCTTGGATCCAGTTGTTAGAGCAGTGCTGTGTGCTTTGCTCGGGGTTAGTGCATGACTGATCAGCAGCCTAACCTTGGTTTTTAAAATGAAAATATAATATCCAATTCTAAATCATAATCCATTGTTCACTTGATATCATAACCATATTTACCTGATGATCATTATTCTCAGTTTTGTCATTGTGACTTGCTGAGCTAGTTAGCTCATTTGTGCGATGTTGTTTATATTCTTTCTAGTTAAAAAGCAACCGGTTGGTACCGAGGATCCCTAGTCCAGCGCGAGAGCTAGGGGTTCTGGTTGATCGAGCTAAGATAGTAGGCTTCTTTTGGGATAATTTGAGTTTATAAAAGTTTGTAATAATGTTTAATACTCAGTTCTGAGTTTGGAATAGTTGGGATTTGAACGTTTATAATATAAGTAGGTGTGTTTGGCTTGTGTGCATACTTTAACCTGTTGCGGTCCATGGTAGTTGGTAAGTAGGGTCACTGCATATTATTATTATCTTTATCATTGTTATAAGCAGGTTATTAATAAGGTGTGTGTGTTTGGACCCCAAACTTCTGACCCCGGTTTGGAGGGCAGCACAGAAACAGTGGGAGCAAAATTGAACTTGATGAAGTTCAAGAAGCACAAACTACTATGGATCAAGTGGAAACACCTGTTCAAACTGAACAACCTTCTGTGGAACAGCCCATTCGTAGGACAGGGAGAGTGTCTCGCCAACCTGAGAGGTATTATGGCCTTGTCATTGAGAATGACAATGAGTTGTCAATCATTGATGATGACGACCCTGTGACCTATAATGAGGCTATGAGTAGTGTTGACTCAGAGAAATGGCATAGTGCCATGAAATCCAAAATGGAATCTATGTATACCAACCAAGTATGGACTCTGGTTGAGGCGCCTGAAGGTGTTAAGCCTATTGGGTGCAAGTGGGTATACAAAAGAAAGATTGGAGCAGATAGCCAGGTGGAGACCTATAAGGCGAGGCTCGTGACAAAAGGATTCAAACAAAGGCAAGGGATTGACTTTGATGAAAATTTTCGCCTGTAGCCCTGTTAAAATCAATTCAGATTTTGCTTGCGATTGCTGCTTACTACGACTATGAGATCTGGCAAATGGACGTGAAAACGGCATTCCTCAATGGGGAACTTGAGGAGGAAGTGTATATGACACAACCAGAGGGTTTTCTTTCCAAGGGAAATGAACACCTAGTGTGTAAGCTACTGCGAACCATATATGGTTTAAGGCAAGCTTCTCGTAGGTGGAACATCCGATTTGATGAGACAATCAAAGAGTTTGGTTTTATCAAAAACATAGATGAACCATGTGTCTACAAGAAGGTTAGTGGGAGCGCGGTAACATTTCTTGTATTGTATGTGGATAACATATTTCTTATAGGAAATGATATACCGATGCTACAATCAGTCAAAGTATGGCTATCAAAGAACTTCACCATGAAGGACTTGGGAGAAGCATCCTATATTCTCGGTATGAAGATCTATAGAGATAGATCTAGAAGAATGATAGGTCTTACCCAGGGTACATACATCCAGAAAGTGCTTAAAAGGTTTAGCATGGAAAACTCCAAAAGAGGTCTCATACCGATGAGCCATGGAGTGTCCCTTTCCGAAAAAATGTCTCCTAAGACACCTGAGGAAAGAGAGCATATGAGTAAAATTTCTTATGCTTCAGCAATAGGATCTATCATGTACGCGATGTTGTGTACAAGGCCTGATGTTGCTTATTCAATTAGTGTGATGAGCAGATATCAGTCTAATCCAGGTGAAGACCACTGGAAAGCAGTGAAAAACATCCTTAAGTACTTGCGAATGACTCATTACATTTTTCTTGTTTTTGGTGGTAAATCTGAGTTGAAAATAGAAGGTTATACTGACTCTAGTTTTCAATCAAAAAGTGATAGCAAATCCATGTCAGGGTACGTGTTTACTCTGAATGGTGGTGCGATTAGTTGGAAGAGTTCCAAACAGTCTATAACGGCTGACTCCACAGCGGAAGCAGAATATATAGCTGCAAGTGAGGCTGTAAAAGAAGCCGTTTGGATGAGGAAATTTGTTTCTGAGTTGGGAGTTGTTCCTAGCGTTGAAGAGCCTATTATGTTGTATTATGATAAAAACGCAGCAATAGCACAAGCCAAGGAACCTAGGTCTTATAGAAATTCTAAACATGTCCTGCGGCGCTTTCATCTGATTAGGGAGAATGTTGAAAGAGAAGATGTCAACGTCGAGAGAGTTGACACACATAACAATGTAGCAGACCCACTCACAAAGCCACTTTCTTAGAGTCACTTTGATCGTCATAAAGACAAGATGGGTATTAGATACCAGAGTGATTGGATTTAGTAAAAGTGGGAGATTGAAAGAGATATGTCCTAAGTCCAATCATGTATGCGGATTTAGGAATAACTTTTATGTAATCTGTTTTGATTTCATTGATATTAATAAAAGACTTGTTTTATTTTTATTGCGGGCTATATCTATTTAAATGTTTAAATAAGATATACCACAGTTTAGAGTAAAGCTTTTTATGGATTGTGATGAGATCATAATAATGAGACCTAAAAGATGATAAATCTAAACTTAAATAGTTCCTGGTCGTAGGATTACTAACTGATAATTAATAATCCGCAAAGATCGGTACATACTATGCTTGCTTCATTATGAAGGATGTCTGTTCTCAAAGACATTTGTGTGGTGACACTATAGCTAGTATGTAGGTGCTTATTATAGAATAAGTTCACTGAACATGACTAACACAGCTGAACAACTGATGGAGTTCACTCACGTGTCAGCAGTTGTTCACATAGTGATAGTTGTACAAGTATCCTTAGACTTGAGGTCATCATAGTCATCTTGTGTACACTGAACTATGCTTTGGTTTAGTTCTTAGTCTCAAGGGACAATTATAAGGGCTCTACTGGGTATAGGAATTTGTACACGAAGATAGTGCATGATCAATAAAGGATCTACCCCTTCCAGTGAAGGAAGAGAATGTTCAATGCTGATCCACTTATGCTAGTTTAGGAATCTCTAGCTAGAGTGAATGAAATTAGAAAGGAGTTTCTAATTTACATTAAATAGAACTAAGCATAGTGAATGGGAAAGCAGGTGATTAAATAAGATAGGCTTGACACAAGTTCCATGCCTTGTATTTAATCGTGACATTGCAGGGTAGAAGGAATTGATTGTACGGTAACTACTCACTGAATAGGTTCTTGGTATTCTAAGCAGTGAATTCGTATTATCCGGATAGTCGTGATATACTGAGAAGTATCCCTCACGATGTAGAATAAATATGATTAATTAATTAATCATATTTAATGAATTAGAGAATTTATATAAATAATGATAAAATAGTTTTATTATTATTTATTTCTACTACTGGCTTAATATTGAACCTACAGGGTCACACCATAAAAGAGAATGATTGACTGGTGGAGGAATTAATTAATAATGGCTGATAATTATTTATTTATGAAATAAATAATTAATTGGAAAATTTAATAATTGATTAAATGAGATTTAATTGATTATAAATTAATTAAGAAAAGGTTCTTAATATTATTGATTAAGAATTTAATTTTTTGAAATTAAATCAAGTGAGAGAATTATTTCTAAAGAGTTTAGAAAAAGGATTAATAATTAAAAGGTGTTTTAATTATTAGTGAGAATAATAAAGGGTTAATAATAATAATATTTTATGGCAAAATTTTCAGCTGAAAATTTTGCCTATAAATATACTATTATAGACCCTATTTTTGCCTCAACCAAAAAGATTTACATAACCCTAATTCTCTCCATCTCCTCCTCCTTCATTACATCGTTTTCTTGGTGGATACCGGTGAAGTGCTTCACACTTGAGGAGCAGCTGCTAAGGATCTCCGTTCATCGTTTTTGGATCGCCATTAAAGACCTTCATCTTTCTGTTAACGTAAAGCTTCTTAAGGTAAACATACTAAACTACGAATTAAATATTATTTTTCGCATGGATCCTGCAGAGGGTTTCAGTTTTTTTTAGATTTAAATTTACGTTTTCGCTGCGTTTATGTGCTAAAAACCCTTCACTTTCATCTTGACTTGCCTTGCTTAAGAGACAAGTGATAGATTCTGCATTTGATGAGTTGAAGTCAGCTAGATACACATTTCTTTTCTCACACCAGTGAGAACTACTTTATTTCTTTTCTTGTTGGTCACAAAACATGATTCAGAATTGAATATTACTGAGTTTCCCTTGTCACAAAGCTGGATGATAATCAACAGATTATGCTTGTGTCCATCCACTAGGGTAACTTCCTCGATGATGATATTGTCTTTAGAAACCAAGCCATATCACAGTATAACCCTTGCTGTCATCTCCAAAAGTGATACTTGGGCTAGCTCTCTCCTTGAACTCAGTGAGCAGGGTAGAATCTCTAGTCATGTGCCTTGAGCACCCACTATCCAAATACCAAAGATTCTTTCTGTTTCCATGCACACAACAAAATCAAATCAAGTTGATTTTGGTACCCAAGTTTCCTTGGGTCCCGTTTTGTTAGCCCTTTTCTTAGGTTTCTTAGGCTTCTTAGGCTTGTCCTCATTTGACTTAGGTATCTGAGACTCATCCTTAGTCAGTTGATTAGATCATTTAAAACCATTCATCATTATAGAATAATCATGCACAAGTTGGTTAACATGGAAAGGAATTTTCTGTGCAAACATGTTATTCCAGTATGGCATGCTAAATGGCATTTGTGGCACACTAAATGCAACATAGTAAGGATTTTGTGCAAATGGCGTATTAGCAAACTGTGCATTCAAATTATGTGCAGGCATAACATTTATAAACATTGTAGGCATACTGGGAAATGAAGGAGGTGCAAAAATGGGAGCAGGCATAACAAGTTTGCAATTAACAGACAACTGATTAACACTACCATAACACAGATTTTTCTTGGTGCATATTTATCAGGTGTGTAGTTGTTGTGTTTGTTAATTCCTACTTTCCCATTCCTATTATTTTTCCTTTTAGACTTTGCTTTCACTTCAATTTTATCCAATCTGTAGTTTAATTTCTTAATAGACAGATGCCCTACATTGACTCTCTTGTTCTGTTTCACTTGACTTATTTCTCCTTAAATAAAGTTCTTAGAAACTGATCCATATTTCTCATTTAGCTTAGCTAGTTTGTCTTTGCTAACTGGCTTTCTTTCACTCAACGGATGTGGTTCCTTGTCTTTCGATGAATAATTCTTTTGATCATTTGACGGATAACATTCATCATCCCTAGAATCCACATCCGTTGAAAGTCCTTCTTCCAAGTTGGGATTCAGTTTCTCCTTGCTCTTTTTCCAGGCTTCATCACAGAAGGTATCTATACCTTGAACTTTAGTAATTTGAGCATGTACATCTCTAGATGATTTCCATGCCTTAATTACTTCATGTTCTCATTCAATTTACTTTCTTAAAATATCCTCTTTCTTTAAGGATTCAGCTAGTTCATCTTTGGCAATCTTGCACTCCATCTTCAGTTTTTCAAACTCAACAAATTGAGTTTCTAACACATTGTTTCTTTCATTTAAAAAAAATTATTCTCTTTAATTTTAGTGTTTTCTTTACTGAGAGATTTGAGTATAACACGCAGATGATATAATTCAGTAGACATGTCATTTATAGCATAATTACACTCAGCTTTAGATAAATATGCTAGATTAGTGGTGATTACCTGATTACTGGATGAAGTGACTTCTGTTTCATCTGGTTTGGCCATAAGTACTAAATTGACATAAATTGTATCCTCATCCTCCTCTAATCCATCAACAGCCCGGTCATTTTTCTGAGTTTGAAAAGCCCTTTCCTTTTGTTTGAGCAACTCAAAATACTTCTTTTTGTAATCTACAGGCTCAAACTTCTTTCTATCAGAATCAAGCTTTCTACATTCACTTGAAAAATGACCACTCAATCCATACTTGAAACATTTAAATTTTGACTTGTCAACCATGTTTCTGTTTGGCTTGGATGCTCCAAAATTCTTCTTGAATTTGAGCTTGGCAAATCATCTGGATAGAAAAGCTAGATACTCATCTATGTCATCCATATTATCTTGACTAAGATGGTCTTCATGTTCAGCTACTAGCCCTTTTCCTTTGCCTTCACAAACTCTAGGGTTTGATGCAGATTGTACAGTTTTTACCATTATCTCTTTCTCTTTCTCTCTTGCTCAACAACCAACGCAATGGATCCTCCCTTCTTCCTTCCTTTCTCCAACTTCTCATCTTGCTCTATTTCAAGCTCATAGTTCCTTAGAATCCCATACATTCTGTCCAAGGTAAATTCCTTGTAATCTTGAGAGTTTCTTGGTGGACTATCATAGGCTTCCATTCCTTTGGTAGAGATCTAAGGTATTTGAGGTTTGAGTCTTTTGTTTGATAAATTCTTCCATTCAACTTTAGAGCATTTAGTAGATTTTGAAACCTACTAAATATGTCAGCGAGTGACTCACTTTCTTCACTATGAAAATGCTCATATTGCTGAATCAAGAGTTGCACCTTGTTTTTCCTTACCTGCTCAGTTCCATCACATATAACTTGAATTGTATCCCATACCTCTTTAGCAGTTTTGCAATTTATGATGGTGTTAAACATGTCACCATCAACACCATTAAACAAAATGTTCATGGCCTTCTTATCGTTACGAACTTGCTCAATATTTGGATCAGACCATTCTGCTCTAGGCTTTGGGATAGATGGCTCATTTCCTGTAGCAGCTCTCATAGGGACATGAGGACCTTTCTCAATACAGTCCACATATTATTCATCTTGAGAGAGGAGATGCAGGTGCATTTTCACCTTCCAATGGTATTAATTGTCTTTGTCCAGAAATGGAATCTTTACTTCAACATCTTTTCTGCTCATCTTGTTAGTTGTTGTGATCTTTAAACTCCTTGTTCTTCAAGAGCTTGCTCTGATACCAATTGTTATTCCCAAACAATCTAACAAAGAATTACAGAATGGGGGTTGAATATAATTTCGGCTACATTCTGGAATTTAAGAATTGTTCTACTTTGAATATAACTGTGTTTGATTTAGCTAAAGTGCGGAATGAAAGTATTGAAGAAATCAAACACAAAGTAATCGAATACAAGTATTTAAAAACTTTCTGGTGGATTGAACTTTTCCACCAGAGATATATATAAATATGAGAACTCTGTGATGCAATGCTTTACACACAGATGCTTACAAGTTGAACTTACAAAGAATAGAGAAATTCTTTACGGATATAACTTTATCTATTTCTCTGGTAATTTCTTACTGACTTCAATACAGTTCTACTTGCTACACTTGGTTTATATATCACCAAGTTACATGATAAAAAGACAAACAAATAAGACAAAATGTTTCTAGTCTAATTATATGCTTCTTCATTTCTCTATCCAGCAGCTTTGAATATCTTCAAGTTAGCATGGAAATAGAAATGATTCTTTATTCTCTAAAACCTATAAGTAGGCTGCCATATTCCATTTGCATACAATCAACGCATGTGACAGTCAAGTCACTATCAACTGCTTTTGAATTTGATCATCCGTTGAGACTTTAGTTGATCATCCGTTGAAACTCTAGTTGATCATATTGAAACTCTAGTTGATCATCCGTTGAAACCTTATGGAACATCCGTTGAGAGCATCTTAATAGCAATTAACTCTATTTCATTTATACAAGTTTATAAGGCATCTAATATTTTTAGTTAGCCAACGTATCTTGCATATCAATCTAGTATTCAACATGACTTAGAATATTCTACAACATCTAGTTCTCTAAGGCATTGTAATATGCATAAATGTGCTACTAAACTTATTAATATATAAGATACCTTCCAACGGATGTTAAAGTGATCATCCATTGAAGGCTATAAATTCACTAAATTAAATCTACTAAGATGTTTTGTTTAACTTATCATGAAGTATATAACATATTCCTAACAAGGTCCACATCTGCTACTCGACGATTACACAAATCTCTGGATATGATCAAGAGCCTCAAAGCGGACGACATCAAGCTCCTCTGTTGTGTAGCTTTTCCGAGACCTTGGACTACACTGTGAATATTAGAAAAATTATAAACAAAATCACAAATTTAATGAAAGAGGTATAAAGTTAGATATTCATTAAATTACACAAATTTAAGAAAGTACACACCTTGCTTATGAATTCCTATTCCTTGTCTTCAATTATCTCTTTCATGTACCGCATTACAACATACCCACATTCATGCCCACCGGGTTGCTTTGGAAATCCCTATTTCATTAATAATGGTTAATTATAAATGTGTAACCAAATTAAAATAAACAATAAAGTACCAAATTAACTATACTTACAACAAGATTTTTGACTTTAGGATTTTTGTTTAGACGTCCGGTCTGAGCATTGTAAGATCTGACAGCTCTGTTCAAGAGATTTAGCATGTGTTTGAAACCCGAAAAACCAAATATATATACATATATATATTTATATAATCAGTTTGCAATTTTCATTTACCTTACTAATGTATTTTTGAGTTCTAGAAACTTGCTCGGATGACTCAATGGATTGAGAATATAAATTTCTGATTCCCAAATCAATGTCAAAATCCAATGATAGCTGTTTTATTATAAATTAAGCAAAGTTAGATTTAAAACAAATTATAAACATAACTACCACAAACATTAGTCTCGTCTATAAAAATTTGACTTACTTTTCATTATGAGGAATGAATAAGATTGCAGAATGTGCATCAATCGTCCTTCTAACAACATAATCTTCAAACTCTTGATTCAGTTTGTATTTTACTCCAGGATCAACAAATGCAAACATTTGTGTATTCTCAGCTTGAACCACGACTAAAATTTAAGTATAAATATTTTGTAAATATTCTTATGCAAATATGTGGAATGTGACACAAATTAAATTTTGAAAACTAGGGGAAAAAACTTACTCCATATAACTTGTTATAACATCCTGACCAATCATTCCAAACTCTAATAAAGCAATCACATTCTCATGCAATAGAAATATGGTTTTTACCATTCCGAATACAACAACATCATATGGAATCTGTATGGAATCTCCTTTTTCTTTCATAAAGGTTACTGCATGTTTATACAATACCGTAAAGTGACGCGACACATTTATTATTGAGTTTCACATTCTGTCACATTTCATGCATTCTCTGAAGCTCTTTTTTTGCGTCCTTCGCTGACTCAAATTCAATTTTCTTTTTCTGAAAATAAACAATAAAAAACATGGATATAAAGACCAATCCTTCTATGCAACTATGAAAAATAAAAACAAGGCTAAATACCTAAGCTACTGTGTGGGTGAAGGTGATCAAGTCCCGAGGCCATGCTGAATAAGATCCAACCGCTTGGTAGACCATCCCTATTTCACCAACTATAGGAACTGGAACAGAGGCATCTCCCTGGATGAGTACTCCATCCACCGAGATGCGGACATGTCCCGGTTGTAGAGGGTGCACCGACTTTCATGCGTCTTCTTCAGGTACAACCCTACCAAAAGCTACCTTATTCTCAATTGTACCAACTGAAAGCTCACATCTTCTTGGACCCTGCATATATAAGCTATTAGGAGCAATTGATGATATCAATCAGAAAATATCAGAAGTTCACATCAGAACTTATATCAACGGATGATGATAACATCAAAAGATAATGATGACATCAACTGATGATGATATCGACGGATAAGGATATCGATGGATGATGATGTCAATGTATGATGTAATTAGTATTTGTCAAATCAGTTGATCTTCGATAAGGAAAAGAAAACAGGAACTTAAGGTGGTGAAGGACTTTATCTCAGAAGCATTGTATAGGTTTCCTTATTGTTAATAAAATAAGATTTCTTATACATTGTGTAGTTGTGCTCTATATAAAGCACATAATAGGTTCATGCTATATGCATTACGACATTGTTATATCTTTCGCATAATGTAGCAGCTCTCAAGGATGTTTGTTCATCCTTTCGAGAGAGTATGTTTGTAATAAGTTTTTATTAGTTAATATAAAAACTGTTGATTCTTTTGAAGCTTTGTCAAATTGATTGTATTAACTGTATTCACTTCCTCTCTATAGTTGATTAAAGGCCTAGCAATTAGTATCAAAGCTTGATGTTAACGTACCAACATTTTAAGATCTTAAAATCAATCAACAATGTCAGACAAAGAAAAAGAAACACAGAATTCAAAGCAACCACGCCAGCCACATCACAGATAAGAAGCAACATGAGTAGGTATGAAGCAATCAAGGTGCCTATCCTGAAAATACATGAATATCTAATTTGGAAAGTCAGGATGGCCATGTATTTGGAAGCCACAAATTCTGAATATCTAACAAGATCTATGATGGTCCTCATAGACCAATGAAGGTAGTTGTTTCGCTTGTAAGAGAACCAGAGAAGATGATAGATAAAGATAAGAAAGACTACTCTCTTGAAGATATCTCATCTATCATGAAGGATGCTAAGGTCAGACACATCCTGCATAGCAGTCTTGATAGTGTTATGTCCAATAGAGTCATTGGATGTAAGATAGCAAAAGGGATATGGGATGCTTTAGAAGTAAAGTGTCAAGGTACAACCACTATCAAGAAGAACAGGAGGACAGTACTTACTCAAGAATATGAGCACTTTGACTCAAGGGATAATGAGTCCTTAACTGAGATCTATGAAAGATTTCAGAAGTTGTTGAATGACTTATCCCTTGTCAACAAAGAATATGATTTGGAGGACTCAAACTTGAAGTTCCTACTTGCTCTCCCTGAAAAGTGGGACTTTAAAGTCACATCAATAAGGGATAACTATCAACTTGATAACACCTCTGGATGAGATCTATGGAGTTCTGAAAACTCATGAACTAGAGATGGAGCAAAGAAGCAAGAAGAAAGGATCTAAATGTAGACCAGCTGTACTTAAGGTTGAAGAGAAGCCAAATGAGAAAGCTAGGAGGAAAAGCTACTCCAAAGGGAAAACCATGATTACAAAGTCAGATACTGAATCATTAAATTCTGATGATGACTCAAATACTGATACTGAATCATATACTGACAGTGATCATAACAATAATGAAGACATGGACCAAATGGATGCCCTACTGGTTAAAAGCTTCAAGAAGATGGTCTACAAGAACTTCAAGAAAGGGAGAAGATTTTCCAGAAAAGGTTCCAATTCCTCAAACTCTGATAAGAGGAACAACATAAGAAATACTGATGTGAAGGAATCTAGATCTAGAAAACTTGACAAGTCAAAAGAGAGATGTTACAATTGTGATAGAATTGGACATTTTGCAGCTAACTGCAGAAAACCCGGAGTTGTGAAGAAACAAGCCTTAATCTCAAGGAAGAGAAACTGGGATGATTCATCAGATTCAGATGATGGAGTCAATTATGCTCTCATAGCAAAAGCTGATGCTGAGGATGAAAAAGCTGAATTAAAGGTACCTTAGACTACTCTTGCTTTGATACTGATGATATCTATGAGTTAAGATTATTTCTTAAGTCTCTGCATGTTAGTTATAGGGATCAAACCTTAGAGAATAATAGAATTAAGAGTGAAAACTCTGTGTTAAAGAAAATGAATGATCACCTAGAAATTGAGTTGCTTTCCATGCTAGAAATTCAAAACAAAAGAGATAATGTTGTTTATGTTAAGGAAAAATTGTTAGAAAAACATGCTTATCTAGAGAAGGAGCTAGTAAAAGAAAGAGAAGTCATTAAATTTTGGACTGCCTCAGGAAAGTCAACTCAGGAAATTTTAGAGAATGGCTGTTGGGGATCAGGATTAGGATATTCAGCTAGATCTAATTCTGATAAGAAAAGTGGAAAAGAAACTGAGAGAACATAACCAATAAAAACTGATAGCAAGGTCAAACTGAACAAGGTTCAAATAAAGACCATTAATTTTAATCCTAGTTTTAATACTGTTAAGTCAATCCATGAGGAAGGTACAACATCAACACCTAGATCAAACTTAACTACTGATAAGAGCGAACAAGTTCACATAAATTCAGTAAATATTGGTTCAATGACTCAGAAATGGCTTAAGCAAAAGCTGAAGGATCTACACATGAAAGACAAGAGGAAAAGGTCTAGTAAAAAAAGAATGGCAAGGTAGGTGTTAATAAGAATGGAAATTATGTAACTCCTCCTAATGCACCTAGAAAGACCTGTTCAAACTGTGGTAGCACTAATCATCTTGCTAACTCTTGCAAGAAGAATAAAAAGATAAATATTGTTCCTTCCAAATCAGACTTTATGGATAGAATAGTTAGATAAAAACCACAGAGTCCTTGTTTTTATTATGGCAGTGTTTGGCGTTCTATTTATACATGTAAAGAGTATCACAGTTTGTATTATGATTATTATAAATTGAAACCCTCTTTAATTAAAGCAAAATCTATTTCTGCATGTATAAATACTGATAGTAAGGATGTTAACATAAACTCTGATAAAAAGTCTTATGTTGCATATGTTAACAAACTTAAAAAGGCCAAAGGATCCAAGAAAGTCTGGGCCCTTAAAAACATTAACTGATTCAAATTACTAATTGCACGGTGACAGGAGGAAAGCTCTAGTTTTGGACAGTGGATGCTCAGGACATATGACAGGTTATAAATCCCTGCTATCATGTTAGATATATTTGATATTATCATGTGTAATATGACTTGTGTTTAGTTTTCAGATCTTACTTAACAGGACAAATCAGTTCTTAACTGGAAATCAGCACTTATACTGAAGACAGAACTTAAGATATCAGAACTTAAGTTATCAGAACTGAAGTGATCAGAAGATATTTATCAGGAGATAATATCAGGACTTAAGATGACTTTCAGATAAGACAGGAGGCTGATTGAAAGGAAAGAAGATCGAGACTAAGACAGAAAGAGTTATGCATGAAGAAAGAATTCTATGAAGAATAGAATACTTGGAAGAAAAGATAACTAGTTGATATAGTTTAGGAAGCAGAATTATATTCCATATCAATTAGAATTTATCTTCTAACTGTGTAGTATATAAACACAGGCATAGGGTTTATACTATAAGTGTTATCATTATCGAAGTTATTATTCTTTGTAACCCTAGCAGCTCTCATGATAGTTTGTTCATCACTGAGAGAGGACAGTACCATATTGTAACAGAGTTTATTGTATTGAATAAAATCTGTGTTCCGTTACTTGAGTTCTTATATTCGATTTGATTGTACTAAACACTGTATTCAATCCCCTTCTACAGTGTGTGTGACCTAACAAGTGGTATCAGAGCAATCTGTTAACACACAAACAGTTTAAGATCCAAAAACAATCATGTATGAAGAAGAAGCTCCAACCAAGCCCACCAAAACTGAAGAACCTCCAAAAACCATAACCCATAGTCGATATGAGACTATAAGAGTTCCCATGTTGAAACCTTCTGAGTATTCTATATGGAAAGTGAAGATGACAATGTTTCTGGAAGCTACAGATCCAGAATATCTCGACAGGATTAATGAAGGACCACATATTCCAACCAAACTCTCTGTGGAAGTTGCAGGTCAGCCAGCAAAGTTTGTACCAAATAAGAAAAGTGATTACACTGCTGAAGATATCTCATCGATTGTAAAGGATGGAAAGGTAAGACACTTGTTGCATAGTGCCTTTGATAATGTCATGTCAAATAGGGTAATTCAATGCAAGACTGCAAAAGAGATATGGGATGCTTTGGAAACAAGGTGTCAGGGAACTGATTCAATCAAGAAGAACAGGAAGACTATACTCACTTAAGAATATGAGCACTTTGACTCAAAGCCTGATGAGTCATTAACTGATTTATATGAACAAATTTATCAAACTCTTGAATGATTTGTCACTAGTTGACAAAGAGTATGATATTGAAGATTCAAATCTTAAATTCCTGTTAGCACTTCCTGAAAGATGGGATTTGAAAGGCCACAATAATAAGAGACAACTATAATCTTGATGAAACAACTCTTGATGAAATTTATGGGATGCTCAAGACTCATGGAATTGAGATGGAACAAAGAAGCAAGAGGAATGGAAGAAAGTCAAGGACAGTTGCTTTTGTGGTTGAGGAGGAAAGTCCCAAAGTTGCTGCCTCAAAGAAAGGCAAAGGAAAATCTCTCATCACAAAGTCTGATACTGAGTCAACAAGTTCTGATAGTGATGATAACTCAGAAACTGAAAGTATATTTGAGATAGACCGTGATGAAGAGATGATAAAGCTGTGTGCTCTTATGGTGAAAGGAATCACAAAGATTGCATACAGGAAATTCAGAAGAGGAAAGAAGTTTTCCAGGAAAGGTGCAAGTTCTGTAAAGAAAGGTTTCTAGAAAATCTGAAGGCAAAGGAGGAAAGTCTGACATAGGAGATTACTCAAATGTTAAATGCTACAACTGTGGTGAGAAAGGCCATATATCTCCTGATTGCAGAAAAGGGAAGAGTGACAAAGGCAAGGCTCTTGTCACAAAGAAGAAAAGCTGGTCAGATGCTTCAGATTTTGAGGATGAGGAAAACTATGCTTTGATGGCAAATGCTGATAGCAGTCCTGATACTGCTGACTTAAAGGTACCTCAAACTACTTATGCCTTTCATACTGATGATATTACTGAGTTGAGAAGATATCTTAAAACCATGTTCATTAGTTATAAAGATCAAACTTTAACATGTGAAAGATTAACTTCTGAAAATCTTGCTTATAAAAAGAGGAATGATTATTTAGAAAAAGAGTTAGTCATGTTCCATCAAACTCAGAAAGATAGAGATGATGCCTTTTATGTTAGGGATGAAGTGTTAAAAATGAATGAATCTCTAAAAACTGAGTTAAAAAAGGAAAGAGAGATTATCAGGACTTGAACTAACTCTGGTAAAGCAACTCAGGATATTCTTAGTAGTGGAAACTGGAAAGAGGGCTTAGGTTATGGAGATGATAAGAACAGTAAGAGAACTGTAGAAACTGAGCCTATAGTTGTTAAACAAAAACCAAAGGTAAATCCTGTTAAGTTTGTAACTGCAAAGTCTGATATTGACAAATCAGAAGTTAAGGAGGAAGTAACTTCTGACAAACCTAAACAGGATAAGCCAACTGAAGTTAACATAGGGTTAATGATAAAGAAGCAGCTTAAACATAAGATGAAAGATGTTAAGAATGTAAACAAGGTAAAACCACCTAGGAAAAATAGGAATGGAAAGGAAGGTTTGAACAAAAGTAACAATTATAAGCCTGTTCCTAATGCTCATAGAAAAACATGTCATAACTGTGGAAACTCTAACCATCTGGCTTCTTTTTGCAGGAAGAATAAGAATATAAACTCCTTACCTTCAAAGTCAGGAGTTAAGAGTCAGTCTATTAGATATAAGCCACAAAATCCTTGTTTTCATTGTGGTAATTTATGGCATTCCATTTATACTTGTAAGGAATATCATAGTTTGTACTATGATTATTATCAAATAAAACCTTCTGTAAAGAAAGTTAGCATTATTCCTTCTAGTATATGTTCTGATGCAAAGTCTGATATTGCAAATTTTGATAAGAAAACTGTTAACATAAACTCTGATGCTAAATCCGCTGCAAATGTTAACAAACTTAAAAAGGCCAAAGGATCCAAGCAAGTCTGGGTCCTTAAAACTAATCATTAGTGGTCTTTGTGATTGCAGGGCAACAGGAAAAACATCCTAGTTCTGGACAGTGGATGTTCAGGACATATGACTGGAAATAAAGCCCTGCTATCAGATTTTGTGGAGAAAGTTGTCCCAGGTATTTCTTATGGAGATGGCAACATTGGAAAAACTTTGGGATATGAAAATATCAATCTTGGGAATGTCATCATTAAAAAAGTAGCTCTGGTCTAAGGACTTAAACACAATCTGCTGAGTGTGAGTCAAATCTGTGACAGAGGTTATCATGTGGATTTCTTTGAAGAACAGTGTGAAATTGTAAGCAAATCTACATGCAAAGTTGTTCTGAAAGGATACAGGCATGGTAACATTTATGAAGCCAAGCTTTCAACAACTATTGATGGTTCTGCAATCTGTCTGTTGAGTAGAGCATCAATTGAAGAAAGCTAGGATTGGCACAAGAAACTCTCTCATTTAAGTTTTAATAATATAAATGAACTAGTCAAGAAAGATCTTGTGAGAGGACTGCCAAAATCAGTATTTGCTCCTGATGGCCTTTGTGATTCATGTCAGAAGGCAAAACAAAGAAAATCTCCATTCAAGAGCAAGACTGAATCATCAATTCTTAAGCCTTATCACCTACTACATGTTGATCTATTTGGTCCCGTGAATGTCATGTCTATTGCAAAGATGAAATATGTTATGGTCATAGTGGATGAGTTCACCAGATATACATGGGTGTATTTCTTGCACATAAAAAGCGAAACTGCATCTATCTTGATTGATCATGTCAAATAACTGGATAAATTGGTCAAAGATTCTGTGAAGATCATAAGAAGTAATAATGGCACTGAGTTCAAGAACTTGATCATGGAAGAGTTCTGCAAAAACCATGAAATAAAGCAGGAATTTTCTGCTCCTGCAACTCCACAGTAAAATGGAGTTGTTGAAAGAAAGAATAGAACTCTTATTGAAGCTGCATGAACTATGCTTGATGAAGCAAAGTTGCCAACCTACTTTTGGGCTGAAGCTGTGCAGACTGCTTATTTTACTCAGAATTCAACACTTATCAACAAGCATGGAAAAACACCATATGAGATGGTGAAGAAAAAGAAGCCAAATCAGAAGTATTTTCATGTATTTGGATGCAAGTATTTTATTCTTAAAACTCATCCCGAACAACTATCTAAATTTGATCTAAAAGCTGATGAAGGAATTTTTGTTGGATATCCACTTTCTACAAAAGCCTTCAGAGTCTATAATTTAAGAACAAGGGTTATCATGGAATCTATCAATATCTCTTTTGATGATAAGAAGATTACTGGACTTGAAGATTTCAATGATCATGATCAGCTGAGATTTGAAAATGAAGCTTTAAATTTTAATTCTGTAACTCCTGACAGTCTAAAACCTGATACTGTAAACTCTGATGGATTAAACTCTGATGTCATTGAAACTGTGGTGACTACGCTAAAAGAAGATGCACCTGTGCAGGGGGAGCATACTGAAGATAAAATCACATCTCATGAAGCATCAGAATCTACAACAGGCTCTTCAAGTTCTGATTCGTCAAGTTCTGATGGGCCAAGTTCTGATAATTCTGGAAACTCATGTTCTGATATTTCTGGAAACTCAAATTCTGAAGGATCCAACTCAGAGAGCATAATTTCAGGGGGAGCATCAGAAAATATTGATGGAGACAGCATAGATCATGAGGGAGCATCCAGTTCTAGGGAAAACCTTCCATCTGCAAGGAAGTGGACTAAAGCACATACACCTGACTTAATTATTGGAAATCCTGATGCAGGTGTCAGAACTAGAACGGCTACATTAAATGAATGCCTCTATCATTCTTTTCTTTCTCAGACTGAACCAAACAAAGTGGAAGAAGCTCTTCAAGATGCTGATTGGGTGCAGGCAATGCAAGAAGAGTTAAATGAATTTGAAAGAAATAAAGTCTAGACCCTAGTGCCAAGACCAAAGAACAGGTCTATTGTTGGTACAAAGTGGGTGTACAGAAACAAAACTGACAGTGATGGCATAATTACAAGGAACAAAGCAAGGCTGGTTGTAAAAGGATACTCTCAACATGAGGGAATTGATTATGATGAAACATTTGCACCAGTTGCTAGATTGGAAGCCATAAGGATATTTTTGGCTTCTGCTGCTCATAAGAAGTTTAAAGTCTTTCAAATGGATGTGAAAAGTGCTTTTCTCAATGGAGAATTGAAAGAAGAGGGATATGTTGAACAACCTCCAGGCTTTGTAAATCCCAAATTTCCCAATCATGTCTACAGGCTTGATAAAGCACTTTATGGCCTTAAGCAAGCTCTAAGAGCATGGTATGAGATATTAGCTCAGTTTCTTCTGGAAAGTGGATTTAATAGAGGGACAATTGACAAAACATTGTTCTACCTCAACCATGGAAGGACTTACTTTTTGTGCAAATATATGTTGATGATATCATTTTTGGTTCTACAAATGACAGACTTTGTAAGAAGTTTGCCAAGCTGATGCAGTCAAGATATCAAATGAGTATGATGGGAGAACTTAACTCTTTTCTAGGCCTTCAAGTCAAGTAGAATAAAGAAGGAACTTTTATTTGTCAATCTAAGTACACCAGAAATTTGTTGAAGAAATTTGGAATGCAGGATTGTTCAAGTGCATCCACTCCTATGGCCACTGCAACTAAGTTGGATAAGGATACTGGTAAATCAGTAGATATTACTGATTACAGAGGTATGATTGGCTCTCTACTCTATCTAACTGCAAGTAGACCTGATATCATGTATGCTACCTGTCTTTATGCAAGATTTCAAGTAGATCCAAGAGAACCTCACTTAACAGCTGTGAAAAGAATTTTCAAGTACCTTAAGGGTATAGCTGATCTGGGATTATGGTATTCTAGAGAATCAGACTTTAAGCTAATAGGTTACTCAAATGCAGATTTTGTAGGATGTAAAATTGACAGGAAAAGCACAAGTGGAAGCTGCCAATTTCTTGGAGGCAGATTGGTTTCTTGGTTTAGCAAGAAATAGAAGTCAATTTCCATATCAATTGCAGACGTTGAATACTTTGCTGCAGGAAGCTGTTGTGCATAGATTCTTTGGATGAAGAATCAGTTACTGGATTATGGGTTAGAATTTTCTAAAATCCCTATTTACTGTGATAATCAAAGTGCTATTGCTATGACAGGTAATCCAGTTCAACACTCAATGACAAAGCACATCAGCATTAGGTACCACTTCATGAGGGAACATGTGGATGAAGGTACAGTGGAATTGCATTTTGTTCCCACAGATCAACAACTAGCAAATATCTTCACAAAACCACTGTGTGAAGCTACTTTTACAAGATTGGTAAATGAACTTGGAATGGTTTCAGGCTCTTTCTCTAAATCTGCTTAGTTTATGTTCTGATACATCAGACTTTATAATCAGTGTTTACAGATATTACTGTCTTTGTGTATTATGTGCTTAAAGTGAAAATTACTTAAATGCTGATTGTTCTCTGATGTGAATTTCTAAACTCTGATAGTGATATGAATGTTTTTGTGACTATTCAATCCAATGAGGATAATTGTGCAAGATGCTGAACTAGTAGTCTTTAATATACTAAAGATCCCATGTTTGAAGTAATTTTTTATGTGGAAATCTTTTAACACAAGCAAATTCTGATATTGAGCATAGTTAAGTTTACTTTGTGTATCTTATTACTAAGTCAAAAACAAGAATAATGCTTCATATCTGTTAAGTTCCGATGTTAGTAAATCTGATGGATGTACTAAGTGCTGATAAGCCTCAATTATAAAAAAAATAAAATAAAAATAAAAATCAGGTACTCCTTTGAGATCTAGAGTAAAAATGTGGAAGGGAAGACCCAAGTGCATTGCTGGTATTAAGTAATATGTATTAGAAAAGCAAAGTAAATTTTTCTTGATGACTTTTCACACTCTATGATTACAGGAGAAATACTTTGGTAGCAGCATAAATTCTGATAAGCAGTCGTGACTCACTTACACTGAGAAGCCAATGTAAAATAGAATTTCAAAAGATGCATAAAATGAGCACAAAACAGTTGAGGTGGACTCATGCATGAACTCATTCTAAAGTAGACTTCATAATAATCACAGATTTTGAGTAAAGTTCTTTGTTATGCCTTATTTCTAAGATGTACTGAAGTGAATCAGACTTTACTCTTTGTCTGATATTTAGATTAATGCACACAAATACACTCCATATGAATGATGAAAATTACTGTGGTGATAAATGTTATTTTAGATGAACAGTTTATGTGTCAGATTGCATAAATTCTGAGGACAAGTTCTGATGGAAGTTCTGATGATTAAGTTCTGATGAAACCATATCAGTATTTGTGTGAAGAATTACAGGAATACACATTCACTTTTCGAGTTAAGGAGCCATATTCTGATGACTTTTAAATCCTGATAATAATCAAGTTCTGATGCTGACGTGACAGTATTTACTTGGTTTATTTTTGGTCATTACTTGAATGATAATATTTTTATAGAATATTGGTTAATGTTAGATAAAATAGTCATAATCATTATGGGTTAGTGGTTAATGTGTATGTCCTGAAAAACTGCCTATGCACAGTAATTATTGCTTATTTTACGTGCCCATTAACTCTTTTTCTAACCGTTTACTGACTGTTCATATGGTGCCAGGTGTAAAGTGTATTCCATGCTTCAAAAATACAACTGTTGAGTGGAGAGCGTATATATATGAGAGATAAAAGATTTTCTAATCTTTTACTTACTTTTTTATTCTAAATCTCTTTTTTCTTTCTCTCTCTCTCTCTCTCTCTTTTATTTTCTGAAGTTGTTTTTCTCTCAGGACTTTTTACAAAGACTTTGCAAACATTCTCTTATTCACTTAATTTTTACAGAGATGGCACCAAAAGACGTAATTTTTTATGGAGCTAAGTTTGTTCCTAATAACTTCTCCGCTATTCTTAGCAAGTCAGAAGCCCCATCAGAACTTCACTTCATTCAGGACTTTCTTGCTAGTTCTGATATTGGGTACGCTCTGACCAAACCTGATACAGTCTCTGGTACTCAAGTACTGGAGTTCTGGAGAAGCGGAGTACATGATGATGGTGGTGCTCAAGGGTCCCCAAGTATTATTTTTTCATCAGGGGAGGATGAGCATGTCGTGACATTGGCTAAGGTTCGACATGCACTGCAGCTGCCTGAGAACTGTGTTTATTCTACTGTTGAAGAGCCAGTTCTTTAAAACATGATGGTCAGTCTGGGGTATGAGAGGACATTGGCCAAGCTGGGTCAGTTGAAGAGATCCTACAAAATGAGGGAATGAAGTTTCTTCATTGACTGCATAACCAAGGCTTTTACAAACAAATGTTCTAATTTCGATGCAATTCCCATATCCAGCCAACAAATCGGGTATGCTCTCATAAATCAAACTAATTTTGATTATGCAAGTGTTGTCTTAGGTTTTATTGGGGATAGAATGACAGAAGATAGAAATACTATTTATTTTGCTAGATTCTGTCAGCTTATCTATAGTTTTTGTTGTGATGATAAGCCCCAATCAGCTAGTGAATTAATTTCATCATTCAGACTAGCTAAAAGAGCTTTTAATGACTTATTATCTACTGATAATAAGAAGGCTGTGTTAAGACCCCTCCTAGTTCCTTTATCTGTCAAACAAGCCTTAATAACCTACGATCCAGTTAAATACACTGAACTATATCCTGATGTTCAACCATCTGAACCTCATCCATCAGCACCTACCACCTCTACACAAATAGCTCAAACTTCTCAACCTCAACCTTCGAATCCTACAGTGCAGACTTCATCTTCCAAACCCAAGAGGACTAAGAAAGTACCTCAGACTCAACAGAAGAGAAGGAAAATTATTCTGCGAGATGAATCAGACACTGAGGAATAGGTTCCCATATCAGAACCTGTTGTTGTAGAAGCTGAGAAGGTTTCTTCTCAGAAAGATACTGTAACTGGGAGTTCTAGGCCCCTCAAAAGGCTTCGAAAGTTAAATTCTGATGATAAAGCTCCTACAGTGTCTCCATCTTTGAAGAAATTAAAGAAACAGAGAGCTCATAGGGACATAGTTGAGTCAGATTCAGATGTAGTGGAAGCAGCTAAGGAAGGGGATCAGGAATCTCTGATCTCAACAAAACTAATTATTATTGAATCACTTCCTTCTGCACGATATGATACTGCTCAAGACAAAATTCATACACCTCATATGTCACCTATAGTTGATCCAGTACATACTGAAGAACCAGGTACAAGTGCTGAAATTGATATTCATAACTTGATTGTGCCTGAAGTTTTATACTTGGAAGCTCCACCAATTCAACTCACTTCACCAACAACATCAATTTTGGATGTTGATCAGAACCTAGCTGCAGATCAGAATTTAGAGGATGATGTTGAAGCCTCTATAGCCTCTCATACTGCTGTTTTATCCGAGGATGCTGATACTGCAGGCTCTACAAGTTTTGACGCTGCTAATAAAGAGATTACTGGTGAAGCTGCTGCTAATTTAGATGCTGATGCAGCTGGTCCATCAGGACATGCACCTCAACAAACAATTACTAAAGCTGATTTAGTTAAGAAGTTTGTTATAAGGGAAGCACCAGTACCTTGAAGTGAAACTCCTAGAGGAAAGGAGTGGACTAAGGAATGGAACACAGTTAGTTTTGTTCCTTCTGAAAAGATTCTTGCTGAGTATCTGGCAAAAGCTGATGAAATGCTGATAAATAATGATTTCAAGGCACAGCTGAGAGTTACTGCATTGAGTACTAGGCACCTTCAGGGTCAACACTCAACAACTCATGCCAAGGTGAATAAAATTCAAGAAACTTTGATCCAGCAAGATATGAATGTGAAACTTGAAAAGAACAGACTTTTCAAGCCTGCCTTTGACAGAATTGCCTACATTGAGAAAACTCAGGAGAAGCAACAAACTCAAATTGAAGAAATTCTGAAGAATCAAGCTTCTCACCAAAATCAACTCAATGAGATCCAATCCTCAGTGGAATTTCTTGTCTCTCTTCTTTTACCTGCTGATGCCAAAAAGGGGGAGAAAGTGATTAAGTCCAAATGCAAATCTATTCAGACACTGAAAGAAAAGGATGATGGAAATAATGACCAGGGAAACTCAAACAAGGGTAGAGGTCAAGGTCAAGGCAAAGGATTTTCATCAAGTAAAGCTAGAATTATAAGTCAAGGAACAAGTTCTGATACTGGGAGAAGAACAAGTTCTGATACTGGTAAAAGGATAAGTTCTGGTGAACATCTGGAACTTGATGAAGAAATTTCAAAACAGTTATTTCTTAAAGAAAATCCAGGAATGGACTTTGAGAGTCTAAAGGAAGAAGAATCTAGACTCAAAGCAGAAGGTGTCAAGACAAAATCTAAAGCTTCTGTTGTTGAAAAGAAATTTCCAAAGCCTAAGGGTATTGTGATAAAGGAAAGAACAAGTTCTGAGGCAAACAAAGCCAAATCACAAGTGGAAATTGTTCAAGGTCCAAGGGCAAAGAAAAAGTTGATGAACCTGTAAAGATTTATATGCCAGTCATGGATGAAGAAATAATTGATGATGAAGAAGATGTTAATCTTACTCTGATGTAAAAGAAGATTTTTCAAACAACCTCTGCCATGGCTCATGTTGTTCAGAGTCAAGATATAGTAAGTTCTGATATGACAGTGAAGCAAGAAACCTCTGACATAGCTCAAGTTAGCTTGATATCAGAAGATAAGGAAAAGGAAACCTCTGACATTGCTCATGTTAAACCTTCAAAGATACTCCTACCAGGATTCACCAAAGCTAAACAGACTCAACCTTTGAAGACTGCAACAAGTGGTTTTGAAGCAAGAGTTGTTACAGGAAAGGAAGCAAGAGATAAATCTGGGTTAGGTAGTTCTGATGAAAGAAGAGTACATAACACTACCAACGATTCGAATTCCTTAAGTGAACCAGGTGTTGGAGCAACTCCTGAAATATTGAATCGACTTGAATCTGTACAAATGGTATACCATACCTTTTTAAAAGAACATATCTTGTTATATTTTATGACAGATGGAAGAGTATACCAGATTAAGCAGAATATTATACCACTGAAGTATTTTGAGGAACTGGATCATGTTCTATTCCTACTTCAAGTGAAAGACAGATTAACAGAGTTCTATTCCTACTTCAAGTGAAAGACAGATTAATAGATAGTGTTGCAGGGTATTTAAAGTCTCAAATTCAAAGACAGAGGAAGCTTTATTCTGTAAAGTATGACAGCACATACTGTCCCAAGTACAGAGTTCACAAAGGTGATATTGTCGAAATGAAGCCTAACTCTACTAAGATTATAACTACTTTTCTGGGTTATAAAGCTGTGGAATTCAATCTAGAATCTGACAAGGCATATCTGATCAGACTAGATCAGGAGATAAGAAAAGCTAAGATAAATGATCTCAGAGCAGCTATTTTTCAAACTGGAGAAGATACAGCTGAATTGATAAATGTTAAAAGGAGGATGGTTAATAAACTTGAATATGCTGAGAGATGTTTGTTGAAGAACTATCTCAGAACAACTCATGATATCAAAGAGATCAGAAATTGAAGCCAAGTCAAAGATCTACAACTACTTAAATTCTGAAGTGTATACAGACTGAAGCTGTTATCAGAAGTTTAAGATGGTAAAGCTGAAAGGACTGTAAGTTGTAGTTATCTAGTCAAATTCTCATGCATTTGTACTTAATGTTTTTGACATCATCAAATATTTGTTGAAATTGTATATTATGCTAATTTACAAGTTGGAGGAGATTGTTAGATATATTTGATAATGTCATGTGTAATATGATTTGTGTTTAGTTTTCAGATCTTACTTAACAGGACAAATCAGTTCTTAACTGAAAATCAGCACTTATACTGAAGACAGAACTTAAGATATCAGAACTTAAGTTATCAGAACTTAAGTGATTAGAAGATATTTATCAGGAGATAATATCAGGACTTAAGATGACTTTCAGATAAGACAGGCGGCTGATTGAAAGGAAAGAAGATCGAGACTATGACAGAAAGAATTATGCATGAAGAAAGAATTCTATAAAGAATAGAATACTTGGAAGAAAAGACAACTAGTTGATATATTTTAGGAAGCAGAATTATATTCCATATCAATTAGAATTTATCTTATAACTGTGTAGTATATAAACACATGCATAGGGTTTACACTATAAGTGTTATCATTATCGAAGTTATTATTCTTTATAACCCTAGCAGCTCTCGTGATAATTTGTTCATCACTGAGAGAGGACAGTACCATATTGTAACAGAGTTTATTGTATTGAATAAAATCTGTTTTCTGTTACTTGAGTTCTTATATTCGATTTGATTGTGCTAAACACTGTATTCAATCCCCTTCTACAGTGTGTGTGACCTAACATATCAGAATTTGAGGAGAAGAATGGCCCAAGCGTTTCTTATAGAGATGGCAACTTAGGAAAAATCTCGGGATATGGAAAAATCAAAGTTAGAAATGTCATCATTGAAAATATAGCTCTAGTTGTAGGACTCAAGCATAATCTGATCAGTGTGAGTTAAATCTGTGACAGAGGTTACCATGTCAACTTCTATGAGGAGCATTGTGAAATTATCAGTAAGTCTGATGGATAGATTGCATTGACTGGTGTAAGACATGGTAGTTTATATGAAGCTAGGGTCTCCACAAGTATTAATGATTCACAAGTTTGTCTACTAAGTAGAGCATCTATGGAAGACAGCTGAAACTGGCATAAATGACTTTCTCACCTCAACTTCAACAATATCAATGAACTTGTGAGGAAAGATTTTGTAAGAGGATTGCCCAATGCAGTTTTTACTCCTGCTTATGTGACTCATGCCAGAAAGCCAAGCAAAGGAAAACTTCTTTCAAGAGTAAAACTCAATCCTCCATTCTTAAACCATATCATCTACTTCATATTATTCTCTTTGGTCCACTAAATGTTATTTCAATTTCCAAGAAGAGGTATGAACTCGTAATTGTTGATGAATATAAAAGATACATATATGTGTATTTTCCGCACACAAAGGATGAACCTGAAGGGTTTTTAGCACATAAACGCAACGAAAACGTAAATTTAATCTTAAAAAAACCGAAACCCTCCGCAGGATCCATGCGGAAAAATAATATTTAATTTATAGTTCAGTATGTTTACCTTAAGAAACTTTACGTTAATGGAAAGATGGAGGTCTTTAATAGCGATCCAAGAACGATGAACGGAGATCCTTAGCAGCTGCTCCTAAAGTGTGAAGCACTCCACCGGTATCCACCAAGAAAACGATGTAATGAAGGAGGAGGAGATGGAGAGAATTAGGGTTTTGTAAATCTTTTTGGTTGAGGCAAAAATAGGGTCTATAATAGTATATTTATAGGCAAAATTTTCAGCTAAAAATTTTCCCATAAAATATTATTATTATTAACCCTTTATTATTCTCACTAATAATTAAAACACCTTTTAATTATTAATCCTTTTTCTAAACACTTTAGAAATAATTCTCTCACTTGATTTAATTTCCAAAAATTAATTTCTTAATTAATAATATTAAGAACTTTTTCTTAATTAATTTATAATCAATTAAATCTCATTTAATCAATTATTAAATTTGCCAATTAATTATTTATTTCATAAATAAATAATTATCAGCCATTATTAATTAATTTCTCCACCATTAAATCATTCTCTTTTATGGTGTGACCCTGTAGGTTCAGTATTAAGCCGGTAGTAGAAATAAATAATAATAAAATTATTTTATCATTATTTATATAAATTCTCTAATTTATTAAATATAATTAATTAATTAATCTTATTTATTCTACATCGTGAGGGATACTTCTCAGCATATCGCGACTATTCAGATAATACGAATTCACTGCTTAGAATACCAAGAACCTATTAAGTGAGTAGTAACTGTACAATTAATTCCTTCTATCCTGCAATGTTACGATTAAATACAAGGCATGGAACTTGTGTCAAGCCTATCTTATTTAATCACTTGCTTTCCCATTCACTATGCTTAGTTCTATTTAATGTAAATTAGAAACTCCTTTCTAATTTCATTCACTCTGGCCAGAGATTTTTGAACTAACATAAGTGGATCAGCATTGAACATTCTCATCCTACAGTGGAAGGGGTAGATCCTTTATTAATCATAAACTATCTTCGTGTACAAATTTCTATACCCAAATAGAGCCCTTATAATTGTCCCTTGAGACTAAGAACTAAACCAAAGCATAGTTCAGTGTACACAAGATGACTATGATGACCTCAAGTCTAAGGATACTTGTACAACTATCACTATGTGAACAACTGCTGACACGTGAGTGAACTTCATCAGTTGTTCAGCTGTGTGAGTCATGTTCAGTGAACTTATTCTATAATAAACACGTACATACTAGCTATAGTGTCACCACACAAATGTCTATGAGAACAGACATCCCTCATAATGAAGCAAACATAGTATGTACCGATCTTTGCATATTATTAATTACCAGTTAGTAATCCTACGACCAGGAACTATTTAAGTTTAGAGTTATCATCTTTTAGGTCTTATTATTATGATCTCATCACAATCCATAAAAAGCATTACTCTAAACTGTGGTATATCTTATTTAAACATTTAAATAGATAGAGCCCGCAATAAAAACAAAACAAGCCTTTTATTAATATCAATGAAATCAAAACAGATTACATAAAAGTTATTCCTAAATCCTCATACATGATTGGACTTAGGACATATCTCTTTCAATCTCCCATTTGTACTAAAGCCAATCACTCTGGTATCTAATACTCATCTTGTCTTTATGACGATCAAAGCGACTCTGAAAAAGTGACTTTGTGAGTGGGTCTGCTACGTTGTTATGTGTGTCAACTCTCTCGACTTTGACATCTCCTCTATTTTCAACTCAGATTCACCACCAAAAACAAGAAAAATGTCCTAAGTCCTTCGCAAGTACTTAAGGATGTTTTTCACTGCTTTCCAGTGGTCTTCACCTGGATTGGACTGATATCTGCTCGTCACACTAATTGAATAAGCAACATCAGGCCTTGTACACAACATCGCGTACATGATAGATCCTATTACTGAAGCATAAGGAATCTTACTCATACGCTCTCTTTCCTCAGGTGTCTTAGGAGGCATTTTTTCGGAAAGGGACACTCCATGGCTCATCGGTATGAGACCTCTTTTAGAGTTTTCCATGCTAAACATTTTAAGCACTTTCTGGATGTATATACCCTGGGTAAGACCTATCATTCTTCTAGATCTATCTCTATAGATCTTCATACCGAGAATGTAGGATGTTTCTCCCAGGTCCTTCATGGTGAAGTTCTTTGATAGCCATACTTTGACTGATTGTAGCATCGGTATATCATTTCCTATAAGAAGTATGTCATCCACATACAATACAAGAAATGTTACCGCACTCCCACTAACCTTCTTGTAGACACATGGTTCATCTATGTTTTTGATAAAACCAAACTCTTTGATTGTCTCATCAAAATAGATGTTCCATCTACGAGAAGCTTGCCTTAAACCATATATGGTTCGCAGCAGCTTACACACTAGGTGTTCATTTCCCTTGGAAAGAAAACCCTCTGGCTGTGTCATATACACTTCCTCCTCAAGTTCCCCATTGAGGAAGGCCGTTTTCACGACCATTTTCCAGATCTCATAGTCGTAGTAAGCAGCAATCGCAAGCAAAATCCGAATTGATTTTAACAGGGCTACAGGCGAAAAAGTTTCATCAAAGTCAATCCCTTGCCTTTGTTTGAATCCTTTTGCCACGAGCTTGGCCTTATAGGTCTCCACCTGGCCATCTGCTCCAATCTTTCTTTTGTATACCCACTTGCACCCAATAGGCTTAACACCTTCAGGCGCCTCAACCAGAGTCCATACTTGGTTGGTATACATAGATTCCATTTCGGATTTCATGGCACTATGCCATTTTTCTGAGTCAACACTACTCATAGCCTCATTATAGGTCACAGGGTCGTCATCATCAATGATTGATAACTCATTGTCATTCTCAATGACAAGGCCATAATACCTCTCAGGTTGGCGAGACACTCTCCCTGTCCTACGAATGGGCTGTTCCACAGAAGGTTGTTCAGTCTGAACAGGTGTTTCCACTTGATCCGTAGTAGTTTGTGCTTCTTGAACTTCATCAAGTTCAATTTTGCTCCCACTGTTTCCTTCAAGGATAAACTTCTTTTCCAAGAAGGTAGCATGTCTGGAGATAAGCACGTGATGATCGGTGTAAAAGTAATACCCCAAAGTCTCTTTAGGATATCCCACAAAATTACATTTTACGGATCGAGATTCCAGCTTATCTGGGACAACTTTCTTGACATAAGCTGGACATCCCCAAATCTTAAAGTGTTTAAGACTCGGTTTCCTTTCTTTCCATATCTCATATGGTGTTTGAGGAACAGATTTGGAAGGCACCTTATTCAGTAAATATGCTGAGGTTTCCAATGCATAACCCTATAGGAATACTGGAAGATTCGCATAGCTCATCATGGAACGAACCATGTCTCACAAAGTTAGATTTCTCCTTTCAGATACCCCATTTAACAGTGGAGTATATGGAGGAGTCCACTGGGAGACTATACCATTTTCTTTGAGATAATCTAGAAACTCTGCATTCAAGTATTCACCATCTCGATCTGATCGAAGAGTTATAATACTGTGTTTGGTTTGTTTCTCCATATAATAACCCCAATTTTTGGAAAATTTTGAAACACGGATGAATACTAACTTTTGCTCTTCTGTAACACCCCCAAATCCGGGGTCGGGGATCCGGGTTGTCACGAGTTCCATTTCCCTTAATAACACCCAATCTTAATAAATAATCAACTACTCTGTACTGTGACCCCACAATAAACACACACACCGCAAGTTATAGTCTCAGAGATGAATACCCAAAAAAAATAACACAAGTCATTTTATTCCATAATTATAAGCCATTACACCTCAAAAGGGTTTCTGAATAAATTTACATTTCTTTTCCATTATTACAATTCATAAATATACATAATCTGGTACATCAAAAGTTAAAAGCCTAGCCTATTGGTAGTTCCTACCTCAGCTACAGCGACATCAACGCCTAGAGGAAACTGAGGAACGTTTCCTATCCGCTCGCGAATTGGGAGCTTGGTCCTGTTCATCTTGTCTATCTGATGTTGTGTGATGAAAGAAGAAAGCAAGGGTGAGCAACAAGCCCACCAAAATAATATGTATAATGATTTACAATATATGAGCATTCTCATAGTACTCATGAAAATCTTGGTCAAGAAGAAATGAACCAAGTTGATATCTTAAAGCGACCAGGTCACAAAATATTCAGTATATATATACATATATACTTTTCACAATCTTTGAAATCCTCTGACATGTATAATATACACAAAGTTCCATTTTATAACTGTATAAAAATATCGTTGCAAGGTGATCTCATATATCTAACCTTGTCTCAACGTTTTTCTAAAATCTTTGTCATTCATAAGACAGCCGTTAACTAGATATAAGTTTAAAAGATGAAGTTACAAGATACTCCAGTATGCTTATATCTTTTCCGAATACTACTTGAACTACCACCGTTCAAGTTATAATGAGCTTTCAACAGTTCATCACATAGATGAGACTACAAGACAAGATTTGAATAGATTAAATCTTTGAAGTATTATTGAAGGAAATGAAGTTATGATATACTTCATTAAGTTCTGATATATATATATATATATATATATATCCACATATACATCTTCTTTATACATTTCCTGAAAACCTCTGTCATGTAAAGTATGAACAGAGTTTGTAACATCCAATAAATTTTTGGAAGGAAAAAGAATTGTGGCATAAACCCGATATCTTGCTGATCAGGCAAAGATACCAATAAGTAACCTTTTCTACTAGTAGATGGACGAATTCCCCACTGGTCATCACCCTGGTCGCAATAGGACCTTATGCTGGACTGCCACTCAGCCACTTATGCATTTGATGGACTCCCACTGAGCCACTTACACTATCATGGACGCCCACTGAGCCCATGTTGCTTATGCCGACTCGATAGATGGACTTACTTCCCGAACGTTGGGTAAGTAATCAATTCATTTACCAAAACTGCAACCTTGTTGCGAATATAAAATACACCATAGAGCCGGATCCCTCAGGTTTTGAGCGAGTATTTAAATCCCCTTTTTAAAAGGAAGATCTTAAATATAAAAAAAATGAGTTTTGGGATCCGCTCTTACTTTTAAAAATCATTTTGAAGACTTGAAAACATTTTTAAGAATGTTTGGAGTAATGCTGATTTAATAAAATAAATCAGTCCCAATATATTAGAAAATATCTGAATATTATTATTTAAATAATATTCCCATAAAGAATAATTGAGGTAGAAGTTGGAAAACTTACTTGAAATGAATAGTAAATAGTCAAAGATATACTTATACGAAAATAATATCTTTATTTGAATATCGAAAGTAAGTTTGATTATCGAACATTATTCTTTAATAAAATAAAGAATATTATTTAATAGTAAGCGGAGTCATAATACCTCGAATGAATATTATAAACAATATTCATTAAATAAAATAAAGGAGTCATACATCCTCAAATGAATATTCAAATAATAATCATTAAATAATATAAACTGAGTCATAAGCCCTCGAATGAATATTCGAAATAATATTCAATTAATACAATAAAAGGAGTCATAAGTCCTCGGATGAATATTCGAAATAATATTCAAATAATAAAATAAAGTTAAAGTTATCGAATAAACCTTATTCGATTAATAGTTTTGAAAACTATAACCATATATATATATATATATAAATATATATATTATACTCGGGAACATCGACTCCCGGTTTAGAAATATGTTCACCTTTGGGTCCCCTATACTAAGGGTATACACAACTACTGCTTATCTGTAGCATAGGTATTATGCAACTTATAAGCAATGGAATCAACAGATACATATCAAGATTACAAAGCAGGCATGCATATAAATATCATAACACATGCTCCAATATATCGCAAGACTTTGCTAATAATAATCATGCATTTATCACAAGATAATGCATATACATATGTATACATCACAACAACAGTATAACGGGTAGAAAACTTGCCTGAGCGACTGGGGGTTACGAATGGCTCGGGACGAGTCTGGTAACCTATAAACAACAAGTAAGTTCTAATTAAACTAAAGTCACTTGTAAATCTATACATTAACCAACTTAGACTCTAACACTCGCTTTGCGCTTACTGATTCTCTTAAGTCACTCGAGTACCCTCGGTTCCATGATTTTTAATAATTTAACCATTACGAGTTTTAAGGCGATTCCTTCGCGGGTGTCTTACCAACTGCCTATTACACCTTACATAAATGTTTCATACTTTAATTAGTCCTTTAAGGTCTTTAACCTATGTTTCAAAGTAAGGCGAGGGGTAAGGGTTCGTTCGCGAAATGTCGTTACTTAAAACGGTCGTTTCTCGTAAACCGTTCATCGGAATCAAACGAACCACATATCAAAACGAAGCTCGTAACATGAACTATCTAAACATGGCAATGGTCAAAACCTAGCAGTGAGTTCAAGGGTTCTGATGTTAAGAACAAAAACAGTCTACGGTAAATCGGGCATTACGAGGGCTATGTTTACGCGATTACCCAATTTTAAACCACTCCAAATCATCTCACAATCAACCCACAATCACAACCCAATAAAAACTCCATCCATACTTTATCATAACAGCCCCAACAACTCAACATTAACAATTTATACTATTCTTTATCATGAATTTAAACTACACTTAAGTTCATTAATCAACAACCAAGATTTACAACTCCAAAAACATCCCAAAACCAACTAATCTCTACATACACAACCATCAAGCCTCTCATGAACTAGAATACTTATATTATGCTCTTAACATTCAATAACAAAGCTTGGTTAAGAGATTATACCTTCCTTGAAGCTTCTTAACACAACACAAGATCTTTGAATGCCTAAAGAACCTTGATCCTTGCTTGTATAACCTTAAACTTTCATAAAAATTCAAGAAAACTAAAGTTATTTCTTGAAGGTTACTATTCACCATCTTCTTCCTTGATTTATTGGAAGAGATTGTGAAGTAATTAGGAGCTTAAACTTATAGGATATCCATATCTATGTACAAGGAACCTTAGATAATTACCTTGTGATTTAACAATGCCTGGAACTTGATTTTTGGAAATTTCTTCTTTGAAAAAGAAGAAAAGCCGAAAGCAAGCTTGGAAGAAAGAGAGATTTTTGTGTTTTTGCTTTGATTTGATTCTTTAGTTGGTTGTTTTTTTATTTGTTTTTGGGTAATTACCTTTCTAACCTTGACTCTGTGTGGTTATAAACCAACCACATCTCTTTCCTCCCTATGTCATGCTAATGTCATCATGTGATGTCATCCTCCCCTCTTTGTCCTCTTCTCATTGGTTGGATGACATCATCCCCTCTAATCTCTTTGATTAACTTCCTAATTGTTTGCCAATGACCGCTGATCTGTTATACGGTTCGCTGAACTTTCGTTTTCGTTTATCGTTTGAGGAATCATATCCGGGATCTTATCACTTGGGTTCCCCTAAACCTTTCTCAATATTTTATATTCCTTTTTATGATCCCCTCTTAAAATCCTTGAATTTAAATCCTATTTATCCTGTTACCTTATACTCACTTCTTTCTGTATCTGGTGGATTTCCGGGAAAAATCAAAGTGTTCGGAATTGGATTCTGACGATCTTTACATACACTTATATACCATATAGAGTACTAATAAAATCTCAGAATATCAATAACAGAACCCCTACATAGTGTGGCATGAAAAGTTTTCTTATTAAGCATAATCAGCAAAATCACTATTCATAAGGGTTTCAAAAATTCCAAAAATTGGGATTATTACAGTCTCCCCTCCTTAAAAGGATTCCGTCCCGGAATCAGATAGAAAATGAATAGGGATACTTTCTTAGCATTACACTTTCTAACTCTCAAGTAAATTTTCCCACATTGTGCTTCTTCCATCAAACTCTGAATAGTTTGATAACCCTTCTCCTAAGCACTTGTTCCTTTTTCAATCTATAACCCTTCCTGGTTGCTCCATATAGGTTACGTCTGGTTGCATGTATATGCGCTCATATGCCCCTATTTATCTGGCATCCGAATTATACTTCCTTAACATTGATACGTGAAACACGTTATGACTTGCTACATGTTCTGGGGTAAGGCTAGCTCATATGCTAACTTCCCAATACTTCTTAATATATCCAAGGGTCCGACAAATTGTGGACTTAGCTTTCCTTTCTTTCCGAATCTCATCAATCCTTTCCAAGGGTTTCCAAGGGGATACCTTTAACAACACTAGGTCCCCTACTTCATATTCTTTGTCCTTTCGTGTCAAATCAACATACTTCTTATGTCCATCTTGGGTTACTACCAGTCGTCCTCTGATTAGATCTATTATATCCTTGGTCCTTTGGACTACTGCGGGTCCGAGCATCTTGCGCTCTACAACTTCATCCTAACATAAGGGAGATCGACATTATCTTCCCTCAAGGATCTCATAAGGCGACAACTCGATAATGACATAAGATCTATTATCGTAAGAAAACTCAATCCGTGTTAAGTGATTATTCCAATTTCTTTCAAGTCTATTGCACAGACTCTCATTATAGCTTTTAATATTAGAGCTTTTGCTTCTCAATACCCATTCTTTTCCAGTTCGTAATCGCTACTACCTTCCGTTCCTAATATTATACTGGTTATACTTTTGCTCGTTAGTGTTCTATAACCTTTTAATAACCACGTCAACCTTAGTATAACGAATGTGTTTCCATTCCGAATACTACCACAACTTTATTACTACTTTTTTTCCAGCTGTTTCTATTTTCCAAAGTTTGATCAATCATATAGAAGTAAATGAATTTGTTGAGAGATCACTATGATCATGAACACTTGTTATATCGCATAGTTAGTACAGAAGGTGGCCAGCCTTTAGTACTTGACAAGCAATTAAACAATAGATGGTATCCTACTAGGCTTCTATCACACAGATAGATAGTCATTCAGCAATACCTCCCCTTCTGGAAGGGTTGTTCTTCTCAGCTTACATGAAATGAAAAGAAGAGAAAAGAACGAACTGAAGAGAATTGTGTATTCGTAAAAATTTTATTGCCATAAAATATCTGGCTTGGAATCTACCTCTGAACTATAGAGGTCTGTCATAGGAGAACAAAACATATATATTTATATCAACATCAAGTGTTATAGCATCGTATTTCACATGCCTAAATATTTTCGCTATTCCGTCCATCATTCTACGGACCCAGGCTCTTCCTCGAGCTTATACACAATCACCTTTGAAACTCCCTCGATATCGAAAATCGAATCTGGGATCTCATTCTAGACATCATCGTTACTAGAATTCTATGCTTGTACCGAAACCTTCCTCATATAGTAATACAACTCTCTTTCATAAGAGGGAATAAATATTCAATAGGTAGATACTCTACTTAATTAGTCTATCAATGATAACTTATACACTACCACGACCCGATTAGTGGTACTCAATCTCAACATCCACTCCAATACAACTCTCACGGTTGTAATCAGCTCCTTACTCGCAGAATCATTGCTGCATTGCTATGGTCCACCACTGACCTACTGTCGTCATTCACTTTCCATGAAGTCTTAATAGCTAACCATACGGAGCCCATACATCTCGTATCGAATTCTTCTAAGGAGGTAACATGATCACCGTTCATGATTCATGAAGAACACTCCTGAACTTGACGTACATATGACATGACGCAGATAAAATTGCAGAAGAGTTTCAATCAAAGCAGATAGCAGGTTAATACCATTCTTAATCGTATGCCTTCAATTGAAGACTTAACTCAAAGGTTCGTTTAGTCCTTTTTGAAATATGGTCCTGGATTATTCTCAAGATAGGACCTTCTAAGATAGATAGCCCGCTCATGGCGATTACACGAATTAAACCTTTACCAACTACTATTACGGTTGGGTATTGCACGGTCATCAGAAGGAATGTCAATATTCCGAACCATAATACAACCTTCACAGCCTTAACCATCATCACTGTATTCTTTTGGCACAAGCGCCTATAATTATCCTCTTTCCTCTAAGGTGTCGGCCACCTCTTTGGCCTTTCCTGATAGTAATAGTTCCTTATAATCAATGTCTTTTAACCACCTTCAACTAAATTTTCTACCTCATTTTAATCACTGTTTATGTGAAAATTCTTTTCTTAAGTCCTGGTGAGAAAGAAAGAAAAAAAAATCACCATTTTTCCATAAGTTATTGCCTCAGTCTTTAGAGGTTAATCACTATCACGCCTGACTCTCAATCATACTTTGAACATCTTTTATCCTAGGCCCTAATTGCCCTGAACAATTTCGACCTTTACTGGTTCGATCCATACTTTCTCATGGTTTAACACGTGCCCCACTTGGCATCATTATAATTACGTCATATTTCCTTTATCAACATTTTTATTCTTGAGAATTTTGAATATTACCTTTCTCCTTGTAAAACCTCTAAAGTTATCCTCGAATCGTTCCTCCTGTATTCCCTAGATACAGGGCATATCAAGATACCATTTATTAATACCAGAATCATTTCCTGTATACTTCTGAAAAATTTCTTTACTGATCTTTAAAGGTTGTTGTTACCTTGATCCTTTCCAATTCATACTTGTCAAAACTCATGTTGTCCCTATTAAGGGTGAAATGCCAACCTTCATGCATTCCCCTATGGTTCATCTCAAGTTATCGAAGTTATATCCTTAATCCCACCTTTAAAAGGTACATGCATCCTTCCATGGATAAATCAAGTCATATATCCCTGATAAGGGTATCTTATTCAATCATTCCCACCTCGATAGTATATGCCTAATTTCACAATAACATCTGTATTCAAAATGAGGTCAATCAATATGGGCTCCAAAAGATAATAACGGTTATCCGCTTTTCTTGCCTGATTCAGTAATGATAACAGGGATGTTCTGGAAGATATTGGTCGTGTTCAACGTGAACCTCTTCTTAATAATTCCTTATTTTCTTTTGTTGTTTACCTCAACAGTCACCTCAATGTTGAGATATCTTTCATACCTGGCGTCTCCCTTTCTGGGTATCAAGCCACCGGTCTTACACTTCACATTCTTGAAGGTCACTTCCTTCATCCAATTTTCCTAATTTTTTACTTCCTTGTCTCCTCAGTCCATCCGTGTTTCCTTACTAATCAATCGATTTATCTCAAATTTTCATCGAATACTGTCAACTTCAAGGGAATTAACTTTACATATCGCTTACGCCTTCAAACCTTGAATTTATCTCAAGATCAGTCACCATCGCGCTGATGATGACACACTTCTCTATATTTATTGCAAGGGTTTCTTAGGGTTTCCCATACCTAACTCCCTTATCACTTCTCAACTTTATTTCCTTTATATCCCTTTATACTCCTTCCCTTTTCAGTCTTTTATTTTCGTTTCCATTACAACCATTACATGAACCAACACAACATAAGCATTGATTTCAAACATCCCGTCATTCTGGATTCGTGTCCTCAGGATGAATCTTGACAACTTTTACAACTTAGATTCATAATTCATCATACTCGTCCGCTTTTGTTCTGGCTCTAAAGCTTTTACACTACCTTCATAACCTTGGGAAGTACTTTCCCGAAAACAATTGTCTGAACTTTAATCAGTTTATTATAACCTCTGGCTCCGTACCTTTCTTGGCCTTTCACCAACGGGTGGCCTCTCTCTTACGGGGGTAAGTGAGAAAAACAGTCTTTTGTGCTTCGTCAATCATTTAGAATCTCAAATAATTCCTATATTTCCTTTAGCCAGGCTCTTGCCTCGACTGGGTCAAACTGTTCCTTGGAACTCTGAGAGCTTAGCGACTTAAAGGTCATGAAAGGATTTCCTACCGCATTGTTTCCTTAAGGTGGTGGTTGGGAATAAAAGTATAAGTTTTGTTTAGACAGGTCCATGAATTTCCATATAGGAGTACCGTCTCGGGTCTCCTTATCTTGCTCGACTTCTATTTTCTCAGTATGAAATGTTTCATCCTTCTCCCATACTTGGGGTTATCTTATACGTTAAAATCCTCATTTTCCACTTCATTATGTTATGGGTTCCTTCTATCTTGATGGCGTCCTCCCTGACTAACACATTCAGGGTTTGCCCTAAATCTTATTCCTTGAACTATGACTTTCATCTAGGATCTCATCTTTAAGCTCTTAAACATTTGGAACCCAAATTCTATAGGAATACCTCATTATTCCCTTATCATCTTTCTCGGTATTAATCTCATATCTATTTGTTGGCTCTCTGCCTTCATTCATCACTTTTTCTGGCACAATATGTTCTTTTCCAATAATTCGGTCTGTCTTGCAATCTCAAACAGCTTTTCGGTACCGGCTCCGGTTAACTTCACTTCTATTTCCATTTTCTCAAAATCTCTTATCAACTCTCCGACAGACATTTTCATCTTGAGTCTCTCCTTTATACTAAGGGCATTAGCCACCATTTTGGCTCTCCCTGGATGATAAAGAATCTTCCAATCATAATTCTTAATTGGCTCTAACCGCCTCCTCTGGCGTATGCTGAGCTCTTTCTACGTAAAAATGTACTAGAGCTCCTATGGTTTGTGTAAATCTTGCACTTCTCTCCATACAAGTAGTGCCTCAAATCTTTAGGGCAAAACTATTACCATGAGACCAAGCTCATGGGTGGGGATATCGAATTTTATATTCCCTTAATTGTCTTGATGCGTACGCGATTACCTTGTTGTGCTGTATAAGAAGCACCCTAATTCCTTATGCGAAGCGTCACTACACATCACAAAATCTCCTTTTCCATCCGGCAACGCCAACATAGTAGCCGTCACCAACCTTTGCTTTAGTTCTTAAAAGCTGTTCTCGCATTTCTCTGTCCATTCGAACTTCTGAGTCTTACGAGTAAGCCATGTTAAAGGGGCTACTATCTTTACAAACTTGAACGAACCTCCGGTAGTGACCGGCCAATCCTACCTCTGGTAGTCTCCCAGACCATGGTCATCAATTCCTCAGTGGTCCTTTATTTATTCTTGTCAGGATCCTCCACGGAATCCTTCTCAGCAATAATCCTTTCTAGGACAACATCTTTAACCGCTACATTCTCAATATGAACATCATCCGGTCCTGCGTTAGGACGCTCTATCGGATCCACAATCCGATCTCCAATTAGTAATAAAACATCATCGCGCTGTCGTTCCGCAATCTCAGGGTTCGGAGTCCCGCTATCATCTACGATAACGAACTACGCTTCTATCATGATATTTATAAGGGTTCCCATAAGGGTTTTAACTGTCAGTACTAAGTTAGGTAGCCCGACTATGAACTTGGCAAGAGTTCTTATTATCTTAATGAACTTATTATCTTAACGTCACATCATCTCTGAGGTTTATAACGCTTAGCTCTGATACCACTTCTGTAACACCCCCAAATCCGGGGTCGGGGATCCGGGTTGTCACGAGTTCCATTTCCCTTAATAACACCCAATCTTAATAAATAATCAACTACTCTGTACTGTGACCCCACAATAAACACACACACCACAAGTTATAGTCTCAAAGATGAATACCCAAAAAAAATAACACAAGTCATTTTATTCCACAATTATAAGCCATTACACCTCAAAAGGGTTTCTGAATAAATTTACATTTCTTTGCCATTATTACAATTCATAAATATACATAATCTGGTACATCAAAAGTTAAAAGCCTAGCCTATTGGTAGTTCCTACCTCAGCTACAGCGACATCAACGCCTAGAGGAAACTGAGGAACGTATCCTATCCGCTCCCGAATTGGGAGCTTGGTCCTGTTCATCTTGTCTATCTGATGTTGTGTGATGAAAGAAGAAAGCAAGGGTGAGCAACAAGCCCACCAAAATAATATGTATAATGATTTACAATATATGAGCATTCTCATAGTACTCATGAAAATCTTGGTCAAGAAGAAATGAACCAAGTTGATATCTTAAAGCGACCAAGTCGCAAAATATTCAGTATATATATACATATATACTTTTCACAATCTTTGAAATCCTCTGACATGTATAATATACACAAAGTTCCATTTTATAACTGTATAAAAATATCGTTGCAAGGTGATCTCATATATCTAACCTTGTCTCAACTTTTTTCTAAAATCTTTGTCATTCATAAGACAACCGTTAACTAGATATAAGTTTAAAAGATGAAGTTACAAGATACTCCAGTATGCTTATATCTTTTCTGAATACTACTTGAACTACCACCGTTCAAGTTATAATGAGCTTTCAACAGTTCATCACATAGATGAGACTACAAGACAAGATTTGAATAGATTAAATCTTTGAAGTATTATTGAAGGAAATGAAGTTATGATATACTTCATTAAGTTCTGATATATATATATATATATATCCACATATACATCTTCTTTATACATTTCCTGAAAACCTCTGTCATGTAAAGTATGAACAGAGTTTGTAACATCCAATAAATTTTTGGAAGGAAAAAGAATTGTGGCATAAACCCGATATCTTGCTGATCAGGCAAAGATACCAATAAGTAACCTTTTCTACTAGTAGATGGACGAATTCCCCACTGGTCATCACCCTGGTCGCAATAGGACCTTATGCTGGACTGCCACTCAGCCACTTATGCATTTGATGGACTCCCACTGCGCCACTTACACTATCATGGACGCCCACTGAGCCCATGTTGCTTATGCCGACTCGATAGATGGACTTACTTCCCGAACGTTGGGTAAGTAATCAATTCATTTACCAAAACTGCAACCTTGTTGCGAATATAAAATACACCATAGAGCCGGATCCCTCAGATTTTGAGCGAGTATTTAAATCCCCTTTTTAAAAGGAAGATCTTAAATATAAAAAAAAATGAGTTTTGGGATCCGCTATAACTTTTAAAAATCATTTTGAAGACTCGAAAATATTTTTAAGAATGTTTGGAGTAATGCTGATTTAATAAAATAAATCAGTCCCAATATATTAGAAAATATCTGAATATTATTATTTTAATAATATTCCCATAAAGAATAATTGAGGTAGAAGTTGGAAAACTTACTTGAAATGAATAGTAAATAATCAAAGATATACTTATACGAAAGTAATATCTTTATTTGAATATCAAAAGTAAGTTTGATTATCGAACATTATTCTTTAATAAAATAAAGAATATTATTTAATAGTAAGCGGAGTCATAATACCTCGAATGAATATTATAAACAATATTCATTAAATAAAATAAAGGAGTCATACATCCTCAAATGAATATTTAAATAATAATTATTAAATAATATAAACTGAGTCATAAGTCCTCGAATTAATATTCGAAATAATATTCAATTAATACAATAAAAGGAGTCATAAGTCCTCGGATGAATATTCGAAATAATATTCAAATAATAAAATAAAGTTAAAGTTATCGAATAAACCTTATTCGATTAATAGTTTTGAAAACTATAACCATATATATAAATAAAAATATATATATTATACTCGGGAACATCGACTCCCGGTTTAGAAATATGTTCACCTTTGGGTCCCCTATACTAAGGGTATACACAACTACTGCTTATCTGTAGCATAGGTATTATGCAACTTATAAGCAATGGAATCAACAGATACATATCAAGATTACAAAACAGGCATGCATATAAATATCATAACACATGCTCCAATATATCGCAAGACTTTGCTAATAATAATCATGCATTTATCACAAGATAATGCATATACATATGTATACATCACAACAACAGTATAACGGGTAGAAAACTTGCCTGAGCGACTGGGGGTTACGAATGGCTCGGGACGAGTCTGGTAAACTATAAATAACAAGTAAGTTGGAATTAAACCAAAGTCACTTGTAAATCTATACATTAACCAACTTAGACTCTAACGCTCGCTTTGCGCTTACTGATTCTCTTAAGTCACTCGAGTACCCTCGGCTCCACCATTTTTAATAATTTAACCATTACGAGTTTTAAGGCGATTCCTTCGCGGGTGTCTTTCTAACTGCCTATTACACCTTACATAAATGTTTCATACTTCAATTAGTCCTTTAAGGTCTTTAACCTATGTTTCAAAGTAAGGCGAGGGGTAAGGGTTCGTTCGCGAAACGTCGTTACTTAAAACGGCCGTTTCTCCTAAACCGTTCATCGGAATCAAACGAACCACATATCAAAATGAAGCTCGTAACATGAACTATCTAAACATGGCAATGGTCAAAACCTAGCAGTGAGTTCAAGGGTTCTGATGTTAAGAACAAAAACAGTCTACGGTAAATCGGGCATTACGACGACTATGTTTACGCGATTACCCAATTTTAAACCACTCCAAATCATCTCACAATCAACCCACAATCACAACTCAATCAAAAATCCATCCATACTTTATCATAACAGCCCCAAAAACTCAAAATTAACAATTTATACTATTCTTTATCATGAATTTAAACTACACTTAAGTTCATTAATCAACAACCAAGATTTACAACTCCAAAAACATCCCAAAACCAACTAATCTCTACATACACAACCATCAAGCCTCTTATGAACTAGAATACTCATATTATGCTCTTAACATTCAATAACAAAGCTTGGTTAAGAGATTATACCTTCCTTGAAGCTTCTTAACACAACACAAGAGCTTTGAATGCCTAAAGAACCTTGATCCTTGCTTGTATAACCTTAAACTTTCATAAAAATTCAAGAAAACTAAAGTTATTTCTTGAAGGTTACTATTCACCATCTTCTTCCTTGATTTATTGGAAGAGATTGTGAAGGAATTAGGAGCTTAAACTTATAGGATATCCATATCTATGTACAAGGAACCTTAGATAATTACCTTGTGATTTAACAATGCTTGGAACTTGATTTTTGGAAATTTCTTCTTTGAAAAAGAAGAAAAGCCGAGAGCAAGCTTGGAAGAAAGAGAGATTTTTGTGTTTTTGCTTTGATTTGATTCTTTGGTTGGTTGTGTTTGATTTGTTTTTGGGTAATTACCTTTCTAACCTTGACTTTGTGTGGTTATAAACCAACCACATCTCCTTCCTCCCTATGTCATGCTTATGTCATCATGTGATGTCATCCTCCCCTCTTTGTCCTCTTCTCATTGGTTGGATGACATCATCCCCTCTAATCTCTTTGATTAACTTTCTAATTGTTTGCCTAATGACCGCTGATCTGTTATACGGTTCGCTTAACTTTCGTTTTCGTTTATCGTTTGAGGAATCATATCCGGGATCTTATCACTTGGGTTCCCCTAAACCTTTCTCAATATTTTATATTCCTTTTTATGATCCCCTCTTAAAATCCTTGAATTTAAATCATATTTATCCTGTTACCTTATACTCACTTCTTTCTGTATCTGGTGGATTTCCGGGAAAAATCAAAGTGTTCGGAATTGGATTCTGACGATCTTTACATACACTTATATACCATATAGAGTACTAATAAAATCTCAGAATATCAATAACAGAACTCCTACATAGTGTGGCATGAAAAGTTTTCTTATTCAGCATAATCAGCAAAATCACTATTCATAAGGGTTTCAAAAATTCCAAAAATTGGGGTTATTACAGCTGATGTTGATGATTAAGGAAAATTATCAGATCACGCTATATAGGAGTACTGTTATGGAAATTCTAAGATCGTATTAGTACTCCATAAAGTAAATAAGTGTATGTAAAGATCGTCATAATTCAAATCCGAACAATTTGATTTTTTCCCGAAAATCCACCAGATACCGAAAAAATTGAGTATAAGGTGACAGGATAAAAAGGATTTAAATTCAAGGATTTTAAGAGGGGATCATAAAAAGGAATATAAAATATTGAGAAAGGTTTAGGGGAACCCAAGTAATAAGATCCCGGATATGATCCCTCAAACGACGAACGCGAACGAAAGTTAAGCGAACCGTAAAACAAATAAGCGACCAAGAGACAAGCTTGTACAAGAAGCCAAGGATTGTGACATCATCAAACTACAAGGAAGAGACATGTGGCAATTGGATGACATAAGAATGATGACCTAAGTATGACAAAAAGAAGTGTGTTGTTGGTTGATTGTGAGGCATTCATTTTTACCATGGTAAATCCTCAAAATTAGCCAAGCCATAAACAAAGAAACAAAACAAAAAAATCATAACACAAACTTGACTTTTCATTTTAAAGAAGCAAGCTCTCGGCCAAAACCAGAGCAGCAACTTTAAAGTACCATATCTCCTTCAATACTCACTCAAATAGTATGTTCTATAGCTCTTTGGAAAGGTATTGAGATGGCCTACAACTCTTGTTCATAAGTCTCATCCAAATAAGCACGGTAAGACCCTCGTTTGGACAGTTATTGCAATCTGACTTTTAGAAACTTCAAAACCTAATTTTGTGTTCTTGATTTCTTTGGAAAAATCAAGCTTCTAGGAGGTTAGATTAAGGCTCCCTAAGGCTTCCTAGAAAATTAACACCTACCAAGGAAGGTATCAACTTCAAACCCTAGCTTTGATTTTATGATTCCATTAAGTTTTATTGAAGCATTGTTAGTATTAAGGCTTGATCTTTGATTATAAGTAGTTTTGGTGGATTTGTATTGGTTTTGAATATTGTGTCTTTGATTGGTTGGATAAATTGGTAAAACTTGGAGTTGGGGACTGAGTTTGTGGTATGATGGTTTAATATTGTTTTATTGGTGGTTGAGTGAATTGATGATAATTTAGAGTGTTAACTAAATTGGAAATCGCGTAAACATAAACGTCATAATGCCCGATTTTCCTTAACTGTTCTGTTCTTAACTTTAGGACCCGTGAACTCAATGAAATATTCTAACCTTTCCCATGTTTAGATAGTTCATGTTACGCGCTTCGTTTTGATATGTGATTCGCTTGAATCTGATGTACGGTTTAGGAGAAACGATCGTTTTAAATAACGGCATTTTACGAACGAACCATTACCCCTCGCCTTACTTTAAAACCTTGGTTAAGGCCCTTAAATGACTAATTGGAGTATGAAACAATTATTTAAAGTGGGTTAGGCAGTTGGTAGGGGACTCGCGAAAAATCGCCTTAAAACCCTTAATGGTTAATTTATTAAAAATGGTGGAGCCGAGGGTACTCGAGCGACTTAAGTGAATCGTTAAGCGCAAAAGCGAACGTTAGGGTCTAATTGGTTAAAGTATAGATTCATAAGCGACTTTTGTTTAATTCCAACTTATATGTTGTTTATAGGTTACCAGACTCGTCCCAAGCCTTTTATCACCCCCAGTCGCTCATGCAAGTTTTCTACCCGTTATACTATTGTTGTGATGTAAATATATGTATATGCATTATCTTGTGATAAGTGCATGATTGTTGTTATTAGCAAATTTTGCGATATATTGGAGCATGCTGATATGGTATATATGCATGTCTGTTTTGTAATCTTGATATCTAATTGTTGATTCAATTGCTTATAAGTTGCATAATACCTATGCTAGAGATAATTAGTAGTTTCGTATACCCTTAGTATAGGGGACCCAAAGTTGAACATATTTTCTAAACCGGGAGACGATGTTCCCGAGTATATTATATATATATATATATATATTTATTTATATATATATAAATAGTTTTCAAAACTATTATTCGAATAAGGTTTATTCGATAACTTTATTTCACTTAATGAATATTATTTTGAATATTCATTCGAGGACTTATGACTCCGCTTATTTTATTTAATGAATATTGTTTTGAATATTCATTCGAGGACTTATGACTCCGCTTATTTTATTAAATAATATTCTTTATTTTAGTAAAGAATAATGTTTCGATAATCAAACTTATTTTCGATAATTCAAATAAAGATCGTACTTTCGTATATTTGGTTATTTATTATTCATTTCAAGTATGAGTTTTAAAACTTCTACTTCAATTATTTTTATAAAGATTATTCTTTATGGGAATATTATTTAAATAATAATATTCAGATATTTTTAATATATTGGGACTGATTTATTTTATTAAATCAACATTACTCCAAACATTCTTAAAAATGTTTTCGAGTCTTCAAAATGATTATTAAAGGTTAGGGCGGATCCCAAAACTCATTTTTATATTTAAGATCCTCCTTTCGAAGGGGATTTAAATACTCGCTCAAAACTTGAGGGATCCGGCTCTGTGGTGTGTTTTATATTCACAACAAGGTTTTTGTTTTGATAAAAGAGTTTTTGATTACTTACCCAACACTCGGGAAGTAAAATTCTTAGAACAAGTTAATCCATTAACAGGCACCGCCTGGGAAATATCGGTGAGTTTTCCTTTCCAACTAGATACGACTTCTTGGTGGAGCCGTATCAACAAGTTTCTACTTGGGGAAAGAGGGGACAAGCTTTACGTTTCAGAGTCATGGATTTCATCTGAACTAGGAGTGGCGTAAGTGGTCGAGTGGCGACAGCCCAACCTTATTATATTGGCCCTAATGGCCTGGAAGTTCCGCTAAGACGGTCCATTCCTTAGGAGTCCAGTGTTCGGTTGACAAGTAAATCCGACAGGTTCTCCTCTACATGTAGAAAATGATGTGGTTGCACTACTGCGACTGATCATCGTAAGTGGTCTTCCTGGCGCGACAAACTCCCGTAATGAGTTCATCATCCAATTGGATATTTCTGCAACACTACCCAGAGTACTTCGATAGAAAGGTTACGGCTGGGCGATTGTTAAGTGTTGGCAGGGTCGAGTTTTCGAAATGATGTTTTCATCAAATAAAGTATCTCGTAACTTCATTTCATTTTGATGATATTTCAAAGATTAATTCTATACAAGTTTTGTCGTGTAGCTTCATCTATGGGATGAACTAATTATAACTTGAATGGTGGTAGTTCAAGTAGTATTCGGAAAAGATATAAGTATATTGGAGTATCTTGTAACTTCATCTTTTCAACTTATATCTGGTTAATGATTATCTTATGCATGATAAAGATTTTCACAAAAACGTTGAGACAAGGTTAGATATATGAGATCAACTTGCAACGATATTTTTATACAGTTATAAACTGGAACTCTGTGTATATTATACATGGAAGAGGATTCAAAAATTCTGAAAAGTATATATATATACTAAATATTTTGCGACTTGGTCGCAATAAGAGATCAAACTTGGTTCATTTCTTCTTGACCAAGACTTTCATGAGTACTATGAGGATGCTCATATATTGTTAATTATTATACATATTATTTCGGTGGGCTTGTTGCTCACCCTTGCTTTCTTCTTTCATCACACAACATCAGATTGACAAGATGAACATGACCAAGCTCCCAATTCGCGAGCGGATAGGAAATCTTCCGCAGTTTCCTATAGGCATTGATGTCGCTGTAGCTGAGGTAGGAACTACCAATAGGCTAGGCTTTCAACTTTTGATGTACCAGACTTATGTATCTTTATGAATTGTAATAATGGCAAAGAAATGTAAATTTATTCAGATACCCTTTTAAGGTGTAATGGCATATAATTGTGGAATAAAATGACTCGTGTTATTTTTGGATATTCATCTCTGAGACTATAATTTGTGGTGTGTGTGTTTATTGTGGGGTCACAGTAAGGAGTAGTTGATTGTTTATTAAGATTGGGTGTTATTAAGGGAAATGGAACTCGTGACAACCCGGATCCCCGACCCCGGATTTGGGGTGTTACAGAAATGGTATCAGAGCTAAGCGTTTTAAACCTCAAAGATGATGTGACGTTAAAATAATAAGTTCACTAAGATAATAAGAACTCTTGCCAAGTTCATAGTCAGACTACCTAACGTAGTACTGACAGTTAAAACCCTTATGGGAACCCTTATAAATATCGTGATAGAAGCGTAGTTCATTATCGTATATGGTAGCGGGACTCCGAACCCTGAGGTTGAGGAGCAATAACGCGATGATGTTTTATTACTTATTGGAGATCAGATTGTGGATCCGATAGAGCGTCCTAACGCAGGACCGGATGATGTTCATATTGAGGATGTAGTGGTTGAGGATGTAGTCCTAGAAGGGATTGTTGCTGAAGAGGATCCCGTGGGGGATCCTGAAAAGAATGAATAAAGGACCACTGAGGAATTGATAACCATGGTTAGGGCGACTACCAGAGGTAGGATTGACCGGTCACTACCGGAGGTTCGTTCAAGTTTGTAAAGATAATAGCCCCTTTAACGCGGCTTACTCGTAAGACTGAGAAGGTTGAATGGACAGAGAAATGCGAGAACAGCTTTCAAGAACTGAAGCAAAGGTTGGTGACGACTCCTATGTTGGCGTTGCCGGATGGAAAAGGAGATTTTGTGATTTGTAGTGACGCTTCGCATAAGTAATTAGGGTATTTTTTATACAGTACAGCAAGGTAATCGCGTACGCGTCAAGATATCTAAGGGAATATAAAATTCGATATCCCCACCCATGATCTTGGGCTCACGACAATAGTTTTGCCCTAAAGATTGAAGGCACTACTTGTATGGATAGGAGTGCGAGATTTACACAAACCATAAGAGCTCAAGTATATTTCCACGCAGAAAGAGCTCAATATGGGCCAGAGGAGGTGGTTAGAGCTAATCAAGGATTACAATTATGAGATTCTTTATCATCCAGGGAAAGCCAAAATGGTGGCTAATGCCCTTAGTATAAAGGAGAGACTCAAGATGAAAATGTCTTTGGGAGAGTTGATAAGAGATTTTGAGAAAATGGAAATAGAAGTGAAGGTAACCAGAGCCGGTATCGAAACGCTGTTTGAGATTGCAATATAGCCTGAATTATCGAAAAAGATCATATTGTGCCAAGAAAAAGTGATGAATGAAGGCAGAGAGTCAATGACTGGAGAAGAGATTAATACCAAGAAAGATGATAAGGGAATAACGAGATATTCCTACAGAATTTGGGTTCCAAACGTTTAAGAGCGTAAGGACTGGATCTTAGCTCGAGGAATAAGATTTAGGGCAAACCCCGAATGTGATAGTCAGGGAGGTTGCCATTAAGAAAGAAGGAGCTCATAACATAATGAAGTGGAAAAAAAGGATTTTTAACGTATAAGATAACCCCAAGTATGGGAGAAGGATAAAACATTTCATACTAAGGAAACAGAAAGTTGAGTAAGGAAAGGAGACCCGATACGGTACTCCTATACGGCAATTTATGGACCTGTCTAAAAAGAACTTAGACTATTATCCCCAACCACCACCCTGAGGAGACAGTGCAGTGGGAAATTCTTTCAGGACCTTTTGTCGCTAAGCTCTCAGAGTTCCAAGGAACAAGCAAACCCAGTAGAGGCGAGAGCCTGGATAAAGGAAATATAGGAATCATTTGAGATTCTAAATGATGGACGAATCACAAAAGTCTGTTGTTGTCACTTACCCTCCTAAGAGAGAGGCCACCCACTGGTGAAAGACCAAGAAAGGCACGAAGCCAGAGGTTATAATAAACTGATTAAAGTTCAGTCAATTGTTTCGGGAAAGTACTTCCCAAGGTTATGGAAATAGTGTAGAAGCTTTAGAGCCGAAACAAAGGCGGACGAGTATGATAAATTATGAATCTAAGATTATAAAAGTTATCAAGATTTGTTCTGAGGACTAGAATCCCAGAACGACGTGATGTTTGAAGTCAATGATTAGTGGGTTCGAGAAATGATTGCAAGAGAGAGGTAGATAAAAAAAGAAACTGAAATGGAAAGGAATATAAAGAAAATAGAGTTGGAGGAATGATAAGGGAGTTAGATACAAGGAAACCCTAAAGACTCGTAGCAATAGAAATAGAAAAGTATGTAATCGTCAGGATGAGAGTGATTCACCATGAGTTAAAGATGATGGATGAAGGCATGAAAGATACATATATTTTATCCCCTTTAAGTTGGGAGGATTCGAGGAAACCTTAAGATAGTCTGAAGGATAAACAAGGAGACACGGATAGACTGAGGAGACAAGAAAGTAAGAAATTAGGAAAATTTGATGAAGGAAGTGACCTTCAAAAATGTGAAGTGAAAGACCGGTGGCTTGATACCCATAAAGGGAGACGCAAGGTATGAAAGATATCCCAACATTGAGATGATTGTTGAGATAAACAACAGAAGTAAATAAGGATTTATTAAGAAGAAGTTCACATTGAACACGACCAATATCTTCTAGAACATCCCTGTTATCATTACTAAATCAGGCAAGAAAAGTGGATAACCATTGTTATCTTTTGGAGGCCATATTGATTGACCTTATTTTGAATACAGATGTTATTGTGAAATTAGGCATATACTATCAAGATGGAAATGATTGAATAAGACACCCTTATGAGGGATACATGACTTGATTTATCTATGGAAGGATGCAAGTACCTTTTTAAAAAAAGGTGGAATTAAAGATGGAACCTCGATAACTTGAGATGAACCATAGAGGAATGCATAAAGGTTGGCATTTCACCCTTAATAGGGACATTATGAGTTGGGTAGTATGGAACGAAGGACTAAGGTAACAACAACCTTTAAAGATCAGTAGAGAAATTTTTCAGAAGTACTTAAACAATGGTTCTAGTAGTAGTAAATGGTATCTTGATACGCCCTGTACCTAGGGAGTACCGGATGAAGAATTTAAGGATAACCGTAGAGGTTTTACAAGGAAAAAGGTAATATTCAAAGTTCTCAAGAATATAAATTTTGATAAGGATATATGACATAATTATAATAATGCCAGGTGAGCACGTGTTGAACCATAAGAAAGTATAGATCGACCCAATGAAGGTTGAGATTGGTGAAAACGAGAAGGACACAAGATAAGAGACGTCCTAAGTATGATCGAGAGTCAGTCGTGACAATGTTCACATCTAAAGACTAAGGCAATGACTTATAGAAAACAAATGGTGATTTTTTTTTTCTCACCAGGACTTAAGAGAAGCATTTTCACATAAGCAGTGATTGAAATGAGGTAGAAAATTTAGTGGGAGGTGGTTAAAATGACATTGATTGTAAGGAAATTTTACTATCAGGAAAGGCCAAAGAGGTGGCCAACACTTTAAGTGTAAGAGGACAATTATCGGCGCTCGTGCCAGAGGAATACAGTGATGATGGTTAAAGCCGTAAAGGTTGTATTATGGTTTGGAAGATTGACATTCCTTTTGATGACTGTGTAATACCCAACTGTAATAGTAGTTTGGTAAAGGATTAATTTGTGTAATCGCCATGAGCGGGCTATCTATCTTAGAAGGTACTATCTTGAGATAACCTTTGAGATTCATGTCTCCTAATAAAGACATATGATTAAGAATGGTATTAACCTGCTATCGTTGCTTTCATTTAAACTCTTCTGAAATTTTATCTGCTTCATGTCATATGTGCGTCAAGTTCAGGAGTGTTCTTCATGAATCATGAACGGTGATCATGTTACCTCCTTAGAAGAATTCGATACGACAGGTATGGACTCAGTATGGTTAGCCATTAAGATTCCAAGGAAAACGAATGACGACAGTAGGTCAGTGGTGGACCATAGTAATGCAGCAACGATTCTTTGAATAATGAGCCGATTACAACCGTGAGAGTTGTAGTGTAATGGATGTTGAGATTGGGTACCACTAATCGGGTTGTGGTGATGTATAAGTAATCATCGGTAGACTAACTAAGGCGATCATTTACCTATGATATATTTATTCCTTCTTATCGATAAAGAGTAGTATTATTATACGAAGAAGGTTACGGAATAGCAATGGATTCTAGTAATTATGATGTCTAGAATGAAATCCGAGATTCGATTTTTGCTGTCAAGGGAGTTTCAAAGGTGATTGAGTATAAGCTCGAGGAAGAGCATGGGTCCATAGAATGATGGACGAAATAGCAAAAATATTTAAGCATGTGAAATGCGATGCGATAATACTGGATATTGATATAGATATATATGTTTTGTTCTCTTGTGACAAACCTCTATAGTTCAGAGGTAGATTCCAAGCCAGATCTTTTGTGGCCGTATTTTTTTATTATATACAATTCTCTTCAATTCGTTCTTTTCTTTTCATTTTGTATAAGCTGAGAAGAACAACCCTTCCAGAAGGGGAGGTATTTCCGAGTGACTATCTATTTGTGTGATAGAAGCCTAGTAGGATACCATCTATTGTTTAATTGCTTGTCAAGTACTAAAGGCTGATCACCTTCTGTACTAACTATGCAATAGAACAAGTGTTCATGATCATAGTGATCTCTCAATAAATTCCTTTACTTCTATATGATTGATCAAACTTTAGAAAATAGAAACAACTGAAAAAGGAGTAGTAAAGTTATGGTGGTATTCGGAATGGAAACACGTTCGTGATACTAAGGTTGACGTGGTTATTAAAAGGTTATAAAACTCTAGCGAGTAAAAGTATATCTAGAATAGTATTCTGTACGGAAGATGGTAACGCTTATGAACCAGAAAAGAAGGAGTATTGAGAAGCAAAAGCTATAATGCTAGAAGCTATGATGAGAGTCTGTGCAATAGACTTGAAAGAATTTGGAATGATCACTTAACGCGGATTGAGTTTTCTTACGACAATAGATCATAAGTCATTATCGAGATGTCGCCTTATGAGATCCTTGAGGGAAGACAATGTCGATCTCCCTTATGTTAGGATGAAGTTGCAGAGCGCAAGATGCTCGGACCAGCAGTGGTCCAAAAGACCAGGGATATAATAGATCTAATCAGAAGATGGCTGGTAGTAGCCCAAGATGGACATGAGAAGTATGTTGAATTGACACGAAAGGACAAGGAATAGGAAGTAGGGGACCTAATGTTGTTATAGGTATTCCCTTGGAAATGATGGATGTGGTTCGGAAAGAAAGGAAAGCTAAGCCTACGAAGTGTTGGACCCTTGGAGATATTAAGACGTATTGGGAAGTTAGCATATGAGCTAGCCCTACCCCCGAACCTGTAGCAAGTTCATAACGTGTTCCACGTATCAATGTTAAGGAAGTATAATTTGGATGCCAGAAAAATAGGGGCACATGAGCGCATAGGCAAGCAACCAGACGTAACCTATATGGAGCAACCCGAAAGGGTTATAGATCGAAAAGGAACAAGTGCTTAGGAGAAGGGTTATCAAACTAGGCAGAGTTTGGTGGTAGAACCATAATGTGGGAAAATTTACTTGAGACTTAGAAAGTGCAATGCTAAGAGAGCATCCCTATTCATTTTCTATCTGATTCCGGGACGGAATCCTTTTAAGGAGGGGAGACTGTAATAACCCCAATTTTTGGAAAATTTTGAAACACGGATGAATAGTAACTTTTGTTGATGATGATGATTAAGGAAAATTATCAGACCACGCTATATAGGAGTACTGTTAAGGAAATTCTAAGATCGTATTAGGACTCCATAAAGTAAATAAGTGTATGTAAAGATCGTCAGAATCCAAATCCGAACACTTTGATTTTTTCCCGAAAATCCACCAGATACCGAAAAAATTGAGTATAAGGTGACAGGATAAAAAGGATTTAAATTCAATAATTTTAAGAGGGGATCATAAAAAGGAATATAAAATATTGAGAAAGGTTTAGGGGAACCCAAGTAATAAGATCCCGGATATGATCCCTCAAACGACGAACGAGAACGAAAGTTAAGCGAACCGTAAAACAAATAAGTGACCAAGCGACAAGCTTGTACAAGAAGCCAAAGATTGTGACATCATCAAACTACAAGGAAGAGACATGTGGCAATTGGATGACATAAGAATGATGACCTAAGCATGACAAAAAGAAGTGTGTTGTTGGTTGATTGTGAGCCATTCATTTTTTACCATGGTAAATCCTCAAAATTAGCCAAGCCATAAACAAAGAAACAAAACAAAAAAATCATAACACAAACTTGACTTTTCATTTTAAAGAAGCAAGCTCTCGGCCAAAACCAGAGCAGCAACTTTAAACTACCATATCTCCTTCAATACGCACTCAAATAGTATGTTCTATAGCTCTTTGGAAAGGTATTGAGATGACCTACAACTCTTGTTCACAAGTCTCATCCAAATAAGTATGGTAAGACCCTCGTTTTGATAGTTCTTTCAATCTGACTTTTAGAAACTTCAAAACCTAACTTTGTGTTCTTGATTTCTTTGGAAAGATCAAGCTTGTAGGAGGTTCGATTAAGGCTCCCTAAGGCTTCCTAGCAACTTAACACCTACCAAGGAAGGTATCACCTTCAAACCCTAGTTTTAATTTTATGATTCAATTAAGTTTTATTGAAGCATTGTTAGTATTAAGGCTTGATCTTTGATTATAAGTAGTTTTGGTGGATTTGTATTGGTTTTGAATATTGGGTCTTTGATTGGTTGGATAAATTGGTAAAACTTGGAGTTGGGGACTGAGTTTGTAGTATGATGGTTGAATATTGTTGTATTGGTGGTTGAGTGAATTGATGATAATTTAGAGTGTTAATTAAATTGGAAATCGCGTAAACATAAACGTCATAATGCCCGATTTTCCTTAACTGTTCTGTTATTAACTTTAGGACCCGTGAACTCACTGAAAGATTCTAACCTTTGCCATGTTTAGATATTTCATGTTACGAGCTTCGTTTTGATATGTGGTTCGCTTGAATCTGATGTACGGTTTAGGAGAAACGACCGTTTTAAGTAACGGCGTTTTGCGAACGAATCATTACCCCTCGCCTTACTTTAAAACCTTGGTTAAGGCCCTTAAATGACTAATTGGAGTATGAAACAATTATGTAAAGTGGGTTAGGAAGTTGGTAGGGGACTCGCGAAAGAATCGCCTTAAAACCCTTAATGGTTAATTTATTAAAAATGGTGGAGCCGAGGGTACTCGAGCGACTTAAGTGAATCGTTAAGCGCAAAAGCGAACGTTAGGGTCTAATTGGTTAAAGTATAGATTCATAAGCGACTTTGGTTTAATTCCAACTTATATGTTGTTTATAGGTTACCAGACTCGTCCCAAGCCTTTTATCACCCCCAGTCGCTCAGGAAAGTTTTCTACCCGTTATACTGTTGTTGTGATGTAAATATATGTATATGCATTATCTTGTGATAAGTGCATGATTATTATTAGCAAATTTTGTGATATATTGGAGCATGCTAATATGGTATATATGCATGTCTGTTTCGTAATCTTGATATCTAATTGTTGATTCAATTGCTTATAAGTTGCATAATACCTATGCTAGAGATAATCAGTAGTTGCGTATACCCTTAGTATAGGGGACCCAAAGGTGAACATATTTTCTAAACCGGGAGACGATGTTCCCGAGTATATTATATATATATATATATTTATATATATATAAAAAGTTTTCAAAACTATTATTCGAATAAGGTTTATTCGATAACTTTATTTCACTTAATGAATATTATTTTGAATATTCATTCGAGGACTTATGACACCGCTTATTTTATTTAATGAATATTGTTTTGAATATTCATTCGAGGACTTATGACTCCACTTATTTTATTAAATAATATTCTTTATTTTATTAAAGAATAATGTTTCGATAATCAAACTTATTTTCGATTATTCAAATAAAGATCGTACTTTCGTATAAGTATATCTTTGGTTATTTATTATTCATTTCAAGTATGAGTTTTAAAACTTCTACTTCAATTATTTTTATAAAGATTATTCTTTATGGGAATATTATTTAAATAATAATATTCAGATATTGTCTAATATATTGGGACTGATTTATTTTATTAAATCAGCATTACTCCAAACATTCTTAAAAATGTTTTCGAGTCTTCAAAATGATTTTTAAAGGTTAGGGCGGATCCCAAAACTCATTTTTATATTTAAATAAAAATATTTAAATACTCGCTCAAAACCTGAGGGATCCGGCTCTGTGGTGTGTTTTATATTCGCAACAAGGTTGCTGTTTTTATAAAAGAGATTGTGATTACTTACCCAACACTCAGGAAGTAAAATTCTTAGAACAAGTTAATCCATTAACAGGCACCGCCTGGGAAATATCGGTGAGTTTTCCTTTCCAACTAGATACGACTTCTTGGTGGAGCCGTATCAACAAGTTTCTACTTGGGGAAAGGGGGGACAAGCTTTACATTTCAGAGTCATGGATTTTATCTGAACTAGGAGTGGCGTAAGTAGTCGAGTGGCGCCAGCCCAGCCTTATTATATTGGCCCTAATGGCCTGGAAGTTCCGCTAAGACGGTCCATTCCTTAGGAGTCCAGTGTTCGGTTGACAAGTAAATCCGACAGGTTCTCCTCTACACGTAGAAAGTGGTGGGGTTGCACTACTGCGACTGATCATTGTAAGTGGTCTTCCTGGCGCGACAAACTCCGGTAATGAGTTCATCATCCAATTGGATATTTCTGCAACACTACCTAGAGCACTTCGATAGAAAGGCTACGGCTGGGCGATTGTTAAGTGTTGGCAGGGTTGAGTTTTCAAAATGATGTTTTCATCAAATGAAGTATCTCGTAACTTCATTTCATTTTGATGATATTTCAAAGATTAATTATATACAAGTTTTGTCGTGTAGCTTCATCTATGGGATGAACTAATTATAACTTGAATGGTGGTAGTTCAAGTAGTATTCGGAAAAGATATAAGTATATTAGAGTATCTTGTAACTTCATCTTTTCAACTTATATCTGGTTAATGATTATCTTATGCATGACAAAGATTTTCACAAAAACATTGAGACAAGGTTAGATATATGAGATCACCTTGCAACGATATTTTTATACAGTTATAAACTGGAACTCTGTGTATATTATACATGGAAGAGGATTCAAAAATTCTGAAAAGTATATATATATATATACTAAATATTTTGTGACTTGGTCGCATTAAGAGATCAAACTTGGTTCATTTCTTCTTGACCAAGACTTTCATGAGTACTATGAGGATGCTCATATATTGTTAATTATTATACATATTATTTCGGTGGGCTTGTTGCTCACCCTTGCTTTCTTCTTTCATCACACAACATCAGATAGACAAGATGAATAGGACCAAGCTCCCAATTCGCGAGTGGATAGGAAACGTTCCGCAGTTTCCTATAGGCGTTGATGTCGCTGTAGCTGAGGTAGGAACTACCAATAGGCTAGGCTTTCAACTTTTGATGTACCAGACTTATGTATCTTTATGAATTGTAATAATGGCAAAGAAATGTAAATTTATTCAGAAACCCTTTTAAGGTGTAATGGCATATAATTGTGGAATAAAATAACTCGTGTTATTTTTGGATATTCATCTCTGAGACTATAACTTGTGGTGTGTGTGTTTATTGTGGGGTCACAGTACGGAGTAGTTGATTGTTTATTAAGATTGGGTGTTATTAAGGGAAATGGAACTCGTGACAACCCGGAACCCCGACCCCGGATTTTGGGGTGTTACACTCCACTTTATGTTTATATTCTTTGAACTTTTCAAAGGTTTCAGACTTGTGTTTCATCAAATATACATATCCAAATCTAGATCTATCATCTATGAAAGTAATGAAGTACGAAAATCCACCTATGGCTTGCGTAGACATTGGTCCACATACATCTGTGTGTACCAATCCTAGCAAATCTGCAGCCCTCTCTCCATGTCCACTAAATGGAGATTTGGTCATTTACCAAATAGACAAGATTCACATGTAGGATATGATTCAGAATCAAAGGGGTCAAGTAACCCTTCCTTATGCAATATCCGCAGTCTATTTTCAGTAATATGACCTAGCCTAAAGTGCTATAAATAGGTCAGATTTTCATCATCTCGTTTTCTTTTACTAGTTTGTTCAATCTGAAGTAAATCATGCTCAACGTCACATACATACATACCATTATTTAAAATGCCACGTCCAAAAAGAACATTATCTCTAAGGATAGAACATTTATTATTCTTAATAATAAATGAAAAACCATCCACATCCAACATAGGAATAGAAACAATATTCCTCACAATAGAGGGAATGTAATAATAATTATTCAAAATAATAGTCTTGCCCTTAGGCATATGTAAACTAAATGATCCTACAGATATGGCCGCAACCCTTGCTCCATTGCCCATATGTAGAATCACCTCATCTTTTTCAAGAGTCCTACTTCCCTTTAGTCCTTGTAACGAATTGCAAATATGAGAACCACAGGCGGTATCTAATACCCAAGTAGAAATTTGACCTAGTGACATATTAACTTCGATCATGAACATGCCTGAATCAGAAGCGGTAGTCTTACTACCCTTCTTCTTCTTCAATTCTGCAAGGTAAACCTTGCAGTTCCTATTCCAGTGCCCTAACTTGTTATAGTGAAAACAAACAGCTAAATTAGGACCAGTCAACTTGTGAGCATCTAGTATGCTCCGGAGTGATAGTGCAGAAGACATGACGAATATAGTAAATCTGTAAATGATAAACACATAACAGCACTTAGCAAATATTCAATTTCATTTCAAAACACTATATGAATTATGTCTTTATTCATAAGTGTCTCCCACTAGTTTATCTAATTTTTTCAACCCCCTAAGTGAAAATTAAGCATTCATAATGCTAGTGGAAATAGGGATCCTACATTCCATCACACAACCTCGGCTGTGGTACGAAACGTCATGTGATGTTCTATAGGCAGACCACTCTTGTCAATTACATCTTATATAATTCCCTAATATAAGTTTAGCCTCTTGAATAATTGAGTCACGGCTGTGGCATGACAAACTCAATATTCTAAGTCAAGTCTAACCCAACATTTTGTACAATTGAATCAGTCTCCAACGACCCACGGTTGTAGCACGTACCGACCTTTAGATTCTAATTCAATGTACACATCTCTATGTAATAGACAAGTATTTCTTATTTCGAAATCAAAGCCCTCGACTGTAGCACGAAACGACAATGATTTAAAAATAAGAACCACTTTCTACCATGTTGGAAGGCTATGACCGACACAAGCCCGTTGTGTCATTGGCCAATTACTACTTGATATTATTTAATTTTAGAGGGATTATATAATGTTACAATCATAATCATATTATAAAGAGATTCTTCCTTTTAAATTAAATATTTCAAATCAATAATCGATAATCAGATGATTCTCAGATCGGGTGGAGCATTGTCAAGAGGCGTCACTTAATAATCCTTTCTTACAGATAGAAATATGTTGTTGACAGAATCATCCTTTCTCTCAATATTGAAAATTCATATTCAATTACGTGTTTCATAAACACAAGAATCTCATGATCGTATTCATAATATTTATTGTCAAGGCAAGAAATGATTCCTATACTAGATTTTCTAGAGCACGCCTTATATTGATTTAAGTTCACCTAAATCTATCATCGCATGGTAAACATAGGCATATATCTTATATATAAAATTAAATAAACAAGTAAATGTAAAGTGCAATAAATTAAATGTGTTTGGTTATGGCCCCATCTTATGTGATCTTTATCAAGCTCATGATAAAGATCAAGGTCAATCTAATATGGTGATGGAAATAAATAAAACTACTTATTACATAAGTCTTCTTCTTTGTTTAGACTTCGTGTATGCCTCGTCTTCTTCTTTGTATCACCTCCATTTGATAACCTTCTCGAGTCTTCAATTACATTATATGATTGAAAGTAAAACTAATCTAATGAACTTATAAGAATAACTAGAGTTACATTCGAGATTTATGATTACAAAGATTGACGACATGCAAGTCGTATTTAAAACCAAAACCAAAACCATTACACTAAGGTCGAAAGGCCATAACCATCCACCATGCTCATACAACACATAAAAGCATGTTAAAACACATAATCTGATCTTAACATATCATATTATCCATAATCTAATCATAAAAAGAAAATATGACAAAAATCAGAAAAATTAGAATCAAATCAGAAAAACAAGAATCACTGTTTGCGGGAAATAAATGACGTCAAACGCCTTACAGACGAGTCACTGATAGCTTTAGCTATCAGTTTTGTTTAGACGCTCGTTTACCTATGGAATAGGGTATTCGTTTGCGTAAATCGGACACCAGACCCAGATTTCAGCAAATCTGCAGCAACCAATTCAGAATCCGTATCTAATATGATTCTCATAATTAGAACAAACATAAATCATGTATATATCAGTATATATACAGATTACATAATCATCTTATGATTATACAACTCACATGAATATCATATATTCAAAACCATACATATATAAGCATATTATATCAACATCAAATCATGGTGAATCACGTACATGCTCATATATCGAAAACAGTTAAACACATAAACGAATTAAAAACTTTTCGCAAGTAGCTCTGATGCCATTGAAGGGTTTTTAGCACATAAATGCAGTGAAAATGTAAATTTAATCTTAGAAAAACCGAAACCCTCCGCAGGATCCATGCGAAAAAATAATATTTAATTCATAGTTCAGTATGTTTACCTTAAGAAGCTTTACGTTAATGGAAAGATGGAGTTCTTTAATAGCGATCCAAGAACGATGAACGGAGATCCTTAGCAGCTGCTCCTCAAGTGTGAAGCACTCTACCGGTATCCACCAAGAAAACTATGTAATGAAGGAGGAGGAGATGGAGAGAATTAGGGTTTTGTAAATCTTTTTGGTTGAGGCAAAAATAGGGTCTATAATAGTATATTTATAGGCAAAATTTTCAGCTGAAATTTTTTCCATAAAATATTATTATTATTAACCCTTTATTATTCTCACTAATAATTAAAACACCTTTTAATTATTAATCCTTTTTCTAAACACTTTAGAAATAATTCTCTCACTTGATTTAATTTCCAAAAATTAAATTCTTAATTAATAATATTAAGAACTTTTTCTTAATTAATTTATAATCAATTAAATCTCATTTAATCAATTATTAAATTTTCCAATTAATTATTTATTTCATAAATAAATAATTATCAGCCATTATTAATTAATTTCTCCACCATTAAATCATTCTCTTTTATGGTGTGAACCTGTAGGTTCAATATTAAGCCGGTAGTAGAAATAAATAATAATAAAACTATTTTATCATTATTTATATAAATTCTCTAATTCATTAAATATGATTAATTAATTAATCTTATTTATTCTACATCGTGAGGGATACTTCTCAGCATATCGCGACTATCCGGATAATACGAATTCACTGCTTAGAATACCAAGAACTTATTCAGTGAGTAGTTACCGTACAATTAATTCTTTCTACCCTGCAATGTCACGATTAAATACAAGGCATGGAACTTGTGTCAAGCCTATCTTATTTAATCACTTGCTTTCCCATTCACTATGCTTAGTTCTATTTAATGTAAATTAGAAACTCCTTTCTAATTTCATTCACTCTGGCCAGAGACTCCTGAACTAACATAAGTGGATCAGCATTGAACATTCTCTTCCTACACTGGAAGGGGTAGATTCTTTATTAATCATACACTATCCTTGTATACAAATTCCTATACCCAATAGAGCCCTTATAATTGTCCCTTGAGACTAAGAACTAAACCAAAGCATAGTTCAGTGTACACAAGATGACTATGATGACCTCAAGTCTAAGGATACTTGTACAACTATCACTATGTGAACAACTGCTGACACGTGAGTGAACTCCAACAGTTGTTCCGCTGTGTGAGTCATGTTCAGTGAACTTATTCTATAATAAGCACCTACATACTAGCTATAGTGTCACCACACAAATGTCTTTGAGAACAGACATCCTTCATAATGAAGCAAGCATAGTATGTACCGATCTTTGCGGATTATTATTTACCAGTTAGTAATCCTACGACCAGGAACTATTTAAGTTTAGAGTTATCATCTTTTAGGTCTCATTATTATGATCTCATCACAATCCATAAAAAGCTTTACTCTAAACTGTGGTATATCTTATTTAAACATTTAAATAGATAGAGCCCGCAATAAAAAACAAAACAAGCCTTTTATTAATATCAATGAAATCAAAACAGATTACATAAAAGTTATTCCTAAATCCTCATACATGATTGGACTTAGGACATATCTCTTTCAGAATCTCCATCCATTCTTCTTGATCATGTGAGGGAGTTGGAAAAAGGATCAACATACAAAGTGAAGATCATCAGAAGTGATAATGGAACTGAATTCAAGAATAGCTCTGTGGAAGAGTTTTGCAAACCTAAGGGGATAAAACAAGAGTTTTCTGCTCCTGGAACTCCACAAAAAAATGGAGTTGTTGAAAGAAAGAATAGAACTCTGATAGAAACTGCAAGAACCATGCTAGAGGAAGCAAGATTGCCTACCTACTTCTGGGCTGAGGCTGTGCAAACTGCTTGCTTTACATAAAATGCAGCACTGATCAACAAACATGGAAAAACACTATTTGAGATGGTGAAAGTAAAAAAGCCAAATGTGAAGTACTTTCATATTTTTGGTTGTAAGTGTTTTGTTCTCAAAACTCATCCAGAGCAGCTGACCAAGTTTGATCTGAAAGCTGATGAAGAAATTTTTGTGGGATATCCACCGTCCACAAAAGCCTTCAGAGTTTACAATTTGAGAATAAGAACAGTCATGGAATCTATACATGTATCTTTTGATGACAAGAAGATAACAGGTCTAGAAGATGCATATGACCATGATAAATTGAGATTTGAAAATGAAGTAGCTTATGCTGAACTTTTAAATCCTGACTTTGATATAGTAAATCCTGATATCACTCAAAGCTCCGAGGTTCCAAAAAATAGTGAAAATACTTTTAACACTGAAGCATATGTTGAGGGGGAGCAACATGACTAAAACCCAGAGACTACTACAAGTGATTCATCTCAAGAGATATCAGTCGAAAGATCATCAGACTCATCTTCCTCAAATTCTGATGAGTCAAGTACTGATAACAATGGGAACACTGATTCAGGGGGAGCATCATGAAACAATAGTGGTACTAATCAAAGAAATAATAGAGAGTTCATGGATCAATGGGGAGGTTCGTCTTCAAGGAGTCAACTTCCATCTGCAAGAAAATGGTCTAAGTCACACACACCTGACTTAATCATTGGAAACCCTTGACAGTGGTGTAAGAACAAGAGAAGCCACTCAGAATGAATGTCTCTACCATTCTTTTCTATCTCAAACTGAACCGAAGAAGGTTGAAGAAGCTCTACAAGATGCTGACTGGATCACAACAATGCAAGAGGAACTCAATGAATTTGAAAGGAACAAAGTATGGACTCTTGTGCCAAGACCAAAGAACAGATCTGTAGTTGGCATAAAGTGGGTGTTCAAAAACAAAACTGATAATGAGGGCATTGTTATAAGGAATAAAGCAAGAATGGTTGTAAAGGGTTACTCATAATAAGAAGGCATTGATTATGATGAGACATTTGCTCCAGTTGCAAGGCTTGAGGCAATTAGAATCTTTCTTGCCTATGCTACCCACAAGAAGTTTAAGGTGTTCCAAATGGATGTGAAGAGTGCATTCTTAAATGGAGAACTCGAAGAGGAAGTTTATGTTAAACAGCCTCCAGGGTTTATTGATCCAAAGTATCCAGATCATGTCTACTTACTGGATAAAACACTCTATGGACTGAAGCAAGCTCCAAGGGTCTGGTATGAAACACTTGCTATATTTCTGCTAGAGAGTGGTTTCACAAGAGGTGCAATTGACAAAAATCTCTTTTATAAATACCATGGTAATGACTTGTTATGTAATAACCCCAATTTTTGGAATTTTTGAAACACGAATGAATAGTAACTTTTGCTGATGATGCTGATTAAGGAAAATTATCAGACCACGCTATATAGGAGTACTGTTATGGAAATTCTAAGATCGTATTAGTATTCCATAAGGTAAATAAGTATATGTAAAGATCGTCAGAATCCAAATTCGAACACTTTGATTTTTCCCAAAAATCCACCAGATACCGAAAGAATTGAGTATAAGGTAACATGATTAAAATGATTTAATTTAAGGATTATAAGAGAGGATCATAAAAGGAATATAAAATATTGAGAAAGGTTTAGGGGAACCCAAGTAATAAGATCCCGGGTATGATCCCCCAAACGATAAACGAGAACGAAAGTTAAGCGAACCGTATAACAGATCAGCGGTCATTGGCCAAGTAATTAGGGGTTAATCAAAGAGGTTAATGGATGATGATGTCATCACTCCAACAAGAGGAAGACAAGTGTAACAAGATGACATAAGCAGATGACATGAGCATGACAAAATGGGAAGGATTGGTTGGTTGATTGTGAGCCACACAATTTTTACCATGGTAACAATTTAATTAACAAACAAAAGGTAGCAACCAAGCCAAGGAAAAACAAATCACAAAACACAAATTAGAAGTTGACTTTTGCTTTCCAAGAACAAAAGCTCTCGACCAAAACCAGAGCAGCAACTTCAAACTACCATATCTCCTTCAATACTCACTCAAATAGTATGTTCTATAGCTCTTTGGAAAGGTATTGAGATGTCTTACAACTCTTGTTCACATGTCTCGTCCAAATAAGTATGGTAAGACCCTCGTTTTGACAGTTCTTTCAATCTCACTTTTGGAAACTTCAAAACCTAACTTTGTGTTCTTGATTTCTTTGGAAAGATCAAGCTTGTAGGAGGCTCCCTAAGACTTCCTAGCTACTCTAATCACTCCAAGGAAGGTATAAAACCTCCAAATCCTAACTTTACTTTGAGTATTACGATGGTTTGATGGTTATAGTAAATGAGAAGCATGATGCTTGTGTGTTTAGAGTTTGGATTGGATTTGTAGCGATTTGGATGTTGAAATCTTGTTTATAGTTAATGAAACTTAAGTATAGCTAGTAGTTCATGTGTTGGGTTGTATAAATTAGAAAATCTTGAGGTTTGGGGACTGATGTAGTAAGGTTTGGTTGGTTTTATTGTTGGTTGTGAGTTGAATGGTGGTTGTTTGGAGTGGTTTAAAACTTGGTAATCGCGTAAACATAGTCGTCGTAATGCTCAATTTCATACAACTGCTTGTTCTTAGTGTTCGGGACAGAGAGCTAACTACTGAATCTGTGACTTTGCCATGTTTAGTTAGATTATGTCGTAAGCTTCATTTTGATATGTGGTTCGCTTGAATCCGATGTACGGTTTAGGAGAAACGACCGTTTTAAGTAACGGCATTTCGCGAACGAACCATTACCCCTCGCCTTACTTTGAAACCTTGGTTAAGGTCCTTAAATGACTAATTGGAGTATGAAAAAATTATGTAAAGTGGATTAGGCAGTTGTTAGAGTACTCACGAAATAATCGCCTTAAAATTCTTAATGGTTAATTTATTAAAAATGGTGGAGCCAAGGGTACTCGAACTACTTATGTGATTCGTTAAGCGTAGAAGTGACCATAAGCGAACATTAGGGTTCAATTGGTTAAAGTCTAGTTTCTTAAGCGACCGTGAGTTAATTCCGACTTATGTTGTTGTTCATAGGTTATCGGACCCACTCTAAGGTTAAGTCTATCCGGGAACACTCAGGCAAGTTTTCTACCCGTTATACTGTTGTTGTGATGTAAATATATGTATATGCATTATCTTGTGATAAGTGCATGATTATTATTAGCAAAGTCTTGCGATATATTGGAGCATATGATATGATATTTATATGCATGCCTGTTTCGTAATCTTGATATCTAATTGTTGATTCAAATGCTTATAAGTTGCATAATACCTATGCTAGAGATAAACAGTAGTTGCGTATACCCTTAGTATAGGGGACCTAAAGGTGAACATTTTCTAAACCGGGAGTCGATGTTCCCGAGTATAATATATATATATATATATATGTTTATATATATATATATAGTTTTCAAAACTATTAATCGAATAAGGTTTATTCGATAACTTTATTTTATTTAATGAATATTATTTTGAATATTCATTCGAGGACTTATGACTCCGCTTACTTTATTTAATGAATATTATTTTGAATATTCATTCGAGGACTTATGACTCCGCTTACTTTATTTAATGAATATTATTTTGAATATTCATTCGAGGGCTTATGACTCCACTCCTTTTATTAAATATTATTCTTTATTTTATTAAAGAATAATGTTTCGATAATCAAACTTATTTTCGATTATTCAAATAAAGATCGTATTTTCATATAAGTATATCTTTGGTTACTTATTATTCATTTCAAGTATGAGTCTTAAAACTTCTACTTCAATTATTTTTATAAAGATTATCCTTTATGGGAATATTATTTAAATAATAATATTCAGATATTCTCCAACATATCAGGACTGATTTATTTTATTAAATCAGCATTACTCCAAATATTCTTAAAAATGTTTTCGAGTCTTCAAAATGATTTTGAAAGTTAGAGCGGATCCCAAAACTCATTTTTATATTTAAGATCTTCCTTTCAAAGGGGATTTAAATACTCGCTCAAAACCCGAGGGATCCGGCTCTTTGGTGTATTTTATATTCGCAACAAGGTTGTTGTTTTGAGAAAACATTTTGATTACTTGCCCAACATTCGGGAAGTAAGTCCATCTATTTAAGTCGGCATAAGCAACATGGGCTCAGTGGGCGTCCATGAAAGTGTAAGTGGCTCAGTGGGAGTCCATCAATGCGTAAGTGGCTGAGTGGCAGTCCAGCATAGGTCCTAATGCGGCCAGGGTGATGACCAGTGGGGAATTCGTCCATCTACTAGTAGAAAACGTTACTTATTGGTATCTTTTCCCGATCAGCAAGATATCAGGTTTATGCCAAGGTTTTCTTCTTTCCAAATTCATTGGATATTATAACTCTGTTTATATTTTTCATAACAGAGGTTTCCAAGTAAAGTATGAGATATATATATAGGTGTATATATATCGGGACTTAATGAAGTATCTCGTAACTTCATTATTTATAATGATATTTCAAATATTGAATCTATTCAAGTCTTTTCTTGTAGTCTCATCTATGTGATGAACTTTTGAAACTGATGATACCTTGAACGGTGGTAGTTCAAGTAGTATCCGGAAAAGATATAAGTATATTGGAGTATCTTGTAACTTCATCTTTTCAACTTATATCTGGTTAATGATTATCTTATGCATGACAAAGATTTTCACAAAAATGTTGAGACAAGGTTAGATATATGAGATCACCTTGCAACGATATTTTTATACAGTTATAAACTGGAACTCTGTGTATATTATGCATGGAAAAGGACTTCCAAGATTTTGAAAAGTATATATACATATATACTGAATATTTTGCGAATTGGTCGCGATAAGATATCAAACTTGGTTCATTTTTTTACTTGACCAAGACTTTCATGAGTACTATGAGAATGCTCATATATTATTAATCATTATACATATTATTTCGGTGAGCTTGTTGCTCACCCTTGCTTTCTTCTTTCATCACACAATAACAGATAGACAAGATGAACAGGATCAAGCTCCCAATTCGCGAGCGGATAGGAAACGTTTCGCAGTTTCCTGTAGGCGTTGATGCCGTTGTAGCTGAGGTAGGGTCTACCAATAGGCTAGGCTTTCAACTTTTGATGTACCAGACTTATGTATATTTATGAATTGTAATAATGGCAAAGAATATGTAAATTTATTCAGAAACCCTTTTGAGGTGTAATGACTTATAATTGTGGAATAAAATGACTTATGATATTGTTTGGTATTCATCTCTGAGACTATAACTTGTGGTGTGTGTGTATATTGTGGGGTCACCGTACGCCGTAGTTGGTTGATTATTAAGATTAAGTATTATTAAGGGAAATGGAACTCGTGACAACCCGGATCCCCGACTCCAGATTTGGGGGTGTTACATGTTATTAGTATAAATATATGTTGATGATATCATTTTTGGATCTACTAATGATAAACTTTGTGAGAGATTGGCAAAGCTAATGGAGTCCATGTATTAAATGAGTATGATGGGAGAATTGAGTTGTTTTATGGGGTTACAAGTTAAATAGACTGATGAAGGAATCTTCATAAGTCAATCTAAATATACCAGGAATCTACTCGAAAGATTTGGAATGCAAGACTGCTCAATTGCATCAACTCTCATGTCCACTGCAACCAAGTTAGATTTAAATACTGGTTCTTCAATAGATATAACTCACTACAAAGGTATGATTGGCTCACTCCTATATCTGACTGCTAGTAGACCTGATATCATGTATACTACCTGTCTATATGCAAGGTTCCAAGCTGATCCTAGAGAACCTCATCTATTAGTTATGAAAAGAAATTTTAAGTATCTCAAAGGCACTATGAACCTGGGGTTATGGTATCCTAGAGATTCATACTTTAAGCTAATTGGATATTCAGATGCTGATTTTGTAGGATGCAAAATAGACAGGAAAAACACTTTTGGAACCTGCCAATTTCTTGGTGGCAGATTGGTTTCTTGGTATAGTAAGAAACAAAAGTCAATTTCCACATCAACTGCAGAAGCAGAATACATTGCTGCAGGAAGCTGTTGTGCTCAGATTCTATGGATGAAGAATCAGCTACTGGATTATGGGTTAGACTGTTCCATATTCCTATATATTGTGATAATCAAAGTGCTATTGCAATGACAGGAAATCCAGTGCAGCATTCAATGACTAAGCACAACAGTATCATGTACCATTTCATAAGGGAATATGTGGAAGCAGGTACAGTGGAATGGGTCTTTGTTCCAACAGATCAGCAAGTAGTAGATATATTCACCAAGCCTCTCTGTGAAGCTACTTTCACAAGATTGGTGAATAAATTGGGAATGATATCAGGACAATTTTCAAACTCTGATAATTAAGTCTGCTAATATTATTGAAGCATGGTATCTTATTATGTGTCAGTACTTGTTAGATACTGATTTTTGTGCTAAATGTTGATGTCATGATAACATGCAAATTGTGCTAAATGCTTTTATGTGAAAACTGTATGTTGAACTACTGATCATGCTTACATGCTCTGTTATTAGTTAGACTTGTTTTAACTAATAGGTTCTGTCAGTAGTTGATAAATTCTGATATTGGTCAATCCAGTTTTGACTGATAAGTCCTGATAGTCGTAATTAAAATACTGATAATGGTCAAAATATGATTGATTGTTATACTTCATTGATTATTTTGAATTTATTCAGAATAAATGGTTACGCGCTATTTTTAATTATTCAGTGAGTTAGTGGAATATCTTTTAATTGCTTAAATAGGTTAGCTACTGATGCAAGTATCTTGTAATACTTGAGTATTTATATTGGGATTAGGAATCTAAAGAGAGAGATTACTTTTTGTTTACCTAGATACGCGTAATCGTGTATTTGCATTATGATTAATTATTACATGGTTAATCAAATGTCCCTTCAGTTTCGAAACCTTTCTTCTATAAATACAACCCTCCACTTTCAAAACTTCTCACTGCCTTTTTCATTCAAACTCCAAAATTCACTCAATTTCTTCATTCAGAATCTATGGCCTATGTTTATTCTCTTTCAGATGGAGTTTATCGACCCGTCTCCATTCCTGAATATGGAAGGTTGTATTTTGGACCCTTTTGTCTCAAGGTAGTCTTCAACGGCCAAGATTATCCTTCTTCTGAGATCCCACAGTCGATTTTTGATCGACTTAACTCGGATGACACTCAGTCACTTCATCTCTTTAGAATAGACGTCTGCTTTGAAGAGATGAGAAGAGCTGAGGAGGCTGCGCAACGACGCCTCGAGGAAGAACAACATCGCCTCGTATAGTTGGCATTGCAAGAGAATATCATTTTTATTGCAGGTTCTATGTCACGTATCTTCCATTGGAGGTCGATGATGAATTTGGAAGAAGAAAATAAGAAGAAGTCCGAGTAGTTAGACCGTATAAGGATTTTATGTTTAAAATTCTATGAAATCTTGTACTTTGCTTCTTAATTAATGAAATATCTTTGTCTATTTTGATTCTTTAAGTGAATAATTGTTTATTTTCTTGTGTGTGCTTGAATGCTTTTAACTATTCATATCCAAATCAGTATTGCATTCTTAAATATCAGATGTTTTTAATAGTGCATATGAATAAACTAATCTCTGTTTAAGTTCATGTGATCACTTTTGTACGGATTGAGCACACTGCAGGAGGTAACTATTGTTAAAGAAGAAATTTATAAAAGATTTAATTCTTAGTCGATAAGAATTATAATCTTTGAGTGTTGCATTCTATCCAAACTCTTTGAAACTTTCTTTTTCTCATCAAGAAAGTTGTTCACACTCATTTCTTAACATTACACATCTTAAATCTTAAATTTCTTCTCACAATTGAAACACTTGAATTCTTTTCTCAAATTTTGCCAAAAATCAAGTGACATAATTCTTGAATTGTGCTCACCACTCAGAAACAACATTTAGTTAGTTAGAGACTACTTGTTGAGGTAGGTCATAATGATACTAATAGAGACACAGAGGTTTCATCAGTTTTTACTAAAGACTCTGTGATAGCTTTCAATAAACACATTCAAGTGTTAGTTCTTTGCAAGAAGAACAAGGTTTGAGATCATGGTACATGACAATAATCTGATCAAATCCTCTCCAATTCAAATTGAGGTTCTCATTATTGATGAACAACAACTGTCATAACCACAGTATCAATTTTGAGCTTAATTGTGTATACCCAAGGTATAAATACTGTTATTACTTTATCAAAATTTATTCTAAATACTGATTCAGTCTTTTCAGCATTTATTTTTCATGATATAAATCTTGTTGGTATGATTACTTCTAGACCTTATTTAAGGATTACCTCTATTATATGACCACATATCACCCTTCTTTAGCCACCTCTTATTTATGTAGGACAATCTTTCTGAGCCTTATTCTGTGAGATGTGTGAAAAGATTGAGAGAAAAAACATAATTTAAGAGAGACAGGATCCTTCCTGGAAAAAGGAGAGGTAGATGATAGATAGGATTTAGTAATCCTTGTGAGGAAGCTCTAACTATTAAAAGTCATGAGATGTGTGGTGTGAGGAGTAGTGAGACTACTTTAAAAAGAATAGAGAGATTAAGTTTTAATTGCTATATGTTTGCAGGTGCTCGGAGTACTAAAGAAACAGATGATGAATAACAATCTGTTGAATCTCAAGAAAACTCTGATGTACCAAGGGCTATTAATCTCCCTGCAAGTCTAAGTATTGATACTTTCTTGTAGTCCATACATTCTACTATTTCATCACATGAGACAATTCCTGTTTTTGTTGAAAAATAGTCTATTTACTCTATTTTCCTTCACCTGAAAAAATCCCTATTGTTGTTGAAGATGTAGTGACATAACAGTCCATTCATAAGGTTTCATCTATTTCAGAATCACCACAGCATGTTACAGGAACTGAGGTTCTGAAAGTTAATCTCGAAGCTTCAATTCATTTATCTACAATACTTGAAGATGTGAAGTTAACTGCTGAAGGTGTGGAAGCTTTTGAAGCTACTAGATCATATACTGCACCAATATTTATTTCTATTCTAAACGCTGAAGCTGGTGATGAAGTTCAGCAATTTGTGCAAAATCCAGTTGCTATTGAAGAATATAATGATGGTGAAGAAGCTAATATTTCTAATGTTATTTAAGATCCTGAGGATGATCTTTTCTTCCCTGAAGATATGCCTATGCATGTGAGACAACAAAAAATGAAAGAGTTAGATGCTACGAAAGAAAAGGATTATTTCGATAATCTCTGGAATGCTCATTGGAAAGATGATACATATCCTATTTCCAGAACACAAGCCATTGCACATCTAGAAACAGCAGAACAGAAGATTACAAATCCTGATATGCTGAATCATTTGAAAGCATCAACTTTAGTTGTCAGATCCTTACACACAGCTCATGAAGTAACTACTACTCAAATCAATCAGATCAAAGAATCATTGATTGCGTCAAAGCTGACCACTCATCGGGAAATTAAGTAACAAATTGCACCAATAGTTGTCAGGCAAACTAAAATTGAAGCCAGTCAAGCTAGATTGGAAGCTAAACAAGCTCATATGTCTGATCAACTTACAGAAGTACGGAATTTAATTGAGCTGATTCTTTCTCTACTGCTTGATGATGATGCCAAAAAGGGGGAGAAAATTGTTAAATCTAAATACAAGCAGCTGACATTGACAGTACTGATAATGAAAATCCTAATGAAGGTAATAAGGGGGGATAGAAGGAAAGTGAAAGGAGAAGAGGTGAAGAGCTAGTTGGAGTTAGTGGTTCATCAAAAGCAATCACTAGATTTCAATCTAGACAAGGTGGAGAGAGTAAGAGGAATGAAAGAAGAGTAGAAGATTTGATTGTGACTACAGAAATGCAAAAATCTACACAAGTCACAACTGTTGCTAATGAAGACCAAGGTATTCTGGAGATAGAAGCTGGTGCTGAAGTAAGTCAATTTCTTCAAACTCTGAAAGTTAAAGGAAGAAAGACAACTCTGTTCTACAAGGATCCAAAGATTTAGTTATTTGACTCTGAGGTGAGTAGAAGAATATTTGCAAGAGAATATTCTAGAGTTAATCTTGAACAGCTAAGCCAAAAGGAGGAAGACTTCAAGAATTCCATGAAGACAGCAAATGCTAAGATTGCTGTTATTTCTCAAGTACTTTATGAAGATGATCCTTCTAACAGACCAACCAGAGGTGTAGTTATAACGGAAATCAGTCAGGTAGAAGATCTCAGATCACAAGTTACTGTAACTGCTGATATGAAGCTTAAAGGAAAAGAGAAGATAGGAGATAAGTCAAAGATTTCAAAGTCTAAAGCCAAAGTTGTTGCAAAGAAGAAAACAGTAAATAAAGAAACTAAATCTTAAATGCTGATAGATTCAATATATACAGTAGTTCAAGCTTACGATACCGAAGAAAAATGTGAAGACAAAGAAATCAACCAAGCTCATCAAAGAAGGAAAATTTATGGAGCTTTCTGAGCTGAAGAACTGGAATTAATCGCTGGCATTGCTCAAGTTAAAGAAGAAGTTCATGAAGAAGAGTAAAGTCTGATATTCACTGAAGCAAGATTGAATATGCATACTTGATTCCTATATTTAGATAGTTTTGACATCATTAATTGGAACTTGTCCATATTTCCATAATGAACAAGTTGGGGGAGATTGTTAGGAGCAATTGATGATATCAAGTAGAAACTATCAGAAGTTCACATCAGAACTTATATCAATGGATGATGATGATATCGACGGATAAGGATATCGACGGATAAGGATATCGATGGATGATGATGTCAACGGATGATGTAATAAGTATTTGTCACATCAGTTGATCTTCGCTAAGGAAAAGGAAACAGGAACTCAAGGTGGTGAAGGACTTTATCTCAGAAGCATTGTATAGGTTTCTTTGTTGTTAATAGAATATGATTTCTTATACATTATGTAGTTGTGCTCTATATAAAGCACATATTAGGTTCATGTTATATGCATTATGACATTGTTATATCTTTCACATAACCTAGCAGCTCTCAAGGATATTTATTCATCCTTTCGAGAGAGTACGTTTGTAATAAGTTTTTATCACTTAATATAAAAACTGTTGATTTTGTTGAAATTTTGTTGAATTGATTGTATTAACTGTATTCACCCCCCTCTATAGTTGATTAAGGGCCTAACATAAGCAAATGTGGGTCAAATTGTAAGTTTCTCATCACAAACATATTCAAATCAAGGTGATTTTATAAATGTGTGTACACAATTGTTTTACCTTGTTTCCTGGCACAGAAGGGGGGTACAGGATCAAAAGCAATACAACATTCATCATCCTCATTGTTGACCATGAATTCATCAAGCAGTTCTACTCCACAACTTGCTTTGTCAGATGGATTTTGTGACGGCCTCAACCCCGGGGTCAGGAGTTGACGTCACCAAACACAATTACCAGAAATATAAACAACAAGATTATTATTAATATTAAACTATTATGACCCCGAACCACGATCCGATCCAGGTTCAAGTATGATCCAAGCTACACTCTATTATAAACCATTTATTAAAAAGTCTGACATATACTAACTTATTCAGCAACTCATCAGACCGTAAGTGGTCTGATACTAACTACCTCTGAGGAGCCGCGTCCTGAAGGGGTTGAAACATGGTTCTGCCAAGGTCTGATTGGTCTTCTAGGCATCTGCGATATATATATAACATGTTGCAAGGGTGAGCATAATCGCTCAGCAGTACCAACATATGAATTACAAGATAAAAACAGTAAAATAAACAATGATAGGAACATATCTGTAACAATGCAAACAACATTATATAACGAAAAGGAGAGATAACTGGATATCACTGACTAGCACTGACTAGCATGCTTTTAATAAAATAATGTAGTAGTGTATTGTGTAAGTACCAGAGTCCAATTTTAGTATGCAATTCATATTTATAAAACCATTGTATCAATTACTTATAACCTTATGGGAATCACAAAACCAAATCAGATACGTAATAGATATGTGATGACAGCTGATAAGGCTATCGACACCAGACGGCTCCAACTTCCATCCTATTTACCTATTTCTGAACTCAGAGACTAGCTAGGTCTCTGACCTGCTGGACTAATCGGTTATATAATGTGCGCAACCGAATTATCCTCTTACGCCACCTCAATAGGCCCCCTGGCCTAATGTATCCCATATCTGATCATTTTATCCAGTTTTCAAAATATTTGCACCTATCTCATTTCAAAACCATTCATTTTAACATAACACGTGGAAAATCTAGTTCACAAATCATTTTCATTCGAGATAGGTACACTTCGAAGTTACTTTTCCCCAAAACAGGTTTAAAATAGTGATTTATAACTAAAGGGGATACGTAACTTAAAATTATCTGTTCCTTTACTAGAATAAAACATTAGTTATTCATACGTACTGAACCATAAATGAATGGTCAGGGTACTTGCCTTGTAACACTTTCGGAAACCCTAAGTAGCCTTTACGCTGACTTTGGTCCTGACGAAACTCGATTGGAATCTATAAATACAGAATAACCTAATCAGTTATACCGACATGCTTGATATCCTTAATCCCTAATAACCCAATCTGATAACCCGACTCGTATAGTTATTATACACATAATAACATAATCATATAGACCGTATACAAATAGGGATAAAATGTTTAAATATAATAAAGAACATTTTCTCGTAATTAAAATAAATTTTTAGAAAATTTTGGCAGCAACTCTTTTGTTTATAAGCCTACCCGTCGATCACAATCGACGTCAACAATCACAACAATCCACAAGTTTCGTTACAACATCAATTCCACAATCTCGTAATTATTTACGTACAACTCCAATATACAATTAATTTTTGAAAACATTTTATACAAATCATTATATTTATTTATGAAATTTAGGACTCAAATAATAATCATCACGGTCCACCGTTGAATCACCGAAGTTCATCATCAAAAACGGTACAATTTATTGGTGCCCAATATAATACGGGTTTTCGAATAAATTACACCGATTACTAAAATTTCCGCACAAATTATAATATCACGGATATTCATTCAAAACAATTTCCTGCAAAAAAATTTCCAAAAATTAATATAATAATCCAAGTTTCAAATCGTAAAAACAGAACAGGGGAACACATGAACCGCACGGGCCAACACCCGCAGTAACCAAACAACACAATCGCACAACACATGTACACAAGCACACACACACACACACACTTCCGGCCACCTAGCCGGAGTTCACGCGGCAGCAACCGGAATTCAAGGAAACAATCAAGGCAACACTACATAAACATATACATAAATACAAGTGCGTGTATAGATATACAAACCAACAGAAGAAATCGAAGCTACAACCAGAGTTAAAACAACCAGAACTCACCGGAAAACTGAAGAAAATAGGCGAACAAGGAACCAGGAGTGAGAAGAAAGGAAGAGGTGAGAGAAAGAGGAAGAAAAAGAGAGAGATTCGAGAGAGAAACAAGAGATTCCGAGAGAGATAGATGAAGAGGTTATAGTCGAGGCCGAGAGAGACAAAAGAGAGTTGATGTTTTTATCCCCCAAATTTTGATACAGGATCTTGTGGAGCAGGAAGCTGCTGCCACGTATCCTTAATTGTGATACGTGTCGCTTCTTTATTCCCGCAATTCTGTATTTTATAGGTTTAGTTATATCACGTACTTATTATTTACGAAAAGTGTTCTCAAGAAAACAAACTCAAAAACTTACCGAATAGCTTTAAAATTTTATAAATATTCCGAACATAATAAAAACATAAATTTCAAAATTTTAAAACAATTTTTGAAATGCACTTTATACCCGCTTTTAACAATTAAACGAAACGCGGGTGGAATTAATACCGAAAATTTCCAAAATAATTTTAAAATTCTCATAATATTATGAACTTAATAAAATATGAGTTTCATGATTTTTGAAGAATTTTGGAATTAAATATGGATTTTACAAATAAACATAATCAGAAAATCATTTAAAGATAAATAATTAGTGAAATATTGATTTCTCAATTTTATAAAATCCCAAAAATAATTATTAAAATTATAAAATTATAAAACTAATTTTAGAGACAATTCAAATATTTATGAAATTAAAACTGTAATAAAATCACTTTTACAAGCGAAACAGAATCATTTAACTCAATAGTAAATCACAAAAAATCCAACCTATATACCAATAAAGCACAGATGAATAATAAAAAAAATCAACACAATGTTGCCAAAAATCATTAATAGACACATTTATTTTAATTATTTATTCAGTTATTACACTTTTAAAATATTAAAAATAAAAGAAAATACACGAGTCGTTATATCCTTTCCCCCTTAAAAAGATTATGTCCCCATAATCTGGCTTAACTAAACAGATGAGGATATTTATCAAGCATGTCTGACTCTTATTCCCAAGTAGACTCTTCTACTCGAGGATTTCTCCATAAAACTTTCACCATGGGGATCGATGTTTGGGCGAAAACACGCGCTAATATTCACGCAAGTATACGCGTTCGCAAGTAGTATAAGATATAAATCAGATTCGTTCCCACAAAGACTGGTTTAGGTTAAGTTTAATTTATGCACCTATGCAACAATGTATGGTTATCGCTCAATGCTAAGCCAAATAACAAATTGGGTTTTTATTAAACTAAGAGATTATACTAAATAACATTAACTAAGAGAATTGAGATTGATTTACTATATATGACAAACATGGGATTCTAACTTCATTACTACTTCATTCAATAGCCTTTTCGTTCTTTACCTTAGCATGTGATGGTGATGACACTAATCAGATAACACGAAACTGATAAACACCAACTTTCGTTGTACGAGTACCATTCTACCAGACATCCACAAAAGAGATAGAATCTGAATAGGCACCAATTATATTGAGACCCTATATGTATATAGAATTTGACAACATAACGGTTTAAGCACAAGTTATTCATAGTAATTACATAGGGCATGTAAAATGGTTAGAGTTACCCACTAATCATGCATACTATACATGAACCTATGCTAGCATGGCAAGTTCTAAACCTCTATATTCACTGTCGCTTCACACTACCACATAAATGATCTTTACCAACACGCAAAAGTGATATTCCCACGAAAAATGTTGCTTTATATCAGTATAATCGAATAAAGGAGATATATGGCAACAACATAGTCGAGTGTTGCCAATTATGTTGCCTTAGATTCCCTATGCCAACATCTTTAGTGATGTTGCCTTAGACAAATGAAAAATTGTATAAAAAAAGCGGGGCAAAAAGCCCGCCATCACAAAAATAGCAAGCCCGCTAAATAAAATAAAAAAGTCCCGCTCAATTAGTGACAAAACGATGTCGTTTTTATGACAGAACGATGTCATTTACTCAGAACAAACAAAAACTCCTGCTCGAACACTCTCACAAAATCATTGTCCTAAAATTCACAAACACAAACTCTCACACACTCTCTCACTCACAAACATTCTCTCACTCACAAATCTCTCCGTTCAACCTCTCCGTTCAACTCTTCCTCTCGTCGTCAAAGCTCTTCCTCTCTCACAAACACTCGCAACCTCTCCGTTCAACCTCTCGCCATTGAACCTCTGCATGTAAACACTTCCTCTCGCCATCGAAGCTCCGGGTCGCCGTTTGTTCGTAGAAGCTCTTCCTCTCGCCGTTTGAAAGTTCCGAGTCTCCGTTTGTTCTCTGTTTCTTAGCTCTTCCTCTCTAATTAAAGGTGCAAATCTTAATTTTAATTTGTTAATGAACCCTTATTTTTGGGGTTTTTATAATTTGTTTACAAACCCTAATCTTTGGGGGTTTTTGATTTGTTAAATTTGGGAGGGGGTTTAAACCCTAATTTTTTTGGGGGGGGTTTAATTTGTTAATTTTGGGAGGGGGTTTAAACCCTAATTTTTGGGGATGTTGATTGTTGTGTGCCATGTTTATTCTTGGGGGATTTGTTAATTTTAGGGTTACACGTGTGCCCTATTTTTTGAGGATTATGTTTTTCATTTTTCTATTTTTTGTAAATGTGTGCCCTGTTTTATATAGTATAGAACATGTAGTACTCTTTCTTCTCTTTGTATGTATTTTGCAATTTATTGGGATTATGATATGTATTTTTTCCATCTGTGTTAATGATGCTTGATATTTTGTGTTGTGTTTTAAAATTTGATTGAAGTGTTTAATCCGATGTCGTATATTCTATTTACTTATACGGACAAAGCTTGACTATTAAAATTTTAGTATATTATATACATTATATACTTAGCCTAGTTTAATTAAGAAACGATGTTAGCTGAACATACTACTTAGTCTATTCGGACAAGAATTTTAGTTAATATTATTTTTGCAGATTATGGATATTTATTCATAAATAATTAGAGATATAATTATTATGAATGATTTATAAGTTTGTTATGATTAGATAATATAATATAGGTAAGTGTAAATATATATATATGTGTATATATGTTTGTTACGTATAGAATTAACAACTAAAGATAGTAAATGTTTCACCTGTAGTAATGAGTGAGGCAAAGGAAATATGGATAAATCTACCAAGATCAAGTGACGAGTATATTAATGGGGACAAAAATTTCGTCAAAAATGCGATGGCTAAATATGTAGTCGGCGCTGAATTGAAGTGTCCTTGTGGTAATTGTAATAGTAAGATGTGGCGGGGATCAGATGATGTCTTTAATCACCTTGTTTGCACGGGTCCTTCCCTGGATGTTGTAAAATGGATATACGATGTCTCGAATTTGGGTGATACTGATGTGAGGGATTGAGAAACAAATATAGGGTTTGAAGATGATCTTAATCAGATGTTGAACCTTACTTACACCAATAGGGAACCTAATTCAGACGCTAGGAAATTTTATTGCCTTGTCGAAGACGGGAAATAGCCCTTGTATCCTGGTTCCAAAAAATTTTCTAGATTAAGTTTTCTTGTTAGGTTGTACCACTGGAAGTGTCTTAATGGGGTGACGCAAACTGCATTTGGTGAAATGTTACAGTTATTAAAGGAGGCATTTCCTGATATTGAGATACATACTTCATTTAATTCCACTAAAAATATAATTAGGGATTTAGGACTTGACTACCAAAAAATACATGCATGTCCTAATGACTGTATGTTATATTGAGGTAAAAATCAGAATGAAGTGTCATGCAAAACTTTTGGTGTCTCTAGGTGGAGGGATACGGAAGAAGAACATAAGAAGGACAAGATACCGGCAAAAGTCATGAGATATTTTCCTTTAAAACCAAGGCTTCAGAGGATGTATATGTGTAAAGAGTTCACAAAATTAATGACTTGGCATGTAGTGGATCGAAAGAAGGACGAAATGTTACCGCACCCGGCTGATGGTGTAGCTTGGAAGACAATGGATGCCAAATATCCAACTTTTTCATCCGAAAATCAAAACATTAGATTAGGTATAGGTTCCGACGGATTCAATCCATTTGGTACAATGAGTGGCAGTCATAGTACCTGGCCAGTTGTTGTGGTGAACTACAACTTACCTCCCTGGCTAAATATGAAACCAGAGAATTTAATTATGTCCATACTTATACCTGGTCCAACTGATCCCGGAAATAGTATTGACGTCTATTTGCAACCTTTGGTGGAGGAGCTGAAAGAGTTATGGGATGTAGGTGTAACCACTTTTGATGCAGCGACAAATCAGAATTTTGTATTAAGGGCAAGTATATTATGGAAAATAAGCGACTTCCCCGGTTACGTAATGTTATTGGGATGGAGTACTAAAGGATATCTGGCTTGCCCTATATGCAATTACGAGACATCGTCAACTTATTTGAAACATAGTAGGAAGGTGTGTTATATAAATCATCGACGATTCCTAAATTCCAATCATAAGTGGAGATCAGATAAAAAAGGATTTAATGGCCAAGTTGAGGTTGGGCATGCCCTTACAGTTTTATCAGGAAGAATGATCAAGAGGCTGTTGGATGGTTACCAAAATACTTTTGGTAAGGTGAAGGGGAAACGGAAAGTCAGTTGTGACGTTAATCCTTGGAATAAGAAGTCGATATTTTTTCAGTTACCTTATTGGAGTGAAAATTCAATACGACATAATCTTGACGTCATGCATATAGAAAAGAATATATGTGATAGTATTCTCGGTACTTTATTAAATATCAGTGGTAAGACAAAAGATCATGTAAATGCTCAGTTAGATTTGCAAGAAATGGGTATAAGGAAGATCCTGCACCCGACCACCTCTATTGATGGGAAGTACCTTGAAATCAGGGCTGCAAACTTCGACATGACAAATAAAGAAAAAGACATATTTTGTTCAGTTTTGGAAAATATGAAATTCCCACACGGTTTCGCTTCCAATATTAGCAAATGTTTCCAAGATAGGAAAGTTGTCGGGTACAAGAGTCATGATACACACATCATTATGTAATACTTGTTACAAATCGCTGTGCAAAAAGCATTGAAGCCTGAAATTGCGATTCCATTAATAAGACTTGGTGAGTTTTTTAGAGGTATAAGTTCCAAGGTAATTGAGGTGGATGATGTAAAGAAGCTGCAAAAGAAATTATTGAAATATTATGCCGACTTGAAATTAATTTCCCACCTGCCTTCTTCGACATCATGGTGCATTTACCAGTTCATTTATGTAATGAAATTGAACTTGGTGGTCCAGTACACCAGAGATGGATGTACTCAATTGAGAGGTACCTGGGTAAATTAAAACGATATGTTCATAATAAGAGTCAGCCAAAAGGGTCAATAGCGGAGGGATACTTGGCAGATGAATGTATAACATTTTGTGCAAGATTTCTAGGCGATAACGAGATCAGTTCAGTGAATGAGTTAGGAACCAGAATTCATGAAACCAGTGGATATCCAATTCTTTCAGGGAGGAACCAGAAAGGGAAAGCTTATCAGTTGACTGATGATGTATGGACTGCGGCTCATCGGTATATATTGTTTAACTATGATGATAAGGAAGTAGAGGCACTAATTGAGTAAGTCCTAGAATCCTAGTTTAATTATATTAATTTAAGTATTTATTACTAACTTAATTTAAACTATTTAACATACTGTATATTTATATATTGTAGGCAACATCGTTCGTTATTTGACGTAAATGCAAAGTTGAACAAGTACAAAAGAGCAAGAACACACACAGATGAAGTATGCAAGTGGTTCAAGACTGAAATTGGAAAACAACTGAATGTTTCGAGGGAAATTGTGTCGTTGGCGATAGGTCCTAAACGAGTTGCTAGACAGTTCAGAGGATATGTAGTAAATGGGTATAGGTTCCATACGAAAAGTAGAGATAAGAAGTACATAACACAAAATAGCGGCGTTTATCTAACAGCCTTAACCACCAGTTTCGCTAGTGTAAAGGACCAAAAACCAACAACCGGGGAGGTTACTTATTATGGTTCGATTGAGGAAATAATCGAGGTTGACTACTGGGGCTGTTTTGATATGGTTTTGTTTAGGTGTACCTAGTATGCTGATGAGAAGGATCATTTAGGTTTTACCCGAGTAAACTTTAACAGGGCTTGCCAAAAAAATGACCCTTTTGTCATGTCAACACAAGTCCATCAAGTGTTTTACATTCAAGATCCTGTTGAAAATCATATTTATTATCCTATTAAGAAGCTGCCAACATACTTTGATGATTCACACGCCGAGAATAATCCAAGTGAAGATGACATAAATGGGCAATTTGCACATGATATGAGGTTTCCAGTTGTTGAAAACCAAGATGATGAAGCGAGCTGGTTCAGGGATGATGTCCCGACAAAACAAATTTCGATTGGATAATTCCAGAAGTGAAAAATTAACATATATTAGCTTGTAAAATTTAGGGTTTTTTACCTGAATTGTTTAATCTAGATTGTGCTTTGATTTAAATGGATTTTTTCCCTGTTTTTGCAATGGATGATCTTTATTTTTATTTAATTTAAGAATTGTGCTTGATTCTGATTGTTATTTAATTTTCTTGCTCCTTGTTTAATATTTTGTTTAATTTAATAAGTCTGATTGTATAATGGTCTTGCTCCTTATTTTACTATTTTGTTTAATTTTATTCGTCCCTGTTTTTTTTAAGTAAATTAGATTACAAGTTCAGTTTGTCCTTGTTTTACTATTTTTTTTAATTTTATTCGTCCCTATTTTTTTAAGTAAATTAGATTACAAGTTTAGTTTGTCCTTGTTTTACTATTTTGTTTAATTTTATTCGTCCCTATTATTTTTAAGTAAATTAGATTACAAGTTTACTGTGTACGTTAAACTAATGATTTTTGGAATTTGTAATTGCAGGATGGGAGGTGACTTTATGACCTTCAATTTGCATCACAAGGGTGAGTTCCACAAAAACAAATATGCTGGCGGAATAGTAAATACAGTGAAGGACTTCGAGCTTGATGTCTTCTCATATTCGGAACTGATGGAGTGGGTCAACCAACTTGGTTATAAGGAAATCGGAGGAATTTATGTGCAAAAAGAGGAAAACAGTGATGGCTGGGAATTGATTACTGATGACCCTGCCTTAAATGAGTATACTTTCAAAAGCGAGGCTTCTGAACTGGACTTATTTATCGACTGCGATGTCGATAAAAATGTGTCGGCAATGCATCAAATGCAACCTCATATCATTGTAAGGCCCAAAAGGAGCCTCGTTAATTCGAAAGAGGATAATCCTAAAAAGCATCAGTTTGTGACATTAAAGGATATCAATGAAGAGAAGACCAGGAAAATGAACAAGTCCCGGAAGAAAACACAATCTACTGACAAAGTTTCAAAAAGAGTTGCGATATAGAGGAAATCTGATAAGTCTGACCTTATGGGAATGGCAGAATATATAAAAAGATTTGAAATTCCTGATACGAACAAGAATTTGGGGGAAGGAGCTGGGGAAGGACCTGATGGAGGCAAAGCGTTAAATGCTTATGAAATGCAAAGAAATAAAAATGTCGAGGAAAATATGAAGAAAATAAAGGAACTTGGGATAAAACCGTTGACTGGAAAATTGATCAAAAAGAAAGATGTAAGGCCCAACATACAGAGTGATGAAGATGAAAGCGAATATCGCTGCCCAGAAAAGGATTTGGACCGAGAAAGTAATGAGGAAGAGCATATTGTTAAGCCAAAGGTATAATTCAGAATTAAATGATGTTTATTATCAACACCATGTTTAATTACGATTATAATATTAACATATATTTTGTTTAGGGTAAGAAAAAGGCTGAGAAGGTTGTGGTTAAGAATGATGGCCCAAAAACACGTTCTCGGACATCTAAAATGTCACTTCCATCTAAAATGTCTCTTTCAGGAGAATGATGTTTCTGAAGTTCCTATTATTCCTATTATGGAGAAACTGAAGCAACTAAAAAATCGTGGTCCTGGTACGATGGAGAGATATTTAGAATTACGTGAGCGTGAAAAGGAGGCTGAACTGGAGGCTGAAATGGAGGGTCAAATAGAGTCCCTTCATGATATATTTCAGTCTCAACAAGCTCAAGGTAATATTTTCCATTTCACTCGTATTTCGTACGCCTTGGTAATTAATTGTATGCTTACAGTTTTCTTAATTTTTAGCAGATGCACCTACAGAAAAAATCAAAAAGCCTAGAGGGAAGTCAAAAATGAAGCATGTCCATACACGAGGTGAGAAGAAAGAGATCGTGCTGTCAAAGCTGGGCCAACCAATATCAGATGATGATCGCTTGCTATCTGAGTTTAGTAATTTTTTGGGAACAACGGTAAGGGAGTTTGTTTCTCTGACATGTCGTACGTGGTCTGAAGTTCCTGATAAAGAAATATTATGGCAATATGTCAAGGTAAATTATTATATAATCTGTTCAAATAATTTCCTGATAATTACTTGTTATCATTATTTACTTTCAGATTAATTTTTTTATTTTGCATTTCTTCGTATAATTTCTGGTAGGATTGATAAATTGTGAAAGTTTCCAACCACCTTCTTAAAACATAATTAAGCATATAATATGATCAATTCAAACTGAAATTTAAATTATCGAGATTAATCATAGTACTTTATTTAGGAAAAGGGATCCTTGCCTGGAAAAATAAGTATGGTAATTAAGCGTAGAATTTAGCTTTGTTTTGATCAAAATGATACTACAAAATTGCAAGTGAAAATTCAAATATTAGACAAGTACATCATTTCACATCAGAAAAATATTGGGATCAGTTTACTTGATTTTCTTGAATTTCTTGAATCAGGTTCTTACCTAATTTTACTTGATTTGTTTCGTGTTTAAGACAAGTACATCATTTCCGAGGAGGGGTATAAATATGTAATGACAACAATGTGTGATCAGTTTAGGGGGTATAAAGCTTCCATCAAGAAGGATCATTACAGTAAGTATGATACCGATGAGTTAAGACTGCAAAACAGGCCTAGGGAGGTTCCTTTGAAAGATTTTAAGATACTTTTGAATTATTGGGGTGATGAAAAAGTCCAGGTAACAAATATATTCATCCAATACTTTTTAATTTTATAATTAATATCACATAATTAATCAAATCATCCAATTAAATTTGTTATTGTATAGGAAAGGGCCAGAAAAAATGCAGAGGCCCGAAACAAGATAACAGAAACACATACTGCTAGGCCTAGGAGTTTCATGCAAGTCTGCCATAAAATGGTAAGTCAAAATATTTGTTTCCGCTGTTTATTATAATTTCTGCAATTCCGCAATTTTTAAATCAAAATCTTTGTCATATATGCAAGGCAATTGAGAGGGAGTGCCTTGCTAAACCTGATGAACAAATTGTACCAATATCGGATGCTGATGTTTACGTTAAAACACGCAAAAGAGATGCCAAACGAGAATATAAGTTACCTACTGATGTGGTTGAAAAGAAGATTGTAAGTTATCTTTCCGTAATTAAATATATTTGCTGCATTTTTTATATATTATTGTTTTAACTTTTCTTTTTGCAGGATGATGTATATATTTGCTGCAATTTTTACATATTATTATTTTAACTTTTCTTTTTGCAGGATGATGTTAAGAAAAATCTCAAGGATGGCAATATTAATGCTGCTAATGAATTAGTTCGTGCTGGGAAGGAACACAACCGCTCTTATTTAGTAGGGAGGCTTATTCGAAAAAAGGAGTCAAAGGGTAATTCCCCAACACGTGCGTCTGATCAGTACTTGGCAAGCTCTACTGAAAAGATCAGGGATGAACTTAAGTAGGAGATGGAAGAGAAAATGGATCGGAATGTTCGAGAGCTTTGAGACAGTATCAAGGTGATGATGTCCAAGTTGGCGGAAAAGAATCCGGAGCTGCAGATTAATATTGAAGAGCTGAGCAAGCTGCAACCACCAAGTGAGCAGCCACCAAGTGATACAACTGGGACAAGCAAGCAGCCACCAAGTGATGCAACCGGAGTAAGCAATTCCAGTCCTTGATCCTGTATATTGTAGTTATAATGATGCCTTTTGCGATATTAGACCATATATGGTACTTTTTAAAAATGTTCTTGTGGCCGTAGACTGTAAATGAAGTACTTCATTTTATTTAAGTAGAATCAAGCCGGAATGTTGGAATTGATATTGGCATTATGTAGTGCTTGTATGACTGAAAGTATGTATTCAAGTTTTCTAAGTAGTTCTTGACTTGGCTTGCATCTGGGGATTTGGTTTTTGTGTTGTTGTGGTTGGATTTGAACTATATTGGGATATTATAATTTAGGCAAGAACCTGTCAATTTTTTTTACTAAACATGTTGCCTTAGCCTAAAATAATGTTGGCAAAAATAAATTAAAAGATGTTGCTATAGCCAGGTAAGTGTTGGCAAAGATAAAAAATGTTAATAAAATTGGTATTGTTATAGACTGAGACTGTGTTGCCATAAGAATTAAGGCAGCATCAAATTTGTGTTGCCTTTAAAAACCCAATGTTGCCATAAACTTAAAGCCAACACCAGTTCAGATGTTGCTATTGACATTATAATGTTGCCATAGAGGTCTACAAGAACACATTTTTGGTGTTGGCATTGTTTTGTAAAATATGTTGGCAAAATATCAAAGGCCACATGCAAATTTCCAACACCCTCAAAATTGACCAAAGTGTTGCCTTAAGCTTTGTGGCAACATTTTTTTAGCATTTTTCACATTTTTTTTATGTTGCTGTAGGCCATTTATGTGGTAGTGTCAATAGAGATTAACACGCTATCTTATATGTTACTTACGCACATAAGACGAATAAGCACAACCAATTCTAGGATATCAATCAATCACCACACACCAATATATCGAAACAAATTAATTATTGAAATCTATAAGTAAATCCGCTAGAATCCCATGATAACGATTAACCCATAATTGAACTCATCGTCACCATGGGTTCCAATGAAAGTATGTATAAAACAAGGTCTTAATAAACTGAATAATAATTAAAGTACGAATAAACGAGATCTAGGTTCAACAAGAACGAAAACGAGCATCCAAAGTTACAACTAATTCAAAGAATCACAAGTTGAAAACAAGATCTTCTTTTTCGGAGTTGTTCTGTGCTTCTAGGTCTTCTCTTTGGTATCTCAATCTTCCCGGATGATGAAAACCTTTTTTTTAAGTATATATATGCCCCTAGTGGACCTGAACCCTTAAAATCGTCAAATTCCCCTCAAAAAAGGCTTTTTGCAATGAAATCAGCGACCAGCCGCGCCTCAGGCGGCCGCCTCAGCTCCCAGGAGGCCGCCCCACATACCAGGCGGGCGCCTGTAACATGTCTGGAAAAAATTCTGATGAATCTTGTTTTGGCCATAACTTGAGTTCTACTCGTCAGAATTAGGCGATTCAACTGCCCACGCGAAGCTAACGAGATTCTCTACAACTTGACAATAGCCTAGGATTCCAATTCTGATCAGTTTTTATTATATTTCTTTTAAAAGCTCCTTTCTTCATATAACTGATACCTGAAATGCAATAATACAAAAACACATCAAAATACCAATAACTTGAGTCCAAAATACCAATTTAAGCTTATAATGAAGCGTTCCAAGTGGATATAAAATCCACTTATCAATTGACTTATTCCTAAGGACCCGCTCTTTACGATCTAAGATTTGGATCGGTTGTTCCACGTAGGATAAATCTGGCTGAAGTTCAATGGGTTCATACTCTATAACCTGATTTGAATCAGGAATATAGGGCTTCAACATGGATACGTGAAACACATTGTGAATGTGCTGCAACTGCGATGGTAACGCTATCTCGTAGGCAACCTTTCCTACTTTCTTCGACACCTCAAATGGTCCTATAAATCTGGGGCTAAGTTTACCTTTCTGACCAAATCATACTAACCCTTTCCAAGGTGATACCATTGATAACACCAGTGCTCCTATCTCGAAGTTCATATCCTTTATATACAAGTCTGCATTCTTTCTTTGCCTATCCTGGGCTGCTTCTAACCTTTTCCGAATCAATGCCATTGCATCTCTGGTTTGCTGAACCAACTCGGGGCCTAACACTTTCTTCTCTCCTACTTCATCCCAATACAATGGTGATCTACACTTACATCCATACAAATCTTCGTAAGGCGGTATTCCAAGGCTGGCATGGTAACTATTGTTGTATGAGAATTCAATCAAAGGTAGATGTTCGTCCCAATATCCCTTAAAATCCAAACACAAACTCTCAACATATCCTCTATGGTCTGAATTGTTCTCTCACTTTGACCGTCTGTCTAAGGATGATAGGCGGTGCTCATATTCAACTTAGTTCCTAAACACTCTTGGAATTTGGTCCAAAATTTAGAATTGAACCTCGGGTCTCGATCTGACACTATAGACACAGGAACTCCATGCTTAGTCACTATCTCATCCAAATACAACTTAACTAACTTTTTCAAATAATACCTTTCATTGATCGGAAGAAAAAGCGATGACTTGGTCATCCTATCAATAATTACCCAAATGGCATCGTGATTTGCTCTTTTCTTTGGCAATCCCACTACAAAATCCATTGCAATCTCTTCCCACTTCCACTGGGGAATCTCCAAAGGTTGTAACAATCCACTCGGTCGTTGATGTTCCGCTTTTACCGTCTGACACACGTGACATTTGCTAACCCAGTTGGCAATATCCTTCTTCATTCATAGCCACCAAAAGTTTCTCTTCAAATCTTGGTACATCTTAGTGCTACCAGGATGGATAGAATACCGAGAGTTGTGTGCTTCGTGTAACACTTATTCTTTAGTTCCATCACATTAGGAATCCAAATTCTGGAAGAAAATCTAAACAAACCTTGGTTATCCTTTTGAGTACAAAACTCTTCTCCTGCCAACGTATCTAATTCTTGCTCCATAACTTCTTCTTGACACCTTTTGATCTTTTCCATCAACACGGGTTGGAAGGTAATCTCATATAGTTTCTTCTGACTTTCACTTGGTACTCGAACCTCAATCTCCATCTTTTCTAAGTCTCGTGCTAGTTCATCCGCAATCCGAACCATATTCAACTTCTCTTTTCTGCTCAAGGCATAAGCAACCATATTGGCTTTACCTGGGTGATAGTTAATTGAACAATCGTAGTCCTTGATAAATTTCAACCACCTTCTCTGTCTCATGTTCAAATCCTTCTACGTGATTATGTACTTCAGGCTCTTATGATCCGTATAAATATCACACTTCTCTTCATACAAGTAATGACGCCACAACTTCAGAGCAAATACTATAGCTGCCAACTCAAGATCATGGACTGGATATTTCTGCTCGTGAGGCTTTAATTTTCTGGAGGTATAGACAATAACTTTTTCATGCTGTATCAATACACAACCTAAACCTTAGAAAGAAGCGTCACTATAAATCACCAAGTTTCCCGTTTCATCTGGAAATGCTAGTACTGGAGCTGTCACTAACCTCCTTTTCAATTCTTGAAAACTTTCTTCACACTTTTCCGTCCAAATGAACTTCTCATTCTTTCTGGTTAACTTGGTTAATGGGGATGCAATCTTTGAAAATTCCTTTATAAACCTTCGGTAATATCCAGCTTATCCAAGAAAACTTCTTATTTCTGTCGGAGTCTTCGGTTGCTCCCACTTGGATACGGCTTCAATCTTTACAGGGTCCACTTTGATACCTTCCTTACTCACCAAATGTCCAAGAAACTGTACCCCCGTCAACCAAAACTCACATTTGGAGAACTTTGCATACAATTGCTTTTCTCTCAACTTCTGAAGGGCAATCCGTAGACGCGTTGCGTGATCTTCTAGAGTCTTTGAATATATGAGGATATCATCAATAAATATAATAACAAACTTGTCCAAGTACTCCTTATACACCCGGTTCATTAAATCCATAAAAGCCGTTGGTGCATTTGTTAATCCAAACAACATCACTAAGAACTCGTAATGTCCATACCTTGTTCTAAATACGGTCTTGGGGATATCTTCGGGCTTTATCTTCAGTTGGTGGTAGCCAGACCTTAAATCAATCTTTGAAAATAACATGCCCTCTTAAGCTGATCAAACTGATCATCGATGTGTGGTAAATGATACTTGTTCTTTATTGTCAACTTGTTTAGCTCTCTGTAGTCAATGCACAATCTCATATTTCCATCCTTCTTCTTTACGAATAGCACTGGAGCACCCCACGGAGAAACACTGGGTCGAATAACTCCCTTATCCAATAGTTCCTGAAGTTGTTTGGCCAATTCTTTCATTTCCACTGGAGCCATCCTATATGGAGCTTTGGAAACTGGTTCAGCTCCGGGCATCAAATCAATGGAGAACTCTATATCTCGATCAGGTGGTAATCCTGGCAATTCCTCTGAAAAGATGTCGGGAAATTCTCTTACTATGGGAATCTCATCCAAAGTTGGGATCTCTTTTTTCACACCCACCACATGAGCCAAATACACTTCACATCCTTGCCACAATAATTTCTTTGCTTGTAACACTGAAAGGAACTTTTTGTCCTTCCTTTGTCCTTGATAACTGATCTTTTTATTACCTGAGGTATACATAACAACTCTCTTTTCCTTACAGTCAATATTTTCCTTATACAGAGACAACCAATCCATGCCTAGAATAATGTCAAAGTCTCCTAACTCAAAAGGTATTAGGTCGGCATGGAAAGTATATCCTGAAATCTCTATGGAGCACTTAGGATAGAATTGACTTACGGGCACTATATCCTTATTAGCCACCTCTATGGTTAAAGGTTCATCTAAGTCTTCCAACATTAATTGCAATTTACTCATACAGTTCATAGATATAAAAGATTTAGACTCTCCTGAATCAAATAAAACGTTAACAGGTACGAAATTAAGAGAAAGCGTACCTACAACTACATCGGAATCATGAGCTGAAGATTTCTTGGTCATCTTAAAGGTTCTAGCTCTAGCAGTACTGGTTGCTGGTTCTTGGGACATGCTCTTTCTAACACTACCTTGGGTCACTGACTTGCAATTCCTAGAAATATGCCCCATTTAACCGCAACTACAACAAGTTACTCCTTGAGTCTCAGACTTGCACTCTGTGGAATAATGACCCTTCTGGCCACACTTAAAACAATTGATATTTTCTCGACACTGACCACTGTGCTTCTTTCTGCATGTCTTGCAGTCAATCGCTGGCTTGCTAAACCTTGTCGGGTAGAGCTAACTGAAGTGGTACTGGGTCTAGCCTGGGGGGAATTCTGTGAACTTCTTATTCTTATTCTTTCTAACCCAACGCTGGAACTTCTGACTTACTCCACCTGATTCTGACCTAGCAGGTCCACTTTCAAACTTCCTTTTCTTCTCACCCTGCTCCTTAACAGCTAACCTCTAGTCACTTTCTATCACTAAGGAAGCCTGAACTACCAAAGTATATGTCTTGAGTTGTAAGGCTACAACTCCACTCCTTATCTCTGGCTTCAACCCTTTGAAACCGCTTTGCTCGCTGAGCTTCCAAACTCACATACTCTGGTGCTATACGGGACAATTCCGTAAATTATGCTTCATACTCGGTGACACTCCTGTCTCCTTGCTTCAACTCCAAAAACTCCATCTCCATCTGACTCTGGAGATAATACGGAAAGTATTTCTCCAAAAATAGCTCTGTGAATCTGGTCCATGGGACAGGACCATCTCCTTCTAATGCTCGTGTGGACTCCCACCAATAGTTTAAATCATTCTTCAAAAAGTAACTAGCATAATCTGTCTTTAAATCCTCACTCACCTTGGTGAGTGCGTGAGTGCAAACGCCTTCTCCATTTCCTGCAACCATATCTTGGAAGCAACAGGATCCACTTCTCCTTTAAACTTTGGGGGTTTCACTTCCTGGAAAGACTTAAAACTAACAACCTGGTTTGTCCCCCTCATCTCATGCTGCTGCTGGATTTACAGTTGCTGTTGTTGGATTTGCTGTTGTTGTTGCTGTATGAGCTGTTGTTGTTGTTGTTGTTGCTACTGCAATTGTTGTTGCTGCTTCTGGAATTGTTATTGCTGTTGGGCCAGCTGTGTAGACTGCTGACATAACAAATTCATCAATTCACTCATGGAAGGATCCCCATCAGATCCGTTATTGGGTTGGGAATTATTCTTTAGTGGGATTCTCCTGAAACATAGCAGTCATATATAAGAAAATGTATTGCTCCAAGCAGTTTATACATATGCATCAGGAGAGTGTCGCCACTAAGACAATATCATCATCCTCAGTTTAATTGGATCCATCCTGAGTGAATGATCATAATCTAGAAATGCCAGTAAAAGAAGCAATAATAATAGTAACAACAATAATAACAACGCAGAAATACATATAAAAATTGAACAACAGAATAAAGCAGCTACGATACAATATCCAACAGAAATCTAACTGGTACAACTGAAATTCAACTGAAAAGAAACCATCCAAATACACATCAAAACTGGCTGTCATAGCAGCCTCCGCCTACTTCATACTGTCACTACATAATGTACATATAAAAAGAAAATAACTATAGAACTCCTGGAAGCCAACTCTGAGCTCTATACCTCTCTGCTGCAATCCTGGTCTAACCACTGCCACTGCCACTGATAGTACCTAACTCAAACACCAACCAGTTCACTAGATCCTGGTACTGGACAACCCTAAACTCTGAGCTAATAAAACGGTCAATGGATCTAGCCCTCTCAACAGCAATCTGAGTCAAAGATCGCACACGGGCCTGCACATCTGGGGAAGGGGCAGAGATGCCCTGAAAAGGTCCAACCGGTATCTAGTCAAGCTGTGCAGCCAGCCCCGGGCTCTGCTCTCTTATAAAAGTCCTATTCACCGCTGGGTGAACATGGTAAGGAATTGGAGAAGAGGTACCGCTAGGGGCAAAGGGGGGAACTGAAGGTCTCGACGAGGAAGAACTGGGACCATAACCAGGAGGAAAATCCCTAACAGCAGACACAGACCTACGTACCCAGCGAGGACGGGAACTAGGTCTAGGGATGTCCCTCGGTACAAAGGGAGGAACTGGTGGGGGAGGCATAGGAGTCTCCTCAGCTACAACATCCAGGGTCCTCTCGGAGTCAGAGCTATCTGAGTCTGATGGGTTCTCCCGAGATGGGGAACTAGAGTTCACAATAGGCCACTGCCAGTAGAATAAATATACAGGAAAGACACGACAAGGTCATGGTAGTTCTATCAAAAAATTTAATAGATGCCAGGGTAACGCCGTCGGAACCCTTGACTGACTCTAGGGTTTGCTCCTCTATGTGAGTTGCTGACTCACACCTTAAGACACAATTCTATACCTTTTAAATTCAATCCCTAACCTGAATCAGGGACTTGAACCTGCAGCTCTGATACCAACTGTGACGACCTCAACCCCGGGGTCAGGAGTTGTAGTCACCAAACACAATTACCAGAAATATAAACAACAAGATTATTATTAATATTAAACTATTATGATCCCGAACCAAGATCCGATCCAGGTTCAAGTATGATCCAAGCTACACGCTATTACAAACCATTTATTAAAAAGTCTGACACATACTAACTTATTCAGCAACTCATCAGACCGCAAGTGGTCTGATACTAACTACCTCTGAGGAGCCGGGTCCTAAAAGGGTTGAAACACGGTTCTGCCAAGGTCTGATTGGTCTTCAAGGCATCTGCGATATATATATATATATAATGTTGTAAGGGTGAGCATAATCACTCAGCAGTACCAATATATGAATAACAAGATAAAAATAGTAATATAAACAATGATAGGAACAAGTCTGTAATCATACAAACTTCATTATATAATGAAAAGCGGAGATAATCGGATAACACTGACTAGCATGCTTTTAATAAAACAACGTAGTAGTGTGTTGTGTAAGTACCAGAGTCCAATTTTAGCATGTTATTCATATTTATAAAACCACCGTATCAATTACTTATACCATTACGGGAATCACAGAACCAATTCAGATACATAACGGATATGTGAAGACAGCTGATCAAGCTATCGACACCAGATGGCTCTAACTGCCATCCCATTTACCTCTTCCGGAACTCAGAGACTAGCTAGGTCTCTGACCTACTAGACTAATCGGTTATATAATACGCACAACCGAATTAGCCTCTTACGCCACCTCAATAGGCCCCCTGACCCAATGTATCCCAAATCTGATCGTTTTATCCAGTTTTCAAAACACTTGCACCTATCTCATTTCAAAACCTTTCATTTTAACAGCACACGGGGAAAATCCAGTTCACAAATCATTTTAATTCGAGATAGGTACACTTCAAAGTTACTTTTCCCCAAAACAGGTTTAAGGCAGTGATTTATAACTACAGGGGATACGTAACTTAAAACGTTCATGTTCCTTTACGAGAATGAAACATTAGTTATTCATACGTACTGGACCATATACGAATGGTCAGGGTACTTGCCTTGCAACGCTTTCGGAAACCCTAAGTAGCCTTTACGCTAACTTCGGTCCTGATGAAACTCGACTGGGATCTACAAATATAGAATAACCTAATCAGTTATACCGACATGCTTGATATCCTCGAACCCTAATAACCCAATCCGATAACCCGACTCGTATAGTTATTATACACATAATCACATAATCACGTAGACCGTATAAAAATAGGGATAAAATGTTTAAATATAATAAATCACATTTTCTCGTAATTAAAATAAATTTTTAGAAAATTTTGGCAGCAACTCTTTTGTTTATAAGCCTACCCGTCGATCACAATCGACGTCAACAATCCAAAAGTTTCATTACAACATCAATTCCACAATCTCGTAATTATTTACGTACAACTCCAATATACAATTTATTTTTGAAATTTTTTATTACAAATCATTATATTTATTTATGAAATTTAGGACTCAGATAATAATCATCACGGTCCACCGTTGACTCACTGAAGTTCATCATCAACGGCGGTACAATTTATTGGTGCCCGATATAATACGGGTTTCCGAATAAATTACACCGATTACTAAAATTTCCGCATAAATTGTAATATTACGGATATTCATTCAAAACAATTTCCTGTAGAAAAATTTCCAAAAATTAATATAATAATCCAAGTTTCAAATCACAAAAACAGAACAAGGGAACACAGGAACCGCACGGGCCCACACCCGCAGCAACCAAACAACACAATCGCACAACACGCACACACACACACACACACTTCCGGCCACCTAGCTGGAGTTCATGCGGCGGCAACCGGAATTCAAGGCAACAATCAAGGCAACATTGCACAAACATATATATATACAAGTGCGTGTATATATATACACACCAATAGAAGAAATCGAAGTTACAACCGGAGTTAAAATAACCGGAACTCACCGAAAAACCGAAAGAAACAGGCGAACAAGGAACCAGGAGTGAGAAGAGTGGGAGAGGTGAGGGAAAGAGGAAGAAAAAGAGAGAGATTCGAGAGAGAAACAAGAGATTCCGAGAAAGAGATGAAGAGGTTACAGTCGAGGCCGAGAAAGACAAAAGAGAGTTGATGTTTTTATCCCCCAAATTACAAGCTGCTGACATGTATCCTTAATTGTGAGACATGTCGCTTCCTTATTCCCGCAATTCTATATTATATAGGTTTAGTTATATCCCGAACTTATTATTTACAAAACATGTTTTCGAGAAAACATACTCAAAAACGTACCGGATAGCTTTAAAATTTTATAAATATTATGAACATAATAAAAACATAAATTTTAAAATTTTAAAACAATTTTTGAAGTGCACTTTATACCCGCTTTTAACAATTAAATAAAACAACGCGCGGGTGGAATTAATCCCGAAAATTTCCAAAATATATTAAAATTCTCAGAATATTATAAACTTAATAAAATATGAGTTTCATGATTTTTGAAGAATTTTGGAATTAAATATGGATTTTACAAATAAACATAATCAGAAAATCATTTAAAGATAAATAATTAGTGAAATATTGATTTCTTAATTTTATAAAATCTCAAAAATAATTATTGAAATTATAAAATTATAAAACTAATTTTAGAGACAATCCTGTTAGGTAATGAATCATATACAGAGGGGGTTAATGTGTTTTTTTTCTGATTTTAGGATTTTCTTAATAGATAATGGTTGAACAAAGTAAATTAAATCTTGTATAGAAAAGTGTTCATGTAGAAATTAAAATTGCACAAAATAAAGAACACAGATCTTCTAAACTCACTTAATTTTTGTATTAAAAATTAAGATGTTTTGCTACAAAATTTCTAAGCTCTTCGAAGTTAAAGAGCTCAGCTTCTTCTCGAGAGTGTTACAAGAATTTTGATCTAAATTGTTACAACTAACTAGAGGACCAGTGTTAACTTTATAGCTCAGTCAACTGCTGGTTTACACAGTGGATAGTAAACATGCTATTAACTTTTCTAAACTGTCACTTGTCATTTCTATTTATAGAAAATCAAATCTTCCATTTCTGGCTTAGCATATCTTTAGCATCCCGTGTTTACTTTAATCTTCCTCTGTTAGTTAATCTTTGCCATTAATCTTGCACACACTTCAAACTGCTTTTTGTAGACTTGTCAATCCAACTGTTGGATTGTTAGTTGATTATTTATCTTGGATATTAAACTGATCCGCAATTCTCTACTTTGAGACTATACTTCGAGATCTCCAGTTTGAATTATTAGAACACTTGATATCTCGATAAGTACAAAGGCTTATCGAGATCTCTAGTACTCCATAATGAGTTTGTCTTGTAGAGGTCTTCAGCTCATCGAGATCTATATTCTTCATAACTTCACTTGACTTGTAGATATCTCTAAGTTCTCGAATGGATATAGACTTTTCGATAACTTTGAGTTCTCTAGTGAAAGAATGACTTATCGATATCTTCTTGAGTTCTCGAGTAGCTTTCCTGACTTCTCTACTCCCGGTGGATATTTCTTATCCATTAAGTAGATATATAGCTCATCTATCGAGTAGATATATAGCTCATCCGTCGAGTAGATATTGCTCATCCGTCAAGTAGATGTTGTTCATCCATCGTCGAGTAGATGTTGTTCATCCATCGAGTAGATATATAGCTCATCCGTCGTGTAGATATTGCTCATCCGTTGAGTAGATATTTCTTATTCGTCGGTACTCTCTGGAGTTTGAATGACTTCTCAATAAGTCATTCTGGAGTTCTCGAATGACTTCTCTATAACATTAAATCCGTGACTTGTAAGGATCTTGACTTAGAACATTTTTCTCCAAACAGATTTATTCAACTCCAAGCTTCTTCAAAATTCTTCTGACGCATGATATTCTTGATCTTCTTCCAGATAGAATCCTTAGGCTTGATACTGTATTAGGAAAAAGATTCAAGTCTGTTCCTTTGCAATTTTACAGACTTTAAGTGTTACAAGTACAGAATATAAATTTAGATAACAATACAACTTACTTAGGGTTGACCCCAAGCTTAACTGATTACTGAAAATAACTGTTCATTAATCTTCTATTCAGATCATAGATTCTAATGACATTGTTAGCTCCGGTAATCTTTAACATCATCTATTATATATTATAATCTCCCCAACTTGTTCATTATGAAATTATGCACAAGTTCTGATTGATGATGTCAAAACTATATCTAAATGCAGAAACAAATCTTCCCATACGATCTTCTTTTGTGAGTTGCATTTAGATTTACTCTTCCTTCTCCCCCTATCAAGAAAAGAATATTATTATCTGGCAACATCCATTAGCTATTTTAGCATTTAGATATATTCTCCCCTTTTTTGACATTATCTTCAGGAAGAAAGATCCAGCTAGATGCACATTGTTCAAGCTTTTGTCAATGTCCATTTAGAACACTATCAGCAACTTCAAACTTTAGTGAAGTCTATAGTGATGATTTTATCAAGTAGAATAGAATAGGAGTCTTGGTTTCTTTGACAGGAGTCTTGGTACTTTGGTTGTCCATAAGATTTTCTTCAGCCTTGGAAGATTGAATTGAATTTGCATTCTTCTTTTCATTATCCTCATCTACAATTTCTTGCTTGATAATCAATTCTTCTTCACTGAAGTTTACCTCACAAGTATTAAATACTGGTGACCCAACATTTTTCAGCATTGCTGGAACGTTTTCACTCTTTGTTGCTTTTCCTCTATCACGAGTGTTTTTCTTTTTGATGTTTAAGGTATTATAATAAAGACCAATGGCAATGTTTGCACATGGTTTGTTTTTCTCA